>NC_137232.1:27633699-27778699 GCF_949987685.1 Ammodytes marinus | reverse complement strand
TATTTCAACAGTGCATTGTGGTGACTCTGCTCTGTGAAACAATGTGTCTGAATGCAACCAACATAAACAGGATTCTGAGGGGGGAGGAAAACTGCCAGTGTGTTGAACCAGGCAAGATAAAAAAAAACACCCAAATTAAATTTTTCACCTTTTAGTCACACTGTGTTAAATGGACAGGATGTTGTTGCTTAATAGACAACTTTAAAGTCTTTCATTGTCTGAAGGTCACTGCAGCCTTGACCCTGCCGCTGCAAATCTGCTCTAGCTCTAAGACCCATTTGAGGGCTTTTATTCTTTTGTGGCAGGCATACATTCTGTGTTTTGAAATTGATAAAAACGATCTCAAAAGCAAGTGTTTCATAAGCAAAGGTCTTAAAGTGACTCATAGCTATTCAGGCACTGCAGAATGTGTTCCAATTCCACAACAGTATTTCAAGGTAGGTGCATTGGCGTCATTTCACTCAAATCGTCGATATGTCACCTTTAAAAAAAAGAAGCCAGTTCCTTCTCCTTAAAAAAAACCCATAGCCTCCGTCTCTGTACTGCTAAAGCATCCACCCTAGATAATACACATTGTGTCATGACAGGCAGTATAACCCCACACCAAAATTAATAAACCTTTCTGGCTCATTTTCATCAGAAATCACAAAGCTGAATTCGCATCAACCTTTTGAGAGGCTGGTTGGTGGTTGCTATGTGAGTTAGGACGTTGGCAACCTGAACAGTTTATAAGCCAGTTTCCATACCAACATGAACTGTCGCCTAACTAGAATCCATCTCCACAGTGAATAGAAGTGGGTTAGTGAGTAGAGGCAGATGAGACACACACACTTTGTGAGCTGATACACCAGGAACTCAAAGTTCATTTGTCCACATTTTTGTTGGTTCTTGTGAGACAAAAACATATCTGGGACACAGATTTTATGTAGCATGGCATATACAAAAAAAAAACAAAAAAAAAACAGATGCTTCATTGTATATTTTCTGATATACAATATATTTTCTTTGCATCTCTAAAGCGGGACCTGATTGGCGGATGAGGCTATTCAGCAGGTTATAGGATTTTTTATTTTTTTTGTGAACCGATTGAAAAACGGATTTGCCACGTAAGTATGTGTATAAACCCTCAAAGGAAATCTTCAGGGTAAAAAGTGCGGCGTGAATATTTGATGCTACAAGATTGTCAGTTTGCCGAGAAAAGAGCCGGGGAGCTTTGGAGAGTTGATCTGTTTTTGGACACGAGACCTGGCGGAAGTGTTTGAGCTCCGCTGGCTTAGTTCTTTGATCAGTAGTTCATGTTTTAAACGACCTGTGTGCATGAATTGGCCTGACCCTGGGCTCTGAAATTGTTATTGTTTACTAGGGCATCATAAGTGATCCCTTGATCCATGAAGGTCACTGTCAATCACTGCTAATGCAAGGAAGGCAGAACAAAAACCGCCCTGTCTTTATGCTGAAAATCAATCTGTATTAAGACATTAAAGACACCTGCCATTAATGTCACTTGATAACCTCTTCAGTAACTCAGCCAGATAACAGGGCAGTCCCAATTTATACAGTCTCTCTTTGGCTTCATGACAGGTTTGTGTTTGCGATCCATCAGTTAATTGCCTTTCGCACATTGTTAATAGATGCTCTGTGTGTGTGTGTGTGTGTGTGTGTGTGTGTGTGTGTGTGTGTGTGTGTGTGTGTGTGTGTGTGTGTAATTTACTACATATTGTATAGCAAGACATGATAAAATTGATAACATGTTAATAGGGTGCGTACAGTTATACTTCATCCATGAGAATCTAGTAACATTACCCATGGGTTGCTTCCCTTCTGCATTCAAGCTGTGCAGCAACCTTACAGTCAATACACCTGATGTTGTAAATGAGAACAGCAGGCAAATGGCCTGTTTTGGAGCTAGGCTGCAAGGTGTTCCTGGCTGAGGTCACAAAGCCTGTCAGCATCTTGAGTATGTTGATTATGCAGTGCAGCCTGCTTGGTTTTAATTTGTGGACTTTGCAAATACTACATTCTTATTGGGCACTTTAGAGCTTTAATATAAATTTTTAATAATGCATTTATTAATAATTAATCCATGGACATGCTATTGGATCAGTTAGAAGTTATTCTAAGAACAACATTTGGCTCGTGAGGTTATACAGTTTGGTTGGTTCCAGCACTTTAAATCCTCAGGGACAACAACCATCCAATCGATCACTGGCTGGGCTGCAGAGTTTCTGGACTAAAATTCATTAGTTACCAACGTATTAACATGTACAACTGCAGACTTAATGGATGCAAGTTAGACCCATTCCCAATTACATGACTTAATGTTTTACTTTCTACTAAAACAATCATGACTGCAGTTATACATGTTTCTAAGTCATTAATAAAGTCTTATTAAAAACAATTAATTTATTCTGTAGTTGTTATTGTTAGTAAGTTGTTGATTAATTTAATTTAACTCTGCATCTTTTTTCCAGGAGGTAAAGTAAGTGGTCAAACGAATAAATGGAGGGGCCACCTGATGAACTAAAGAGGAGGAAAAACATGAGGCAAATGTTGTTGTGTTTTTTTTACACTGGCAACCAAAACTTTGGTTTTAGGCTAGTTTATAAATAATTAGTAAGGGATTCATTGACCATAATAATGCCATGTAGTTAAAACATTTCATAAAGAGTGCCTTTTACAGGTATAATTTTCATTTTTTCATTTAACTTTTATTTATCCTCGAGAGACCAATTGAGGGGTGACCCTCATTTTCAATGACGTCGAGTTCAAACAAATTCAAAGGAAAAACAACAATACATTAACAATATTCAACGCAAATACATCAAATACACAACAACAGGTGAAGAGAAAAACAATTGAAACATTTACACAGTGGTGAAATTAAGTGGTAGCAATTAAAATTAAATGGGTGAGAGTACAATATAGCCTAATTAAAACAGTTACAGGTAGAGTTTGGCAGATTTAAAATAGTTTGTTTAAATTGGTTAAAGGATATGAAGTTATTTAGTTTAATTTGTTGCTGTAAGTTGTTCCAGGAGTCAGGGGCACTGAAGCTAAAAGCTGTCTTTCCTAGCTCAGACCGGGCTTGTGGGACATAAAGCATAAGCATGTCAGTGGAGCGGGTCTGATAAAGCCCATCTGAGATTTGCAGCAATTCAGTTAAATAACGAGGAAGCTTCCCGGTCAAGGCTTTGTAAATAAAAACATGCCAATGTGCGTCACGTCTCTCTTTAAGGGAGGACCACCCAACCTTTTCATATAAAAGACAATGGTGTGTGTCATAAGCATCTCCTGTGATGAACCTTAAAGCAGAGTGAAAAACAGAGTCCAGGAGTTCAAGACATGAATGTGATGCATGCCGGTAAACCACATCACCGTAATCAAGGACAGACATGAAAACTGCTTCAATAATCCTTTTCCTACTAAATAAAGGGAAGGTGGTTTTGTTCCTATAAAAATAGCCAATTTTTCGTCGTAGTCGACGAACAAGATTTTTTATATGAAAATTAAAAGTGAGTTTATCATCTAACCAGATGCCAAGATATTTGTACTCTGTGACTCTTTCAATTAAAAATCCATTATTTGTAAAAATATTAAAATCATTCAAATTTGTAGTTCTTGCTCTGGAGAAACACATATATTTGGTTTTGTCTGTATTTAGAACCAGCCTGAGGTCCACTAGACAGTCCTGCAGGGTGTTAAAAGAGCTTTGTAGGTTCTGAATAGATTGGTGCACCGAATCGGAAATGCAATACAGTACTGTGTCGTCAGCGTATAGATGGGCATGACAGTTTTTTAGCGATGAAACAATGTTATTTATATAAATTGTGAAAAGAACTGGACCTAAAATTGAGCCTTGTGGGACACCATTTGTAACAGTTAAAAACTCAGATTGGTATCTTCCGAGTTTAACTGACTGCTGTCTATCAGAGAGATAATCCCTAAACCAGCTACATGCAGAATGATCAAAGCCAATGTCATGCAGCCTCTGTAAAAGCAAATGGTGGTCAACAGTATCAAAGGCCTTTGAAAGATCAATAAAAAGTGCTGCACAGTGCTTTTTCTTGTCTAATGCTGTAACAAAAGTAATGTAATAAAAGTGTAATAAAAGTGGTACCACAGAGTTAAGAGATTCCTATGAGAAAGGCTAAAGTTTACTCAGCAGTAATTTGGAGAAGCTGACCCTCCCTGCACTCCTTAATGCAACTGGCACAAAGCTTGTGTTTTTGAGTTTGTACAACCCCCACAAACAAAACTAATAGAAGAAGGTTTTAAAATATGTGTTTGTATCTGTTTTTATGTGTGAAGGGGAGCTCTTCTCCAGTTATAGTTAACTGCTTCCTTCCTGATGTACTGCTCAACAATGTAAGAAAACACACACACACACACACACACACACACACACACACACACACACACACACACACACACACACACACACACACACACACACACACACACACACACACACACACACACACACACACACACACACACACACACACACACATTTCCTTCCTTTCGTTTTTGGTGACTGCTGTTCATGTCAAAGGTGAGTGGGAAACAGTGGGCCGCGTGAGCAGTTGGTGATCAAATCCAGAGGACAAGGAAGTGAGAGAGAGATAGTCAGATGAAGTTGGAGACACAGAGATGGAAGGAAGGCGGCAAACCTTCTAATAGGAAGTTAAAGGTTGAGGGGGGGCGGGGTTTAACCCTGTCAATCATTGTCAGCGTGGCCTCTGGTAATGTCGGCGTCAGCTGAAACGCTAAATAGGTGTGTTACAGCTGAACAGAGTTGCCACAAGGCCTACATGAACAAGCTGGCATGCGCTAAAAGAGTTTAAAATAACAATAACACGTATACACAGGTCAATCGGAAAAGTGAGCGAGTGCAGCAGAAAATCTCCGGCAGTTAGAGGTGGAGTTAAGAGATGAAGAGGCAGACAACAGAGAGAGAGAGAGAGGACAGGAGAGAGAGGAAACAATGCGAAAACAACAGCAGTTGTAGAAAAGAACTACAGAATAATATATGGATAGAAGTCATGCAGGGATAGTGAGAGGAACAAGGACAGAGACAAAGAAACACTGCAGCACACAAGTAAAAAGTCCATCTCCATTTTTACACTCTCCTTTTTCTTCAATTCACTTGCTTTGCACCAAACTACCAAGCGACTTAATAGGTGTGTGCGACAGAGACCAAAAGTGATGGTCCGGCTATATTTTCACCTCCATTTAGACCACTATGAATGCAGCATTGAGAAGCACCTTCAGCAAGCTGCTGTTGAGCAGGCTGAATAGATGCTACAAGTGATAATGACAGTGACAGCATGTAAGTGTTTTTGTGTGTGTGTGTGTGTGTGTGTGTGTGTGTGTGTGTGTGTGTGTGTGTGTGTGTGTGTGTGTGTGTGTGTGTGTGTGTGTGAAATAACCGTGCTGACTACGATTTGTTGCTATGGCACCCCATCTTCCTGAGGTGCAAAAATCATAGAACAATTTATAACCACAATTTCCTCACTATAATGAAGCAGTTAGTGCCCTGACCCTGGCGTGCACACACTCAGACACACACGCACATTCGCAGGAGCTTTATCCTTCTCAGTTATGGACATATTATAGGGAATAAACTCACAAACAAACATCCCCGCCGCACCACAAAGTCAGTTTAAGTCACATTTCTGTGTCGCTTTTAGATTTTGTTACGGAGCAGAAGTCGGATCTGTTTTGAAGCTTAAAGGAGAGAATTATTCAAGTCGACAGTTATGTGCAAGGATGGCAGAAATATCAGACAGGGATATGCAACACATAAAATAATGATGCAGGATGTTTTACAGAACAGACATGGCACCAGGATTTTGTTTGAGTGTGTAATCAAACTGTGAAAAAGTGGAGGGGGGCGCTTGTGTGCAGTAATGGTGTGTAGACGTGTTTTCCAAGTGCTGCGTGCCATCTCCTTTATTGTTGTATATAAAACACTGCATTTCCACATTTTTTTCTGCTCGGACGCCGTATAAGCGTTGCTGTAACCTATCGGTGGTGTTTTGGTGTCACAATGCTGAAGAAAAATAATAGCCAGCCGGACCCAATGGACTCAAGCAACAAAGCTATATTAGCCGCCATGGCTCAGCACGGAGTGGAGCTAGCTAAAGTCACAACTCTCGTGAATGGCTTAAAGACTTCCCTGGAGGGCCGCCTTGACTTAATTGAAGGCCCCTTGTCCTCGCTTCAAAAGAAAAACCACGAAAATGAAGCTCGCTTCGGGGATTTCGGCGACAACGTCAACATCACAACGCTGGAAGCTACATGCAACGAGCTACATGTGGCTAATGGTCTCATCAAAGCTAAAGTGATTGACCTGGAGGGCCGCTCCCGCCAACTCAACGTCAGAATCGTGGGCATTAAAGAAGGTGAAGAGAAGGGCAGCCCTACTGACTTTGTTTCAAAGTTGATTCCGGAGTTACTCGGCCAATACAAATTCAGCAGGCCCGTGATAATTGACCAAGCCCACCGTAGCCTGAGGCCCAAGCCGCAGCCTAATGAGCGACCGCGGGTCATCATCGCCAAGGTCCACAATGATCGGGACGTTTTCAACATACTGCGGCTCAGTCGTCAACAAGCACCCCTGCGCTACAAGGGTGAGAGGGTCTCCATATTTCCAGACTACACGGCAGAGGTTGCATCACAGCGACAGGCCTTTGACAGCGTGAGGAAACGGCTAACCGAAGCGGGCGCTAAGAGTTCTCTGCGTTTTCCAGGTCGACTACAACAACACAACAAAGTTGTTTGATTCTCCGGCTGATGCTGAACGGTTTGCTAACTCTTTGGTCCATGCAGATTCATCCTAACTGCTATAAGCACGCATACCCTTTTCTATTCAAATGAATGAACATTAAAGTTGTAAGATACATTTGTACTGGGTAGTGGGAATTTAACCTTTTGTTTTTGATGCACTTTATCTTCCAAGACTTTTGCTATGCCGCACGCACAAACAATCCATGCACGTCGGTGGATGTCTCCCCTGTGGCGTTTGCCATTATTTCTATGATGACAAGATTCCCATGGGGTGTTTTTTCCCCTCGTTTTCGTTGAAGTTGAATATGAAGCGTGTCAAATTTGTGTTATGGGACTTAAAGCCACTACGAGTAACATGGCACGTTGGCGTCCCCTTTGGACAAAAGCGGTAGTATTTTTACGACGCCCGCTGTCGCAAAGCTGTTTCCTAGCGCGTGCCAGGCGCGCGAGTGTGAACTGAGAAGGGAGCAATATAGTGCATGTCCGTGTGTTGAAAGTGCGAGGACTCTTTTCGGCTCCGTGAGAGTGGTTTTGACACTGCATCAACTAATGCCAGTCACTGCCACACACACCTGATTGCAATGAGTTGATACAGCAGTGTCACCTAACTACTCTCTCTCTCACGGAGCTGAAAGATTACGTGTCCGACTCCTCACAGAAAGCGAATGAACGAGAGACGGCAGTTAGTATGGATCACGATGAGGTAATGTGTTTATGTTGTTGTAAATAATTACTATTTCAGATAATGGTTATCTGATGATGGTGAAGCAAAGCAAACTTTGTGTTAGTACCAACCGCTCATTCATTTAGGAGTAAACACTGCAGTCTAGTTTCGCTCTCGTGAAATTGTATACACGTTGCTTGGCAACGCCCTCCAGCCCGCCTATCACTCTCCCTTTTAGCTTTTCTTCATTGCATTTTTTCTTTGATGGTTCAGCCCCGTTATCAGTCATTATGACGACAAATAACTGTCTCAAACAAGGCTCCCGCTCCCCTTCCCTCACTTGGAGGGATAGGCTTCTCAATTCACGTTGCTGCGCCACACTGAAATCTGCGACCAATACGGATATGTGACCATAGAGCCTGCACGAGGGAACCGAAAATCGGACTGGGTGTGCGACCAGACCAAAAGCAGTAATAAAAACTATTTAAAAACGTCTTTCTTTGCACTGATGGTCTCGTTTGCTGTTAAAGGTAATTTATGATTATCAGAGGAAACATGAGGCTGTTGTGGTGGCCGAATCCCCCGTGGCGACCAAGACAAAGGGTGAGGCCTGGACAATCAACATTGTGTTTCAGAGAGGTTTATTTCAGGAGATTTCCATCAGACATCAGACATAGGATTTCATAGTAGCATAGTAGCAGCAGGCTGAGGCCGCAATGGCACTGAAGTTGCTAGTTACAGGACCCGTTTATATCTGTGTGTGTGGGGTATCATGTGTCTTAATATCTGCAAATAGACATATCGTTTCATTACTTGTGCAACACCAAGTCAAACACACGTCCATCTAGGGATCTGACCTCAACCTTTAGAGTCTATCTGCTCAGCAACTCTTGATGAATACCATTCAAATCTACCACATTCCTCCTCTTAGAAGTAAATACTTCTACCAAAATCAGATGTAACCATACATATATGAATGGGCTAAAGGAAACCACCACCAAAACACAGAAACACTCTTTATGAGTGAAGTAGAATACAATGCATAGATGTACACATTACTGCAGTAAACCACATAGTAAAGGACCAACAATGCAACTGCTTAAACACTGAACGAATGATAAAATGAGATTAGTGGGCAAAGAGCCCTCTGCAGCTGAATCTCAAGAGTCTCAAGTTCAGATATTTTTAGCCATGGTCAGCTTGCATGGAGATGTAGTCCATTCAACTTTGGCACAGAGGATGGTCCTCCTCTTCATACCTGGCAGACTCCGCCAGACGTGGAATTTCGGTGGCCACCGGCCCAGGAAAGTCCAAGCTGGTATGCGGTTGGTATGCGCGTGGCCTTCTCCTCTATCAGCCATGACCACAGCATGCACTTGCGACAGCGCGGGAGCAGTAACCCGAGCAGTCAGCTTTCTTGATGACATAGGTTGGTCTCCAAACGTTGCATTTTTTCCCACCAGTCTTTTTCACTTTTTCTTAGCGTACATAAAGCACAGAGCAACGTAACAAGCTTGAATCCAGTCCAGCCTTTTTCCCAAAGTCTTAGTCAATAAAACTGCACACGGTTTCTTTGTTATAACAGTGGAACTACGTGGATACCTGGCCATAACGGAGCCTCTGTGTGTAGTCCCTCAGACCGGACGCTCACGCCGTGACCTTGAACTTGGCACAGAGCACTATCAGCCGTTTACACATTATCTCCCATCGCAGTTCTCAGTTACTTTTAGATACTGGAACAGACAAGCACTTTTCAACAGCAACAGTCCATCTGATCTCATTCCAACAGATGTGTCCCGAAGTGTACAGGTAGTCTCTCATCATGTTCCTGTTATATCCTGTTCGTGACGCCAAATGTGGTGGCCGAATCCCCCGTGGCGACCAAGACAAAGGGTGAGGCCTGGACAATCAACATTGTGTTTCAGAGAGGTTTATTTCAGGAGATTTCCATCAGACATCAGACATAGGATTTCATAGTAGCATAGTAGCAGCAGGCTGAGGCCGCAATGGCACTGAAGTTGCTAGTTACAGGACCCGTTTATATCTGTGTGTGTGGGGTATCATGTGTCTTAATATCTGCAAATAGACATATCGTTTCATTACTTGTGCAACACCAAGTCAAACACACGTCCATCTAGGGATCTGACCTCAACCTTTAGAGTCTATCTGCTCAGCAACTCTTGATGAATACCATTCAAATCTACCACACTGTTTAAAAGATATTTAAATGTTACTCGTAGCTGCTTTAATGTGCATCATGCTGTGTTTACTATGGTGCATAGAATAACTGCTGGGTCACTTGGATTTATTGTCCTTAGGACTAATCATTATTTGCTGACACGCCCGGCGTCCTATTTTATTTATTTTTTCTCTAAGCTTGAATGTTAAGTTGGTGGTTGATTATGCCACACCGTTTATATTACCTTCCCACATATCCTACCAAGTGTGTTCTAAATTATTCTTTAAACTTGGATACTTTCTGAAAGTGCAGTTTTCATGTTATTTTATATGTTGGAGATGTGCACGTTGCTATTGTAAAGGTGCGAACACACTGCACTCGTGGCGCGGCGGTCGGCCGCGCGAATCGCAGGTTCTGCGCCGCGTGATCATATTGGGTAATATTGTGTCCGCCGCCCGCCACCCGACCAGAGTAGCCTTCTCTACTCTGGGGATATGCTGGAACTGGTGCTAACCGGTGCTGAGAGCACCAGTCTGCTGTGCTGATGGTACCCAAGCTTACTTGCTAACTTGGTTCATAAAGCAAAACTGATAGCTGTACACAGCAGGCAACAGACACATAGGCTATTCACAGAACTTATGGGAGCAAACTGTGACAATTATGTTTTAATCCATCTTAATTTCCTCTGTCCGTCGTCCCGAAGTGAGTGACGTCGGGAGGAGCTCAACGCTGATTGGCGATCGCAATATTCTCAACTCCTGCGGCGGCCGCGCCGCCCTAGCCGCGCCGTGTGAACCGCTCGCCGCCGGCCGGCCATTCGTGCGGCGCCGCGCGAAATACATTGACTTTTTATGTAAACTCGCCGCGCAGCGGAGTGCAGTGTGTTCACACCTTAAGTGGGTTTTTCAGCGTGCAGTCTGGTTTGCTCTGTTACCCGGCAGCCTCTTAATTAGTGGGATGTACCGCTCAGTTTTTCCAGCGGGTTTTGTTTATTATTATTTTTTTTTTGTTATTTTCTGTTCACTTTTGTCTTTTTTGTCACTCTATTTCCTGCAAGCTCTCTGTATGACACATGTAAATTTTAATTTTTTGTCCCTCTCTTTAGATCAATGTTAATTACTCACTCAAGTTAGAAATGAGTCACATCACTTTCACTTCTTGGAATTGTAGGGGTATGGGCAAAGCTCTTAAACGGGGCAAAGTCTTTCCGCACTTAAAATCCCTGTCATCTGACGTTGTTTTTTTGCAGGAGACCCATATCCAACCTTCAGAGCAGAGACGTTTACGATCTGTGTGGGTGTTTCAGGTGTACCAGTCCACCTTTTCCTCCAAGGTGAGGGGGGTTGCCATTCTTGTTCGCAGAACCATTCCATTTGTATTCAAATCGCAGACTACTGATCCAGGAGGGAGGTTCGTTCTTGTAACTGGCATGGCCAACTCAATTTCTTTACTTCTCTTAAATATTTATGCCCCTAATTTCGACAGCCCTGAATTTTTCTGTAAAGTATTTAACCTCATTACTGAACATAATAATCACAATATAATTGTCGTGGTGATTTTAATTGTTACTTTGACCCTCTGCTGGATAAATCATCCTCGAAAGTAGCCACATTATTGAAATCTGTACCTGTTCTCAATAATCTTGTCAAATCACTTGACATGGTCGACATCTGGAAGACCCCCTTAGAGAGGCAATATTCTTTTTTCTCTCCTGTGCACGGAACTTTCACTAGAATCAATTATCTTTTGGTTGACTCTAGACTCATTTCTAAAGTTATAGGTTCAACGTACCATAGTATCTTAATTTCTGACCACGCACCCCTCTCAATGGTAATTGACTTTAATCTTTATGCCTCTCAATATAATTGGAAATTTCAACCTTCAACTTCTTTATATTTAGATGACTCTTTCAGCGGTTACATTTCAGCCAAGATTGCAGATTTTCTACTCTTAAATGACAATGGTGCTGTCTCCGATTCTATTTTGTGGGAGTCCTTCAAGGCCGTTATAAGAGGCCATGTCATCTCGTTTCAGTCTTCTCGTAAAAGGGCAGGCTTAGGCGTTTAACTGACATCGAAGCTGAACTGGCAGCATTGTAGGATTCGTACCGTGACACTGGTTCCGAAGACACCCTTAGTTCTATTTTGAAAGTGAAATATGAAAATAACCATATTCTTGGCGAGCAGGTGGGGAACTATATTCACAAACTAAAGTTGGCCGAAAAAGCCGATAAATTGCTATCCAAGCAGCTGAAGGGTGTCCAAGCTGATAGAGCAATACATAAAATGTGTTCATCCACTGGACAGCTATTAACCGATCACAAGCAGATCAATGATAGCTTTTTCTAGCTTTTATAACCAGCTGTACAACTCTAAATCTACTGCAACTGACTCTGATATCGCTAGCTTTCCCCATACATTAGATATCCCAGTCCTACCAGAGCCTGCAAGACAGGAACTGGACCCTGACTTTGCCCTAGAGGAGATAAAAAATGCTATTCGGTCCTTTCCCAACGGCAAAGCATGCGGCCCTGATGTCTTTGGTATAGAATTGTATAAGACGCATATAGATGTTATTGCACCTCTTCTGCTCCGTATGATTGATTGCTCTGTAAAAAAGTGTACTTTCCCTCACACTTTGTACGATGCACATATTTGTGTCCTCCTTAAAAAATATAGAGATGATACTAACGTTTCTTCATATCGCCCCTTAAGTCTGCTTAATTCAGACCAAAAAATAATTGCGAAGGTGCTGACTAACCGGTTAAACAAATATATTGGTTCTTTAATTCATCCCGATCAATCGGGTTTCATCCCTGATCGATATTCCTTCTCAAACACTAGGTGTCTGCTAAATGTAATGTATTCAAATAAGCTGCCCCACACGGCTGTTATCTGTTTAGATGCTCAGCAGGCTTTCGACCAGGTAGAGTGGAGATACATGTTTGCTGCTCTCGATAAATTTGGCTTAGGGTCGAAATTTATGGACATACTAAAGATGCTATACGCTAGTCCTCAATCTTCTGTTCTAACTAATCATGATAGGTCCCCATCCTTTCAGTTGCACCGTGGCACCAGGCAGGGCTGTTGCCTCTCTCCAATGCTCTTGGCTCTGGCTCTTGAGCCGCTAGCCATAGCCATTAGAGCCAGCCCCCAAATTTCTGGTATAAGATGTGGCGAGTCTGACTGCACCATTGGGCTGTACGCGGATGACGTGGTGTTGACTCTTTCCGACGTGAGAACATCCCTTTCACCCCTTCTCAAACTGATAGACAGCTTTGGGCGACTGTCTGGGTTTACCATTAATTGGGGGAAATCGGTTTTTATCCCTCTGTCTAACAGTCTCAACCCCAGTTTTCTATACAATTTGCCTTTCAGAATTTCCCTTGACCATTTTTCGTATTTGGGTATTAATATCCCCAGAAATCCAAAACTTATTTTCAAACTCAATTATTTGTATTTGGTGGATAAGCTTAAGAACATGATAGATACATGGAAACTTCTCCCCCTTTCTCTGATTGGCCGTGTTAACATTATTAAAATGGTAGTACTCACCCAAATTCACATAGCCTACTTTTTTCAGAATGTGCCCATTTTTCTCACCTCTTCCTTTTTTAAAGCGTTGGACTCTATTATCATGCCCTTTATCTGGGCTTCCAAGCCGCCCCGTATTTCTAAAGCTCACTTACAGAAGCCCACGGAGGAAGGGGGTTTAGGACTCCCTGTCTTTCGACATTACTACTGGGCCTGCAACGCTAGAGCGTGGGTTTTCTGGAATCAATCTTCGGTCGAGGGCGGTGAAGTGTGCGGCCCTGGTCCTAGGTGGCCTGAGCTTGAACTATGTAACGCTTTATCATTTACTGGTGCCTCCCTGTCAGCCATTCTGTTTTCTAAACCTAACATTAATATGAAATTGCTACGCAATAACTTTTTTCTGTGCAATGCGTTTAAAATTTTAAAGCAAATTAAGGGTGTCTCCCAGTACTGTCATTTAATGCTCCTATACAGAGCCGGCCCGAGGCATAAGCGAACTAAGCGGCCGCTTAGGGCCCCCGACTGCCTGGGGGCCCCCCTAAAAAAAAATTTTAAAAAAAAATTTGTTTTTTTGTTTTTTTGTTGTTTGTGTGTTTGATATTAACATCATACTATGCAAATGTGAGTTATCATACAAAACAAAGGAATAAAATGTTTTGGTCTAGGTAATTAATAGCCTAAAAATTTAATCAGTTCATCTGGGAGGAAATCCGAAATTATCTGATCATGTCACGTTCACATCCATGCACAGTGTGTATTGAGTTTATTTAAAAACAATTGGAAATGGGGCTGCCCTCAGTTGTCCATGCACTGTGTATAGTCTATAGCCTATTTCAGCCTCGTCTGTGGAAAAAAAGATACAGTAGCTGGACAACAGAGTTCTTCTGCTTCGTTCCTCACTCTGCATTTAAATGCATTCACTATATTACAGAGAAATATGTCACGTAAAAGAAAAAGAGATCCAAGCCCAACCCATAATATTTTATTTTATATTAATATTTTTATGGAAAATCCATGTGTCCTTCTTCAATAGCTTCTAATTCATCTGGCCCAGTGTCTTCAAATTATTTGTTCACACAAAATTTCTCAGATTTAGCCTCTTAATTTTCCTCTCAAAGTGCACCAGATTCATGCATTTCACTTTAAAAAGGTTAAGATCCGGCATACCCCCGGACCCCCCTAGGAGGGTCTGAATCTGGGCTGTCTAATATTTTCGCACAGCCGCACAGTGGAGGCGCTAGCGGAAAACACTGGGTGTGTGAATGATATTTAACAAAGATCTATAGTTTCAGCAGCGCTAACATTGGAGAGGGGCCCCCTCATCATATTTCGCTTAGGGCCCCCTGAAGGCTTGGGCCGGCTCTGCTCCTATATGTCAGAACCCCTGTTTTAGGCCAGGTCTGATGGATGCTGTTTTCAAGCGCTGGTCAGATAGTGGTGTATCTACTATCAGGGATCTCTATATAGATAATCGTTTTGCTTCTTTTACTCAGCTTCAGACAAAATTCAATCTCCCTTCAAGTAATTTGTTTCGTTACTTGCAAATTTTTTTAAGCAATTTTTTCCTCGTCTTGATACGATTCCAGCGCAGCACGTCTTCTATGACATCATGACCAAACCTCCCACCTCCAAACATTTGATCTCTCGGTTTGTTAATCTATTTTCTATGGCAACCCCCTCTCTCCATATCAAAGAGGCATGGATTAAGGACACTGGTGAAGCAATATCTGATGAGCTGTGGGAGAAAGGGCTTAGTAGGATAAATATATGCTCTATTAATGCTAGGCTTCAGCTCATTCAGTTAAAAGTAATTCACCGGTTGCACTTTTCAAAAAACCAAGCTGAATAGAATGTTCCCTTCTGTTTCTGCTACCTGTGATAAATGTAAGTATGCGGATGGAACTCTCGGGCATCTGTTCTGGTCCTGCTCAAAGCTCACAAGGTTCTGGACTGACATTTTTCATCTGTACAGTATCATATATAACTGACAACTGACTCTTGACTGTCTCCTGGTGATATTGGGCTGCTCCGACTATTCCCTGACTCTTCCCTTCGTTTTACAACAAGCTCTCATGTTTGGTATGGTCATTGCAAAGCGGGTTATTTTAAGAGAATGGAAGTCAACTTCTCCTCCCTGCTTCAAAACGTGGTTAAATTATATGGTTTCTTGTTTGCACCTTGAAGAAATTCGATTTAATTTGTATTCAAATCCAAATTCAAAAACAAAAACAAAATGGGGCAGGTTCATTGTATACATTAAAGCAGCTATGAGTAACATTTAAATATCTTTTAAACAGCCCCATGTTTCCTTTGATAAAAGTCATAAATTACCTTTAACAGCAAACGAGACCATCAGTGCAAAGAAAGACGTTTTTATATACTGTATGTTTTATGCGTTTGGTCTGGTTGCATACCCATTCCGATTTTCGGTTTGCGCATGCAGGCTCTATGGTCACATATCCGTATTGGTCGCAGATTTCAGTGTAGCGCTGCAACGCCATTTGAGAAGCCTATCCCTCCAGGTGAGGGAAGGGGAGCGGGAGCCTTGTTTGAGACAGTTATTTGTCGTCATAATGACTGATAACAGGGCTGAACCATCAAAGAAAAAAAAGAAAATGCAATGAAGAAAAGCTAAAAGGGAGAGTGATAGACGGGCGGGAGGAGGCGAGGGGGTTGTCAAGCAACGTGTATACAATTACACGGGAGTGAACTAGTTTACTCCTAAATGAATGAGCGGTACTAACATAAAGTTTACTTTGCTTCACCATCATCAGATGACCATTATTCATCTGAAATAGTCATTATTTACAACAACATAAACACATTACCTCATTGTGATCCATACTAACTGCCGTCTCTCGCTTTCTGTGAGGACACATAATCTTTCAGCTCCGTGAGAGTAGTTAGGTGACACTGCATCAACTCATTGCGATCAGGTGTGTGTGGCACTGACCGGCATTAGTTGATGCAGTGTCACTAACCACTCACAAAGCCGAAAAGAGTCCGTGCCCTCACACTTTCAACACACGGACATGCAATATATTGCTTCCTGATTATTTGACACTGGCACGCCCGGCACGAGCTAGAAAACAGCTACAACGGACAAAGTTACTCGTAGTGGCTAAGAGGGAAAGACCTCATTGGCTTGTGTTGTATCCTGAATCTTATTTGTACTGAGTGAGTGCTGGCTGTCTGTTTTGTTTTTTGTTTGTTTGTTTTTGTCGAATTCTGTCTTTTGTATGTAATTGTCTTTGTGTATTGTTAAAACATTTGTATTAAAAATTTGTATAAATAAAATATATATAAAAAATAAAAAATAAATGTGAAAAAGTGTATGGCGCCTAGAGCTAAACCCTTAGATATTTGGCAAGTAGTAGTAGTAGCGGTAGTATGAGTAGGTAGTGTTAGTCTACATTGATTATATTATCATCCTCATTTGATTTAGAGCTGCATAGGAGATTAATTGATAAAAAAAAATTTAAAGATTATTTGTAGGCATTTTTTCTTTATTAGATAGATTTTGGAGAGACAGTTGAAATGGGGCAAAGAGGGGAAGACATGCAGAAAACTGACCCGGCTCAGATTCGAAACCCAGGTCTGCTTCGAGGCCTGAGCCTAAGGGGACATCTAACCAAGTTGCCAAAAGCTTCCCATCGACAGAAAAAGTGATCTAGATTATATTTTAAGGGCTTTTTCAAGTTTCTAAAATCTAAAAAAATTCCTAATTCTTCTCTGATAGTAAAATTGAATCTGTTTTGCCATTACTGTTGCACTGAAGAAACAAGCAACATAAAGACATCCCTTTGGGTTCTGGGAAATTATGATGTGGAAGCATTTCATTATTTTTTGACATTTAACTAAACGAACAATTAATTAGGTTAGTAATTGGAAAAAAATATTATTGAGAGGGAAAATATGTGCTGCTCTCAATTAATAATCAGAATTATGGTGTATTAATTCTCTGTTGGTTATAGAATTATTAGCCACAGACCAGGCGGTTGTGTGTTCGGAGAGACCGAGTGGACACAGAGACTATGGTAGTGATAAAAAAAAAATTGTTTGAGCATGAGAGAAATGAAGTCCTTTGAAGCTGTGACGCAGACAGTCAGGAGGTCAACAAAAAAGACACACCATCCAGGTCTGAATACACAATGGAAATTATGGGCGCGCCAACAAGCATACACACACACACACACACACACACACACACACACACAAGGCACGCACTCATATCATGAAGAAACATGTCAAATGCACACACACGCCCTCGACACACACATCAATGACTAAATCAACAGACCTCTCTCGCACACGTTTGACCTTGCTCATCTCTGGCCTCTCGCCTAATAAGTTCTCACTTTCCCTCTTCCTTCCTTCAATCCTTCTTTACTTCCCCCAGTTTGTCCTTTAAATTCTGTCCTTTCCCTCTCTTCTGATATCCTGTATTCCTCTGTTCAATTCCATTTTTCTCACTGCAGGTTTGCAATGTCTGACAAATCAGTGCTGCTGTCAGAGTGCCCCCAAGTGTACCAATACCCAAACTGCACTCCTACACACATAGAACATACAGAGTAGTCGGTTCGGATCCTTTGTACATCATTTTCTTTCTCTCTTTCTCTCATCATCAAGTCTCTTTCCTTTGGATATATGTTTCTTAAATGCAATAAGAATAACAGCTAATAATTGTCCATTCAGAATTTCCTCAAGATTTTATAAAGCAGGTTTTTTCTAAACTGGATTGAACCTTGAAATAGTTTTTTACCACTGCACCTACACACCATGCATTAGGGCTCTCATTCACATTTAGATTAGAGAGACTGCATTGCTCCTTCTGGCAAACCAATTTCTAAATGTTCTTGACTATTTCTCTCAGGCATGCTGTAATCACACAGCAGACACTGCACAGAGGAGATGAAGAGCGACTTCTGCGGTGACTTCATCCGAACGCCCCACGTCAATTACAACATCGGACCACCTCAAAAAAACACTAAAACTTCAAAGTCTTACAAGTGTTCTCTCTCTCTCTCTCTCACACTCTCTCTCTCTCTCTCTCTCTCTCTCTCTCTCTCTCTCTCTCATACACACACATTTACACGCCTCTTCAAAGAATACCAATGAGTTTAGCGTTTCCATTTCAAAGGGAAACTGCCTAAAGAGGGTAAGAATTAAATCTCATGTCTGTCTGTCCCCCCCTAATAAAAACAGGATAAATAACACAAAGAAAGGAAAAAAGAAAACAAGACAAGAAAGAAGGAAGTCAAATCCATTGAGAGCCGGCAGTGCCAAGTAGGCCATATTTTCCCTGTTACTTTCTGTCTTTCTTTCTAATCTCGTCTTCTCTCTGTTCATGTCACAGTGGCTTCATCATGGTGGCATTTTCTCTCGGGTGGATCTGATTGACCATGACAAAGGTCTTATGTGTGCAGTAAGTGTGAATGTGAACGACCAACACACATGTGAGTGCATGCATTTTCTGCTTTTCCCGTATGTGACGTATGTGTGTTACATGCTGTCTATCAACAGGGACTCGCTCCAACTGAGAATCTTCAGTGACATGAGAAGAAAAGAAAAGACCATTCAATATGCAATGCATGTGACTACATGCGTCACCGTAGCAGTGGCTTGTGTGGCTTAGTTTGTGCATTTTTATATAGATATAGATATACAGTATATACAGAAATGTAGTTTTGGGGAGAATCCAGTAAATTAAATGGCTAAACACAAGTATGTAAAGATTATGGTACAGCTGGAGCACAGTTGTCTGTACCAGATTATATTTTGAGAGTATCATTCCCAATCCTACACATGACAGAGATTAAAGGATATGACCAAAAAGATTCTGCTCCACGATTAAAACAATTTATCTCATGATTACTGCAGGCCCTGCTTATAGCACTCAACGTTAAAGTACTGACAGAGGTTAAGCGTGTGTGTGTGTGTGTGTGTGTGTGTGTGTGAGAGAGAGAGTGTGGCAATCTATCAAGTATGTCTATCCAATCCTCACCACTGCTCAGAAAATAAGGAATAATTTTCTCTCCAATTTTCCTCACCTGTCATCCTTCCCCTCTTCCTACTACCTCTCTCTCTCTCTTTCTCTCTCTCTCTCCCTCCCTCTTTTGTTGCCAGCCCTGCCAATGTAATGTAACTAGAGACGATTTGGTTTTCTGTCGTTAACAAGGTTTCCGACCAAATGCATTTTTCGTACTTGGTGGAATTTCTAGAAAATCATTTTCTTCTGCCCTGTGTGACCCTCTTCACACAGTCGCCTCAGTCCTAACAACACCTGTTTATCTTAGAGGGACACTTGCTCAACACACACACATACACACATACACACACACGCATGCATGCAAAAACACACACCTTCATCTTTACTACAGTCACTGATCTAGCCTGCTGTCCCCATGGTAACGTGGTCATAACAAGCTCCCCCATTCATCATGGTAAAAGCAGACGTGATTCTCCCCTGAATTCTCCCTGCATTTCCACACTCTGTTCCCCCATCCGTTTCTCTGTATCCCCTTAGTTTTCTTCTTTCTTGCCTGGATTTTGTTATCCATCTATTTCATCTTTTACTCCACAACACCTGAGCAACCACCAGTCTTGTTTCCTTTAAAACAACTACCTGCAAGTCAAGAGATGGCCACAAACCTGACCCCAAGATAGAACCAAAAGACACCTGGCAAGACTGAAATCGAAGCGGACAGTAGAAAAAAAGGACAGATGCAGTGTGATACACCATGAAATACATTAGGATGCAATATTGCAAAAACTAATACGTGAGCGAGACAAGCATGATGTTAAAATTCTGCCAGGAGTCTTATATTTGGTGGCAAAACGTGAAATATAAGTAAATCAGAAAGAAAAAAATATCCTAAAAAAATCTGTTGCCTTACAATATGTTTGACATGCAATTGAACATGGGCAAATGACTGTGCCGCCTGTAGTCAATTGGATCTCGTCAGTCACTGCAGTAAAATAAGTTGACTTTTGTGCTCTATGAGGTTTCTGATGGAGTAAATTTAAATGGCTGACGTATTCCAGATAAACCACACTGCTGTAAATAAAGATATGACTGTGTTGAAACTGTTCCAGTTGCTTTCAGGCTGCTGCTGCTGCTACTTAGAAGCCAAGTCAATCTTTTCTTTGAATGGAGGCCAGAGACACACGACACGGGTGAGCCATTGCTCTCCCACAGCAGGACCGACAAGTACAGAGACAGGCGAGTCGACAGAGGGAAAACAACACCAAATAAAATAATTCAATCGGAAAAATACAGCGCAAAGGGAATTCTCAGAAGAATAAAAAGAAAAAGAAACTCCTGTGATTCCCTCCTGATGTTAAGTCAATGTAGCTGTTTATTGATAGGCATTAGTCTGACTCATGGGTAAGGACCAGTGTAACACCTGCAGCTGTTGGAGGTATAGCCTGACAAAAGGCAGCATCAACGGGATGACACTTTGAGGCTTGTCAAAACCAATCGATTTGCTCTGCTATCTGTTTGATTTGCACGCGACTGATTCGCATGTCAAATCGTAGCTACGTGCAACTTTGCAGAGCGGCACAAAAGGAAGCCCTTCTTCTCACTTATATCTTGCAGGTTCAAAGCAATCACAGCGTTTTTTCTCCATTAGAAATGTGTCCCTGTGTGCTCTCAAGTCTTGACTTTAAGATTAACATCCATGCATATTTTATTTCATCCTTTCACTCAATACTTTTTCCTTCTTACTATTTACTCTGGATGGCTGCGCACCCGACGTTTCAAACCTTTAAAAAATAAACCTAAAACGTACCATGTCCATACAATGTTCTGTGAAGCAAAACAAAAACAGTCCTTTCTTGAAATGACACAAGTGCCAATCAAATATGGTTTGGCAACTTTTTCTTCAGGTGACTATTAAAAAGTGGATTACAGATCCAAGCAGAGAGGGCGTTTTCAATTAACTTCCTCAGAGGAGGGAACACGCAGGGGTAGATACCGAAAGAGTGTGACAGGAAGAAATGACTGAACTGTCACTCTGCTAAACTCGGTCAAATAAGTGAAATAAGTTTTGAAGGTATAGAGTCTGTGAGAGTTTGTGAGTACTGTGTATGCATGTGTATGTACATTGACATGTAAATGTATTAGTATATGAGTGGATGTGAACAGGCTGATAAAGGATTCTGCTTCCCTCTTTCTCCTTCTTTCCTCCTTTAATCCCCCCTCACTCACTCACTCACTCACTCACTCACTCACTCACTCACTCACTCACTCACTCACTCACTCACTCACCTCACTCTCCTATGTACATTTACTGTTAAATTATTTAGCTGACATTGCCTAACCAGAGCGACTTGCATTAATGCAAACACTGGAATAAGTGAGAGCTTATCTACAAAACGTCGAGCTGAGGCTTTGACACGCTCCCGTACACACACCCTGACTATACAGATAAATGAAGGCCCACGTCAAAACACAAATCATAGCTGGATTAACGGGACACAGTGTCTTCAAATTCAGTCAGCATCCTACCTTCACTGCATAGGCACTTTCATAGAACAGTACATTAAAAACGATCTGTTGTTAGACTTAACGCAAAGCGGCAGCCCATTTCTTCCTGCGGCTGAGCTATGTGTGTGTGTGTGTGTGTGTGTGTGTGTGTGTGTGTGTGTGTGTGTGTGTGTGTGTGTGTGTGTGTGTGTGTGTGTGTGTGTGTGTGTGTGTGTGTGTGTGTGTGTGTGTGTGTGTGAGAGAGAGAGCAATGCCATCTCACTATAACAAAGTGCAATCTGCAGATGATATGATATGAAGTGAATATGACTCATATGAATATTTTCTGCCACCTTCATGAAAAGATTATGCGACTGAAAGGACGGGCTAAAGGTTGGGAAAAGGCCATGGTCATTAGGAAAAGATCACCATCGTTGTAACATTGTTTCTGGTGCCAAAGTCACAAACTTTTTCCTCACAGACATTATGCAGATGGTATAACAGCTGACACTAGACATAGGACAATAAAAAATTAAATGTGTTTTTTGCTGAATTCTCTCTTTGAAAGGAATAACATGATGCCAAGAAAAATACGTTAGTGGAAAGAATAAAAAAAAGGTGTATAAAAAAATATATATCAGGAAAAAGAGGGAGCAGTCAATCAAACACAGTCTCTATGTCTCCAGTCCTGAGAGGAGGTCTAATCAGGCTAAGAAAAGTGACACCTGCAGAAGCTTACCGCTGGTGTGGAGGGCTTTAATGCAATTTGAAACCCACGGCTGAAATCCACTTATCATGTAATATAGTGGACTACATTTTGTTTCTGAATTGTGAAGTGCACTATATAGTAACTCTGAAAATGTCTCACAATGGAACGTAAAATAGTGAACCTAGATCACACCGTTACATACTGCTCAATTGTGGTCCAACTATAAGAAAAAGAGTATGCAGAGGCTCAAGGTAGCATACAATGATGCAATGAGGTTGCTGCTTTGTGTCCCTAGATGGCATAGTGCCAGTCAATTGTTTGTGTCCAACAGAGTGACAACCTGTGAGGCACTTTTAAGACAACTGATGTTTAGTTTTATGTGTCGCCTGGACAAGTCAGAGGACTACATAATTGAAGCCCTAGTCAGCCCTCTGAAAAGCTGTTCTAGATTAAGATGGCATTGGTGCAATAATCTATCCATTGTTATGTATCTTTGTATCTCCTTTTTATACTGTATGATGTGTTATGGACCTGTGTCTCCAATAAAGCTTTATAAGTAAAGCCCATGGCATTTACAGGACCTTCTACTCAAAATCCCACAATGCAATAGGTCACATTGTTACAATTTTTACTGCTCACTATAGAGTAAAAAGTGCCAATTATAGAGTAAAAAAACTGAGTGATTTCAGGCCCAGCCTTTCTTACCTGACTGTTATCTTCTCAATTTTACACCTGTGTGATTAACTAAATGAACTCCTGAGGATTCACCTGTGGTACTGTAGCTAAGAATGTGTAAAGATGTGTCTTTCAACATTGTATGATGATTGCTATTTAAGTGCCCACATGCACATGCAGGCCTGTCACTAATATGTTAAGGGATTTAAATATTCAATGTCATAAAAATACAAAAATTATACGTGTGTGTGTGTGTGTGTGTGTTTTAGTCTAGATTGACGACAGTCGTTCGATGTTTCAATGGTCATCCAATGAGCGCTCAGTGTGGCGAGTGGGTCACTGAGCTCGATCAACAATGTGAGGAAGTTTAGGAAATGAGAAACATTATCAATAATTCTATGATCACTGGGAGTGTTTCAACCGCCTGTACCAGCTGTGGTAGGCCTACATTTACTCTACATTCTTGCACAAACATCCAACAGTGCTTTATATATCATTCTGTGAAAAACTACAGTTATTCACAGTTAACAACTAATGATTGGGCATTCTGACTTGAACGTCAAAAGAGAAATACTGCTGCCTGCCTTCAGCTATACTAATTTAAAGCAGAGTAAACAGCTCAATATTACAAAGGCATCGATACTAACCCACTTTAGGATGTTGTATGTGAAGTTACTGATCTGTGAGTGTGTGCACAGCACAGATCACTATAGTCCCTGTGTTGAACAGACCACATGGACAGAAGAGTGGAAAGAGTCTCCCGGTCATACAGTAGCACAGTATGTTCCACCCACAGGCAACAGCCATCACAGTCATGGGTCAATATGTGGCCACAAATAAGGTGGATCATCTGCACATCAACACAGCAAACATGGTCAAAGGAAAGGTTGTCTGCCAATTGATATCTGCAATGTTTTGTCTGCATACGAAGACAAGATCAAGACATTGCATCTATAAAAATATTTGATCCTCGTCGTATTTTTGTCAAAGCTTCTGCTTCCTTTGAAGCAAATCTTATCTATACAATGTGCACCCTGTTTGCTCACTTTAGTCTTTAACATCATCTTTAAACAAATTATATAAACTGAAATAAAGCCATCCAGATGTTGACCTATATCATATTGTATGTAAATACACACACCACCCATGTAATCTTGCTCAAAGCTTCAATTATTTCCAAACACATTGAATCTGACCTTAAACCAATTACACGCATAAACTGCCCACATATAGTATACTATACTATCATTACTCATCCAGTTCTGTCACTGTTGTGTTGACACATAAAAAGCATGCACACACTCACACACATACACCATATAGTAAACAGCCTGCTTCCTCTCATTACACTGAATGAATATACCGGAGAGGAAAGTAAAGGTGTGCGTGTGTCTGCTTGTCCGAGTAAACAGTGTGGTGGTGTTTCAGAGCGATAAGGTGTTCCGGTCGTCTGTTGGATCAGTTCCTGTGTGACGCTGGAGATAAGGGAGCAAAGCCTGTGTGCATAACACACATGCATCAATTTACACACCTATGATATATCACACCTGCAGGTATACACACACAAAGACACGCACACAAAACTCGGTTTTAAAGCCAAACCTGTGTGCAGCACATGTCTCTCTCTGACGCAGACACATAAACACAAACAAAGGATAACACTGATGTCCACTCACTAGTATTTACACACATGAGTGTGTGGGCTATATCCTGACTGGAAGTGACCTCAGAGGCAAAGCTGCCCAGGACATAAACCCAAATACAACGGAAAAAGAGAGTGACAGAAAGGCTCCAAGTCATATTCAAATATATAAATAAATGGTTATTGATGTAACATTTACAAATTGCTCAGTAGAGGTGAGTTTATTTACCTTCAGTAAAGACAACTAGCCTATTTAGGCTTTAGAAAACATTTTCCCCCGACAGTATGTATGCTTATCATATCTCATTACTGTTTAAGTGCCAATCAAATAGGGTCCACAGCATCCAGTATCGACAACTGGTAGCAAAAGCTGGCATTAAATGCTTTTTAAATTTCACAATTCTGCCAATTATACACTTTATTATTTCCTCAGAGTTTGTGTTCTGCTGCTTGTATTTGTTAAACGTATTTGTTTCTAGAAGCTTTTTTTGTTAAGAGTTGAAACATTTTATATTTTACAAAAAAAATCCCTGAAATAAGGTAAGAATTAAGTATTGCATTCACACCATTAATGAGCGATATCCTTGTACTCCCAGCCCTACTTTAACTTGACTGAAATGATGAAAGAAGTGAAAAGACGCTCCATGGGGTGATATGTAAAAATACTGCTTTAACTGAAGATGAGATGAGAGAGGTCAAGCTATTATGGATTCACAATCACTTGAAAAAAAAACGAAATTGACTTGGGCGTTAATGCAGATGATATACAACAACAAAACACATTGATTTCAGTGTAAGCCCTCCGGCTTCAAATAGCAGTGCAGCTCGGCCAGCTATAAACTCTATACACACCTATTCAATAGAGAGAAATATGCAAAACTATTCCCAAAGCACTTCCACTGATTGCTATTGGATCTGAATTCTGCTCACTTAAAAGAAAATGGGAAAACAGAATAGCTTATTAACTTATAGCTACAGAGATCTTACATAATTGTATTTATGCAAAACCCATTCTGTTTACTTTACAAAGTCAAATGATTGGATAAATGCGACACAAATGAAGCTGCAGTATAACAGCATTAAACAAGATGATCATTAAAACATAAAATGCCACCTGTTTGTATCAGTGTAATGTTTCACTGGTGACTATTTTGCAGCTTAAGTATCGCACAATTTGAACTCACCACATTCACCACAGACTTTAATGTCCTTACATGATGATGTCAGATTTAATGTTTTCAGCCTTGTGGCCCGTGTGGCTGTTTGATATTATGTAACATACAAAATTGCCTTTTCATGACTAAGTAATAGTGGAGCTGATTTGAATGTGGTCAATTAGAATAAACTGCGTCATACCTTAGGACTTCTGACTAACACTTTGTAAAAGCATAATGACCTCCAATCTAATGGCGAGGATGTATGTAATTTGTGCTCATCATGAGTCAGCAAAAGACAGAAATTAAGAGCCAGACAAAGAGGGAGAGGAAAATGTGAGGATGAACGAGAAAGTTGATGAATACGACAAGGATATAAAGAGACAAGGACACAGTAGAGCAAATCAAGTAAATAAATGAGGAATAAAGAGAGGTGGAGAGACGGCATGAAAAGCAAGTTAAGAGGAAGAGACCAAACAAAGCGAAGGAGACATTCAGGGGAGGATAGGAAAGAAGGAGGAGGCCACGAGCTAGCTTAATAGGCAACCGCAGAGCGATAAAACAAAGACGAAAACACCCACACACAGAGATCCAATACACCAAACACAAGCTTGCACTACACAGGCACACAGACACACACAGACACACACACACACACACACACACACACTCAGACAGTGTAGTAAAGTAAATGGAGCAGTGAGGAGGGCTCGAAAAGAGATGGAGAGGAGTGAAAAGTGTGAAATGAGGGCTACTGGAATTGACAGAGCGCATCCATAAACAAACACACGAGGAAAAAAGCTTTTTTTTTCATGCATACACACAAACACAAAAAATGGGCACACTCACACCTGTTTGCACACACATGTGGGCTGACATTCAATCCGGCACCCCTAGTGCTGCTAACATGATTTTCCATGGCAAGGTCATTAAGCAGCTCAGCCACCTGTAGCTTTTTCGCTACTTTGTTTTCTCTCTCACTTTCTGTCTTTTTCTCCAAATCACTCACAGTAAACTCGTCCAGTAAGGCTTTGTGTGTGTGTGTGTGTGTGTGTGTGTGTGTGTGTGTGTGTGTGTGTGTGTGTGTGTGTGTGTGTGTGTGTGTGTGTGTGTGTGTGTGTGGGTGTGTGTGTGTGTGCGCGTGCAATAAAATC
Source organism: Ammodytes marinus (assembly GCF_949987685.1). Lineage (NCBI taxonomy): Eukaryota > Metazoa > Chordata > Actinopteri > Uranoscopiformes > Ammodytidae > Ammodytes > Ammodytes marinus. The sequence goes on along the minus strand of NC_137232.1, from coordinate 27,751,730 downwards.
TCCAATTAGGCAGAAAATTAGACCCTTCCTTCATCCTAAAACAGAGTGTAGCAGCTTATTCTTCTTATATTCCCACTCAACTTACTGTACAGCAGCATATGTGAGTGTGGATATATCTAAGAGTGAGTGTGTAATATGTGTGCGTGTTTGTGAGTTAGTGAGTGAGAGAGAGAGAAACTGTCTGCGCATGACTTGTTGCATTAGCAATTGCGCAGGAGCTACAACATTTGACAATTTTGCAGTGGTAAATGACGTCATCTGAAGAAAAACGCAACTGGAATGACAGGACAGAAATATAATGAAGGTCAATGAACGGTTATAGAGCTCCAAAAAGCCCCCGAATACATTTTAAAGACACACAAACATTTTCTCTGACACAATGACATTTCAGAGGTTAACAGTGTGTTCAAATGCCTTATGCTCCTAGTCATTTGTCAACATTAGCTTTCCAAAAGGGACCGCTCACTGATATGCGAGGGACTGGCATTTTACACAGTCAGAGACATTCATTATTAATAGCTGTCATGGGCAGAGGGAGGCAGTAAAGAGAGAGGAGGGATATAAAGAGGAAGGGAGAGAGCGGAAGGGAGAGCATCATAAATCAGTGATGACATTGGGAAGTCAGTCAAATCCTAAAATCAGCCATGAAATTAGAATTCACTGATCACTTCCATTTCATACAATATTCATAACTCAGACCTTGTAGCTTTAAATTATTTTCGGGAGGTGCAATAGAAGCAGAACATCAACCTGCTGCTTTAGAGACAATTTAATGGCATCCAAAATGTGTTTTAAGTCAGCTATATGTCACTCAGTTTAGGCAGGGCACTCACATGGAGTGTTAGTTTGTTGATTACAATGGAACAGAATTATAAATCCAAAAATGTTGCTTTGTTAACAAAAGGATTTTTTTTCTTCAAAATGTCTTCACAAATGTTTTCAAATCTGTGTTAGTGAGCACTTCTCCTTTGCCTCCATAATCTATCCACCTAACATGTGGTGTATCAAGATGCTGATTAGACAGAATGATTATTGCACAGGTGTGCCGTAAGCCGGTCACAATAAAACAGCACTTTAAAATGTGAATTTGCCCACTCAAGTTGAGCATAGGATGAGCTTTCCAGAGATGCTTTCTTTGGTTATGCAAACCAATCGTTGCATCAGCTGTCCGTATGGCTGGTCTCAGATGATCTTGAAGGTGAAAAAGCTGGATGATTAAGTCCTGGGTTGCCGTGGTTACACAGAGTCTGCAGTTGTGAGGCTGGTTGGATGAAATGCCAAATTCTGTCGAACGACTTTGGAGACGGCTTATGGTTGAGTAATGAACATTCAATTCAAAGGCAACAGCTCTGGTGGACATTTCTGCAGTCAGCATGCCAATTGCACGCTCCCTCAAAAAGCTTGCGACATCTGTGGCATTGTGCTGTGGGATAACACTGCACATTTTAGAGTGACCTTTTATTGTGTTCAGCCTAAAGGCAACTGCCTAAAGCAATAATCATGCAGCCTAATCAGCCTCTTGATATGCCACACCTGTCAGGTGGATCAATTATGTCGGCAAAGGAGTGCTCACTTACATTGATTTAAACTAATTGTAACTAACTAACATTTTTGGAGGAATGGGCCTTTTGTGTAGGCTTTATAGAAAAAGTCTTGGATCTTATATTTTGGCTCATGACAAATGTAAGCAAAGACAAAAGTGTTGTGTTTATAATTGTGTTCAGCGTATGAACTCAGGACTCCCTGGAAAGCAGTTTTAATACTGAGTGGAGTAGGCTATTGAAATATGCTGTATTGAAATAAAACACTAAGTATGATGCTGTATTTGAATTTTGACAGTGTGGCTCTGCTCATGTGTTTTCCAGGAACAATTCTGAGCATTTTCAATTGTCAAGGCCCATTTAGTAGCAGCTCTGGAGTTTTGATGAAAATGCATGATCTCCGTCGAGAGTTGATTCTTTGTGTGCACCATTAGGCTAAAATGGACTAGAATCTGAAGCTCAATAAACTGTATAAACAGTTACAGTGAGTTTTGCCGCATTGTTCGGCTTAACTGTTTTGTTTAACTCACTGCTCTCTGTGTCACTGAGTCTCAGCAATTGTTTGCTAAGTTAACTCATATTAACTTAAAGGTGTAGATATGTCTATTGAGTTCACAACTTCTTTCAATTAAAAACAAACAATTATTTTTATAATCAATTATTTTTTTCATCATAGGTTTATAAAGTGTAAGACAATGCTAACACATTTATGATATTTGAGTGCAAACCAAAAGATTTTCAGCTTTCTATGATGGACAATAAAAGGCAACAAATGTTTACATCCAAGCATTTTAAAACTAAAGTATAATTATGCTGGGCATTTCTGCATAAAAAATTACTTACACCATTACTAGATTGACAGAAAATGTGCTGATTCACACGCTGATTTTCCTAATTGCTTCTGCTTTAACCTGGATATATAAACACAGATCTAAATGCAGATGCTGGAGGAGGCTGTGGAAGTAGAGGGAGTGACAGTGAGAATAAATGAACAGTTATAAGAAATTGAGTGGAATATAAGACTTGACAGTGTATGGAACGTGCAACAGTAAAACAACTTTTATATAATATTCTACCCCAATGGTCCATATGAAGAAATTTGGGTTTACAAAGAAGAGCACCAGGGCAGGACGGATGGGCGATGGTTCAGGGTGGAAACCACTGTGTGTGTGTGTGTGTGTGTGTGTGTGTGTGTGTGTGTGTGTGTGTGTGTGTGTGTGTGTGTGTGTGTGTGTGTGTGTGTGTGTGTGTGTGTGTGTGTGTGTGTGTGTGTGTGTGTGTGTGTGTGTGTGTGTGTGTGTGTGTGTGTGTGTGTGTGTGTGTGTGTGTGTGTGTGTGTGTGTGTGTGTCCACTCTGATGTCCTGTTGTCGGTCAATTAGGTTTCTCTCCTTTCTTCTCCCTAATGGATGTGTGTGTCCTTCCTGCTGGGAAACTGATGGAAGACACACCTAGCAGCTGGCTTCACAAGATCAACACAGCCAAGGTTCACACACACACACACACACACACACGCACACACACACACTCACACACACACAAACACACGAACACCCATGCACACACAAACACACACACACACAAACACGCACACATAACACTTTGACAGGAAACAATTTGGCAGCTCACTGGACAAACTGGTGATTATTGGACAATATACTGTAATGGTCATCCAACATCGCCATTAGCCACCACAAACATCGCCCCTTTCCAACATCCCATCTACTGCAACCATTAAGAAACAATATACCATGACCACTGACAAAAACTGGTTTCTGATTGGCTGCTAGGTGTCGCCACAGTTCTTGGGGAACAGTGTATATTTATATATTGCCACAAGGGTATAACCATTTAATAGGTCAAATGGAGTATGAGTCAAATTATCAGAAGACGACTTGCAAACAGCTTCATTTAGAGTGTGTGGTGGTGTGTTGGCCACAGTAAGCATGCAGTACACAAGTATGCTGGAGCACAGAATAACAAAAACAAAAGACAGGGCCGCCCCCTGGAGTGCAAATACTGTATATCCGTACTGTAAATGGGCCAATGACACATATTATAGCCTTTATAAACAATTTTCCAAATACTGTCCATCCATTGGCGTCTATGCAACTCCACAGACAATACAATGCAGACTCAGAGCTAAAATTGCAATACAATAAAAATACAACAAGAAATTAATTAATATCGGATTCATTACGGGTCAAATGAATCACAGGAGCTCAACATATTGATGCCCTGAGCAGAGGAAGCAGTATGTCCAAACAAGGTTTTTCAAAAGGGCAACTTACAATTCCCCATAAATGCACCTCAAGTTATGTGTTTCTTCATGTCTTTGACCTTTGAATACAGAAAGCACAAATATTCACTATAATGCTGTCTCCTCTTTTTTTCCACAGCCATCTCGTGAACAAGTCTCATAAACAAGTACCAGATGAAAAATAACTTTCAGTAGGTTTATTGCAGGTAATATATACGTGAGGATACAAGAGTCAAGAGGGCAATTAAATGATAACGACAGAATGATTATTCTCTGTGTATCTCCCAAAGCCAGGAACAACTAAGACAGAGCCTTTACTATTAATATTGGTATTTATTGTGCTGAGTTAATCACAGTCACAGATTTAATGTGAGCACACCCCTCTCCTGCTGATGAAAGTAAAAACAGCTTTCCGTTGTCACACTCTGCAGATACATAATCAGATGAACAAAGAAGATGTCATGTCTTTCTGTCAGTGTCAGATATTGTATTCGGTGCAGAAGATACAGGTGCAGAGATATTAAGAGATGACTATTTACAAATGTATTATTTGAGATTTCACACCCTCAACTCACATCTCTCAGACAATTTGCTGACATTTCACACTTTTCGCTGGAGAGAATTGAACAAAAATGTTGTTAACACTCCCTGTGTATTGGTTTAAACATTCATTATGGGTGTGACTTTTCCCTTTTGCAAACAGTCCCTGACCTCAGACCATTACATCGGATGTCACTGTCATACGTCCTATTCCATTCTTTACTTAATGTTTTCCAATGTCTCATATCAGTGTATGTCTATTCAAATCATAATGATACTGCTTGGACCAAACAGGGGGAAGGATGAGAGAATATCATCATCACAGGGAGGGAACATAAGTAGGTGAGTAAGAAAAGAGGGATGAGTAGGAGAGCCAGAGAAAGAGCAAAACAAGGATAGAGAGAGAAGCCCACTTGGTCTCAGTTGTAATGTATTATGTATCAGAATGGTTAGACCAGCAGGAAAAAGCATATGCGGAAGTGCATTGTGTGTGTGTGTGTGTGTGTGTGTGTGTGTGTGTGTGTGTGTGTGTGTGTGTGTGTGTGTGTGTGTGTGTGTGTGTGTTATTATTTGAGCTAATTATTGTTATTCCAACCAGGGTGTGTATAGCTATTTCCATCCATAGTTTTTTTTAAACTATGGGTAGAAATCTGATTTTACATCACAAACGCAGTAGATTAACCATTTATATTTGATTTGAGTAGCCTGGTTAACTAGGTTGATAGAGAGATACTTGACTTATCCCCAATGGGAAATGGCATTGTTTCTGTTGTAATTAATAATATTAATCAAAAATCAAATCTGTTGACAGAAGCATATTCTGAGCTAGGGGTGTCCAAAGTATGGCATGCAAGCCCTGTAGCGTGCAATCAATAAATGTAGGATGTTTAAGGAAATTAAGTTTCAGTGTTTAAATGTTAACTTGAAAAAGATTGTTTCACCGGAAAAGTAAAAAGGATATTATTTTGTAGTTTAATGCGTTCATTTCCTTTCTGAGTTTGGCATTGTGCTCAGAGTGGCAGAGCCGGCAGCCAGACTGTCGCGCCCGATTAGCCCAGGTGAGGCACCATGCCAAACAGATGCTCAGTTTATTTGTCTCTACAGACATATGTGAGCAACCATTTCCTCTTATGACACAGAACAAAAGCAGACTGAGGTACAAAGTAACTGACAGATGTACCTGATGTACTTTAAATCTCCACTACAAGATTAACTTCTGGCCTGACAGAGGTTAATTAGTCCAAGGCCAAACATCACCGTCCCTATTTCTACTAGTGATTAATGACATATAAGAATGATAAAAAAATCTAATCAGAGCAGATTCAACAGTACAGCTCCAAGTGCTTAAAACTCTAAAATTTAAAAAAGGCTCAGAGCTATACTTGTTTTTCTTTATATGGCTTCTGGCGTGACACTTTTGCGTCATGTGCTGTTCTGTTTCTTCTGGCAGCAGAGAACACAACACACAGTTGGATGCAGGGACACACAATCTGGGTGAAAATCTGTTTAAATTAATTATGAGGGCAAAAAAAACCTTAAGAATAAGCAGTTAAGCTATAACTTTCAACCCCCACATTCACAATCACAATAGCAAAGAAAAGAAAAAATGTCTCTTCCATCAAAGTTGCGACTAAAAAGGAGGCGTAAAATGCTGTTAACAAGCACTAAAGAAATGGAGGAGTTGCATGGATGGAAACAGAGAAAAGGAGAGGGAGAAAGATGTAGAATAGGAAGCTTTAACCTTTGATGTTATGTACTGGTATATCTACCGTCAAACAACAAGAAAAACAATTGATAAATAGAAAAGGGACTTTTAAAACATCACCAAATTGCATCATTATGTTTTGTTTGTTTTTTTGCATTTTTACGGTGAAGGACCCCATGTTCCCAGTATCACAGTGAATGCCAACCGGTTATTTTCTGAAGTCAGACTATCAAATCTTTTCATCACGATGGCAATTACAGTCATTTGTTGTTTAATTTACTGGCTAATCCTTGGGGTGTCGTAGTATTCATTTTGTTTGATAAATGTGTCAACTCTGACTTTTTGCAATATTTCACAGAGCAGACACTGTGTTTTGCAAAGGAGTCAATAAATAATGTTGATGTCTTGCTCTCGATGAGGGATGAACTATGATTGCACTCCCCTAGATATAACCATCTGCATACAGAGGAGCATGAAGTAAGAAAGGCAGAAGTAGCATCTTCTTAATACCACATGTTAAAAAAAACAGCTGGTGTCAGGTGCTGTGAGCTCCCTTTTCAGCACTTTTTCATTTGGTTACATCTGTTTCTCGAAATGATTCCAAACAAAAGGAGAGATTTTATGGAAGCAACTTTCTTGTTTCTTACTTCCACCCCAGCCCGGAAAAGCAACCAACCCTGACAGCCAGCAAATTGGTTAGATCAAGCGAGTGGTATGATTAACTGAGCGGTATAAAATATGAAGTCAAAACAGCACGCACACTATCAACAAAGGCAAGGCGGAACTATGAGTCAAAGAAGGCCGGGTCCAATCAGAACTAAATATGGGTCCTCATTACTGGCTTCAAATTGTTGGTGACATCAAAGTAGGCTTCACAGACTGCTTAGTTAGGGACCAGGCGAGCTCTGCCTCGATGCAATCTCACAAAAAGAAAAAAAACAGCCAACCGTACGACAACAACCTCTCATCCTTATCGAACAGGCGCAAAGGCAAGGCTGAAGGATGAAAGAAGTGGACAGTCAAGGAGAGACAGATAGAGAGGCTGATGCAGATGCAAAGAGAGGGAAAGAACAACTGATACGGGCAAAGGCAGTTTCAAGAGAGATGGGAAAAGACAAAAGAGATGAAAGCAAGCTTGCCTCCTCTTAGACATCAATCCACTCCACGGTGATTCTCAAAGATGACTTTTTTTTAAAGCGTGCAATGGTCCCATCAAAGACTTAAGCTCTCCCTCCGCTAGTGAAACCATAGAGGAAAGGGCTATCGAAGATACACAAACTCCATATTGACTTTGATGTTGAGAACAAGGCTGCACCTGGAGACCTAACCTGTAACACGCATGTACACCTACGAGCTCCATGTGAATGAAAACAAAACTAGGACGGGGACAGAAGCACACTGCTGTAAGCATGCAGCATCCCCATAAGTAACCCAGCTGGTAAACACCCACAGATGCTGCAAACACTATAAACACATCAAAGACACAACTGCAGGGACTTCTTTCAAATAAAGTCTGGTATTCTTTATATAATTTCTCTTTCTCAGGAGGGTGGCTGGCGTCTCCCTTAGAGATAGGGTGAGAAGCTCAGTCATTCGTGAGGAACTTGGGGCAGAGCCGCTACTCCTTTGCATTGAAAGGAGCCAGTTGAGGTGGTTCGGGCATCTGGTAAGGATGCCCCCAGGGCGCCTCCCTAGGGAGGTGTTCCAGGAGCGTCCAGCTGGAAGGAGGCCTCGGGGAAGACCCAGGACTAGGTGGAGAGATTATTTCTCCACGCTGGCCTGGGAACGCCTCGGGATCCCCCAGTCAGAGCTGGTTGATGTGGCCCGGGAAAGAGAAGTTTGGGACTCCCTGCTCAAGCTGCTGCCCCCGCGACCCGATTTCGGATAAGCGGTTGAAGATGATGATGATGATGATTCTTTATATAATGTGCTCATGCACAGTTGTGTGCACACGGATGTGCAGTTACAGTATGTGTGTGCACACATGCATGAATACATGCATCGGAATAAACAGCACATACATCCCTGCTAGACCCCCTGCTGGCGGTAATAATTGTTCATCTTTTGCACGAGCGGGCTTCAAAATAAAGGGGAATTTTTCATAGTAACAAGTGGGGAGAAAAAAAGATTCAAGGCCAAACAGGGGGCGGACTGAAAGAGGCAGGGAAGAAGAAATGCCTCTGGGCAATTATGACTATCTGTGTTTGTGTGTGTGTGTTTGTATGTGTGCGTGTATGCGTGCGTGCGTGCGTGTGTGTGTGCGTGCGTGCGTGCGTGTGCATGCGTGCATGTGGCATGGTGTGACTTATAAGCTGACCAGTTAAGTGCATCGATGACACAGAAAATTGGGAGAGACGCAGTGACACATGTAAGTTGGATGACGGAGAATCTGCCAGAGAGGCGGACAGACACTGAGACACACATCACAATTCTTAATTGTTTTGACAGCAGGGCAGCGAATGGACATAAACCCTTAATAGGACTTCCAGAATCACTGTACAATACAGTGTTTGCATGCGTGTCTATCTGTGTGTGTGTGTTTACTGGTTTATGTCACCTTGTGTCATCAGTCAGAGGTTAGAAGAGTTTCAGAGACACATTGGCAGAGTGGGGTGGCTATTTAATTATCACATCAGAGGGCTGTTGCGCTAACAGCCAATCAAACTGAGAAAATACTCCTTGAATGCAAATGAATTCCGTCCCGTCTTACCAGACTGTTTCACAGCACTTTTGAAAGACTTTTTTAAAAAGTCAGATATACGACTGTGCCTGCTTTATTTCCTTTAGCAAACATATTTGGCTCATGGCAGAGTGTGTTCCCACTCAGGGGAAAAAACATGGGTCAAGGACAACCTTTGAATGTGTTTGTCTGGGAGCAGTTTGTCGTCTGTTTACCAGTGTGTTACATTAATGAGCACTGAAATGTGACACAATAGGTCAAACAAACAAATGCGAGCTCCAACCAGAAAATACCAAAATTTCTACCTTAAATATTAGATAAGTGTGAACTGACTCCACATGTAGCACTGACACTCACCTTATATCAGTGTTGGTAACAAAAGACGTTTGCAATTTATTGTAGGTCAAAAAATAGTAAACTGGTTACTAGTTAGTAGTATTCTAGCTAATGTTCAGTCACTGGATGATAAACTGGATGAACCTCGAGAGCAGGATGGCTTTTGAATGGGACCCTAGGAACTGCAAGTTATGGTTTTATTAGAAACTTGGCTTAACCCTTTGATCCCAGACTCGGCCATTGGTCAAGAGAGACTCTTCATTCACGACCAGGACCAGACAATAAAAGCAGGGAAGAGCAGAGTGCAGAGTGTCTGCTTCATGATCAACAAGCAGTGATGCTCATATGTGGAGATAAATTCTTTGGACTGTTGTCCTAACCTAAATAATAATAATAATAATAATAATTGATAGGTTTTATATAGCGCTTTATTGCCGAAGCACTCAAAGACGCTTTACAGGGTTCCTGGTTCAATTCGTTCACACACAGTCATACCGGTGGTGGTAAACTACGAGAGTAGCCACAGCTGCCCTGGGGCAGACTGACGGAAGCGTGGCTGCCATTCAGCGCCAACGGCCCCTCCGACCACCACCTCAAACATACAGCAATCATACACATTCACACAAGGCAAGGTGGGTGAAGTGTCTTGCCCAAGGACACAACAACCATGACACAGGTGGCCGGGCGGGGATTGAACCGCCAACTCTTGGATCGTTGGCCAACCCGCTTAACCACCTGAGCCACAGTTGCCCTAAAACATTTTAGGGTTGGATGCTATCCTTATAACCTGCCTATTGAACTCACACAATACACTGACATAACATTCCACCACAGGCCGACACCAACTAAGCCTTGGACGAGCTGCATGGAGTTAATGACAGGACAGAGAACTCACGCCCAAGGCTGCATATATAGTGACCGATTATTTTAACAAAGGGTAACATGAAGAAGGGCTTGCCAAAATATCACTAGCATGCTCGCCCATATTTGCACTTCCTTCCAGTATGGATATGATCACCTCGTCCCTGGCTGACTCACTGGACAGTGTTTCCCCTAGAATTGTTTTTAGGCCCGGTGGTAAAAGCTGATAAAGAGTATGCGCGCGGCGTGCGTACCAAATTTGTTGTAGAAATTGACCAAAAATAACTGTATTATGGATGAGCCTCTTTTGACAGCCCGCTACAAATCAGGGCATAGGGTTATGCCTTCACATTCGGTACGTTTGTACATTTTGTGTTTCCCTCAGGATTTTTTGAGACTGCTGGGGGAGAATGGACCTTCTAGTGGGGTCTTGGGGCATGCCCCTGCGGAAGAAAACCTTTACCTTTTTAAAGTTAAATGCATCAAACTGGTGCACTTTGAGAAGCTAAATCTGATTTTATTTTTTTTCTTCTGTAAACAGCTGTCATATGTCCTGCCTAAAACAATTTTATGGAATAATTTGGAGACACAAGCCATATAAACTATTGAAGAAAAACACATAGATATGAAAATAAAATACAATAAACACGAAGACCTAATATAGACAGGTATATCCTGTCTAGTATTACTTTCTGGAATAATCTGGATCATGAAACATTTTCTTTAATTTATCAAATATTCATTTAAAATAAATGAATTAACCTAAGCTACACATCATGATTAGCCTATCAATCAAAATGTGTGCAAAATAAGCAACATTTTGTATTCCGACCCATTATATTTCATGTAGCCTAGTTCTCAATTTAAAACATAAAAATAAAGTAGCATTGAAAATACCAAAAAATAAAGCTTGTAGGGCTACTATAGCCTGCTGTTTTCAAGATAACTTGCTGCGCTGTCTCAGCTGTTGATACATATTGGTTGCCATGGCGACGTAGCGACTTTAACTTTCTAAGTTTTGCTCATCACTTTTTCCTGTTCAACTCCCTGTTACTGAGTCCTAAATATCTCCAGTGTAGCCTATGCCATAGACCTATAAAGGAAGGTTCTTTCTCGTCAGTTTCCCTGTTTGACATGTGCGCTCCGAATGCACACGTGCATCGCGCGGCGTAGCGCAGACAAAAAAAAAGATTTTTTTTTTTTTTTTTTTTTTTTTTTTTTTTACATTTTTTTTTTTTTTTTTGGGCAGCTGTTGGCCTGGCGGGGGGTCCCGTTGGCCTGGCGGGCCCGCCAGGCCTGTATAATGGTAGGGGAAACACTGCTGGACCCACATCACTTTGCCAAACAGATAGATTGGAGGACACCTAAGCCCTCACCCTCCGCATTGCCCGCAGACTCCAGGCAGTACAGGGAGGCACCACTACTTCCACCCCGCTGACCTTCAACACCTGGGCCCTTCAGGGCTGCATGCTCAGCCCTCTCCTGTCTCCTGCCTCTCCCAAGACATGTTTCCAGGTTCAACATTTGATGGTTCTAGTTTTCTCAAGGAAAAGGACTGAAAAAAGACTTTTCCTTTTTTCAAAGTTATATATTCAAACTGTGTTATTCTGAATCAATATTTCACAATAGCTCAGCTTACACTACCTTTAGGACTGTTTATCAGACAAAACAAGACATTTGATCAACATAATGTTGTGCTATAATAAATAGCAATGGGAATATTTCATTGTATTCATTTGTGTTCTATAGACACAATGATGACTACATTAATCAATGAAATAACCAGCACATAAATGGATTATGAAAATAATCGTTGTGTCATGACTCACGGCTCGGCGGTCTCCCCTCCTCCTCTGTGTGTTTTCCCTTGTCTGTCTCTCCTTCTTTTGTTCCGTGTGTCTGCCTCTCTGTTGGCGTGTGGGCGTGGCGGCACTCCTGGGCGGACTGCTCCAGGTGTGGATCGTTGGCTGATCGGGATCTCTCTACTTAAGCCTGTGGACTCCAGTCGTTCAGCGCCAGAGTATACAATGTACCAGAGCGGTAATTACCCGAGATCAGAGAATCTTTGTTTTGTTGTTTTCTTTCATGTCTCCAGTAGGAGTTTGTCTTAACTCTGCTCCTCTTTCCTTCTGTGCCAGTTGCCTCCGCTGTTCACCTATCCTGCTCGCCTGCCTGCGGGTTTCCAGATATCCACTTGCCTCTGCTCGCCACGCCATTCAGCCAGTGTCCTGCCAGCCTGCTTCAATAAACATTGTTCTAAAACGGACTACCCGGTATCTGTCTGCTTTTGGGTCCAACCTTGGGCTATCACAACACGTTGATTGCTGCTAATTTAATTCACAGACAATGGGAGCGAAAGTGTCATTAGTAGCCCAGCAGTTCGTATTTGTCTTAAGATCCCCAAGGCAAATAATCCCAGCGCTGGTTGGATTTTTTCTTCCCGTCCATACAAAATACTTTATAATTGTTCTGAATATAACACAGGCCTACCTTTGCACACAGTAGAAGGTTGCCATCTATTTTCGGCATCTGCGGTTGTTCTTTGACAGGGTGTATGTAGTGTTGAGTTCCGTACTGTACTGTACTAAATGCACCCAGCCATTTCCAAAGTTCAATTCATGTAACTATATTTATAATAAGCTACTGTGCATTTGAAAAGCCTCTGGTACAAACACTTTACATTTCTGTACATCTGTATGAGGCCATTGATGAGGAAATGACTGAACGCGAGGGCACTTTGTGACAGTATGGTATACACAGTTGGTTTATAATAATGGTTTAACATAATGTCCATCACAGTTTTCTCTGAGAGAACTCTATGATATCTTATAATGTTTTACTCACTCACTGCAATTCTTCGTTCCCAGCTCTGTGGGTCTGTCTGTAACCCATCATTTTATCGAGTTTTACGCTCAAAATGCTTCCCGTTTGCTTTGCACCCAACAATACTGTCTACATGGTCATATGCTATTCTAAGTATTAGCATTTTCGCACTGCTAGAAATTGTACTCATTTTAATCTATAAGAATGTGATTCTATCTCATTTATATCATGCTTATCTATTATTATGTCATGTTTTATGTTCCATTTGTATTGGTTTTCCTGCACCTATTTAATGTGTGGTATTCCTCAGGGATCAATACTAGGCCCGATATACTTATTCGGGCCTATACGGATCAGTTTCTATGCAGAAGACATACAGCTCTTAACTTAATAAAGTCAGCACAGTACAATGTATGCAGGCCTATGCTGAATGTCACACAACTTCCTCCAGATTAACTAAAGAATATATATATATATATATATATATATATATATATATATATATATATATATATATATATATATATATATATATATATATTGAGCCTTGAACTCTACCACTGTTGGATGCATCACTGCCAAAATCAGACCGATGCTTTAGAACATTGGCATACTTTCTACGCTCATCTCTCCTTCATCAATCAAATAATACATTTTTGCCAGCCATTAAAAGGTCATTCACTTTTCTTCCCTTCTTGATTACTACTTTTCCTTGAATTCCCGCCCTAATCAAAAAGCCATCCATCTCCCATCTTCATCTCATTCAAAATGCAATTGCGTCACTTCACTGGTTGACTGTAAAGTTCAGTACAGATCCAAACAGCAGGCACTGTGTAATGCTAAAGTACTCAGATTACATGCAATCAAGTTACTATTACCATATAAGTATTTATATATTCCTTTCGTCTGCTAAATAATACTATTGCACTGCATAACTTTTTTTTCAGATGATATTTTAAGAGTTAATTATTTATAAAGTCAAGTTTATTGTATAGGTAAAAACATTCTAAGGTTCCAGGCTCTCAAATTAAATGTAAAGGTAGCAGAAATGAATGAAAGAAAGAAAGAAAGAAAGAAAGAAAGAAAGAAAGAAAGAAAGAAAGAAAGAAAGAAAGAAAGAAAGAAAGAAAGAAAGAAAGAAAGAAAGAAAGAAAGCGCCAGCAAAAATGTGCAGCAGCCTTGTCACATTTGTCACACACACACACACACACACACACAGGCTGAACAAATGTACTAATGAATGTGTGCAGGACCGTAAAATTATGAGTATACAGTCAGATCAAAGAAAAAACCACTACATCTAGGACTGATGACTGAATATAATACCCCTACATGTAGGGTAACCTGTGACACCATTAGTTGCCAGGCAACCCGGACTACCCTTTGGATGAAACACCTGCCCCTTCATCTATCAAATCATTTCAGCAGCCTCTTCCTCTTCCTGTCACACCTGCACACGCTCTGTCCCTGTCTGTGTCTGGAGGGTGGGATTTTAAGGTGTAGGAAGGCAGAAAAGTCAGGACAGAGAAGTAAGGAAATAAATAAGGAGGATAAATGGGTACACAGTGAAAATGTCACACAAATGCGTTACTGAAGAGAATAGAGAGTAGGGATGTCATGAGAACCGATACTACCTACCTATACTAATATGTACAAAAATTCAAAAAATGTGACGGTACTTGTTTTTTTTTTAATAGTACCGTATGTACTGGGGATTCAATTCTTCTGGATCTTACAGAGGCATTTATACGGCTAAAAGTTTGTCTAGTCTGCCGTTGTATGCAAAAGGAAGACTCATCTATTATATCTATTGCTTGAAGGCTACATGTCACTGTTGTTGTTTTTTTAAATAATTTTAAAAGGTCTGTAATAACGGCATGTATGTTGAATTACATGGGATTCATTGTTTTTTTTTGTTTTTTTTTTAATGTGGTATCGAATTTGGTATTGTTGTATTATTTGGTATTGTTATCCACTATTACATTTCTGGTATCGTTACATCCCTAATAGAGAGTCAGCCTGGAGTCACATATATACAGTGAGAACAGATGAATACACAAACAGTCAATAGTTTATATCACCCATGTGATAAGAATAATCCTCTCCATGTTTCCATTTGGCAATCAGCATACAAATATCTACTGAGTGCAAATGGGGTTTATGTCAAAGTACTGCATTTAAGAACAACAGACAGAAATACCAGTCTCCAGTGTTGGGAAAGTTCTTTTTCTACGTGAACTAGTTCAAAGTTCAGTTCACACACTTTAAAATGAACTAGTTCAGTCATAGTTCATAATTCAAAATTCTGAACTAAGTTCACAGTTCAAAAATGAACTAGTTCATAGTTCTTTTTTAAATATGTTGCTGCAGGCTATTATTTTTCTAAATAATTGCCACATACCATATAGAACCACAGACAGAAATTATTTCAATAACATTCAGTCCACACTAGAAGCTAGCTGCAGCTTTTACCCCTACAGTATATTCTCAAAAACATGAGGAAAAAGTTGCTGTTTGATGGTCTTTTTAATGAAGAATTATTCAAACAAAAACGGTTAAGGTGCAAAAGTGTTTCCATTTTTATAATTTTCCAAACCTGGAAACAATTCACATGACATTTCATTCAAAGAAAACAATACTGAAAAATATACCAGGCAGGTTCTACTGTACAAACAAATTAGCCTACAACTTAAAATAGTAAAACCCTCAAGGAGACCATTCTAAACTGCAGTATAGGGCCTACTGTTAACAACAAAGTCCAGAAGATGTGTTGACATACTTATTAACACAAACACAATCTGAGGTAGGTAACTATCATACGAAGAAGAGGTAGAACCTGAAGCTAGGTCCATGGTCTGAGTCATGGGTCTGAGTAAGCGCTGCTGCATTCATTTGTTTCGCATTTTGATCACGCAGCGGCGGTGCGACGCTGTGGTGGCATGTGTTGCCAGATTGGGTGTTTTTCAGCTACATATTAAGGGCTGTTCACGATGTCTTTTAGCGGGGGTTTTCTATGGAAATCTGGCACTCGATGAACGATTGAACGACTGTAAGAGCGCCGTTCACAAGCGCCAGAATGAGCGCGTTCGCAAAAACGTTCATGAGGCAGAAATACATAAGTTCAGTTTACGTTCGCCCACAATATGAACGAGTTCATGAACGAACATTCATTGAACGCGTTCAGGCACAACACTGCCAGTCTCTTATAGTATAATCATTACAGCATATGACGTATACTATGTGTATACATACTGCTATTTCTACAGTCCCTGTGTCAATATGCTGTTGAACAAGTAATTTCATCAAGCACTACAAGCATCACAAAACCCACGAATGTCCTGAATGTGACACTTACAGCGTGTCAGTGGCTTTATCTCTGTGTTAGTCAATCAATAAAGCAGATCAATAAGAAAAAGGCCTGCAGTCAGGGCAAGCATAACCAGAGCAACGTGGAACACATTCTGCTTCTCTAGACACCGAGCACAACAATGTCGGCAACAGTCATGGTTATATCAACTGTAACAACATCAAAACAACTTTGGCCGACAAACATCTAAATCTATATAAAGCTATACAATGTCACACAGACACACATCTGCATCTGCTGGAAGAGCCAAATAAAATGTGCCAAATCAACAGAAGCAACAACTTTGGATTTACAACCGCAAGACATGATGAATCTCTGTAATATCAGTAATGATCAAATTAGAAAAAAATAATACCACCTACCAAAGCAGCAATAGTAATGACACACTCAAATGAAATCAGTGCAGGGAAAGGACTGATTGGATTTGGTGACCACATGGCCATTTTAGTGCCCTTAAAAATCACAAAAACTACAGGAATGAAAAACAGGATGTGAGAGAAGTGATCTTCGACTCGCTGAACTTGTGATTTTTTTTATATGTGAGATGGTTTTTAATGTCTGTGAATTTGAAATTTATAAATAATTAACTTCAGTCGTCTCAAGTCTTTTTTTATCTCCCTTGCTTTTCAGCAGCGACTTCAAATAGTCACTTTTATTCCACAAAGAGTATGCCACTTGAGGATTCACTCATACTACTACTTCCATGTGCTCTAAGGCACACACACACACACACACACACACACACACACACACACACACACACACACACACACACACACACACACACACACACACACACACACACACACACACACACACACACACACACACACACACACAGGAATCAGCCACTTGGGCTCCCCTCCCTTGACGTATGGTTTGGTTGGTTTTGGTTTGTTTTAGTTAGTGCTGCTTTACACACCCTATACACTCTTCACTCACACAGACACCGCACTCACTACTGATTACTGACATTCACGCACCATTTATTAGTTTAATTTTGAATTGATTTAAATAAATTATAATTTGGTTAAACTAACTTTCTTGTGTGGTTCCTCATTTGTCATTCCCTTCAGCGGGCTGTGACACTTACGCAGACTGAAATAGATGTAACTGTTCTCACTGAAATTGACATTACCCTCGAACTAAAGTACTCAATGCATTCAGGTATTGGTAGTGTCACACCAGAACAACTTCACGGTGACTGCCAGAGCTGAAGCCAGATGTCAAACCTAATTTGATATTTGCTGTCTCATTAGCAGACAACGCCACATTTATTCAAGTGACTCACACACTAGTCTGGCTGAACTGTTTCCGCCACCGTCTATTGGCGCTGGCGTCGGCTAACAACGCTTCGCCTCCATTTCCTGTTGCTGGCGTTCCCGTATTGAGCTCCCCCTCAAACTAGGAAAACAATTCGCTCACAGTCAACCTGTGTGCTTCTGTGCAGCGCTCTCCCTCTCTCTCTCACACACACACACACACACACACACACACACACACACACACACACACACACACACACACACACACAGGGTGTGAGAAGTCACATTACTGCAGACAGAAATAAAGTGTGGCGATACTTTGGGATAATAATATCGGCGGCGGCGGTCCGGGACGCTGCGCAGCCTAGCTTAGCCTAGCCCAGCTGTCCAACTTCATTGTACAACTTCCCCCGGGCAGAAATACCTCATAAACTCTGGAAAATGAAGCGTGGTGGTTTGGATTGAGCACCGGACCTTATAACCAGCCAGATTAAGATCCGCCGTTCCCTTTCTTTGGTGATTTACAGGACAACGGGCCGCCGATGATAATGTTACCAGAGATAACACTGCGTGACTACGTGGCTAGTTAATTCCGGTTCAGTTATCCCGTGAGCTCCTCGGGGGCTAAAGTGTATGGTGTCTTGACATGCTGGTTAGAAAGCAACACACTATGTGTATTCCTTTTGTCTTTAATAGTTTTTTTGTGGCGTTTGCGGGTTATATTTAGCCATTCCTCTGACAGCCTCTGGACGTGAAGATGTTCCATCAGAATAAGTTCCCCCCCGGCACTATTTTGCATCGACACCGCTGCTGTTTCCCGGGGTTAGCCCCGCCCTAGATGATTGTGATTGGTTTAAAGAAATAAAAACAGGCCAGCCCAGTTTCCCCCCCCCCCCCCCCCCGAATAGACGGCTCTAAACGGTGTGCTTCCAGACCATACTACTTGCTGTAGTTTGGTCTGGCTTCGCGAGACTACTCACACACTAATACCTACATGTATAGAAATACTCCACTGCCTTTCAATTAGGGTCTCGCCACACACATAGAGGTATTTGATACCGTTTTCTTTTCTGTTCTAATTAAACCAGAGCTCTGTGTCCCAACCCCAGCTGAATCACCTCCCACCTCAATCTCTCAAGGGAGCGCAAACACACACACAAACTGTAGCTATACTGACTTAAATATCATCAAAAGAACTGTCCAATAGAATACACAAATAACACAACTGTTATCTTACACACACACTTGTAACTTGTGCACTGATGGACTTGCAAATAGTAAATACGCACTTTTATACATGATTGCGCGTAAACACGCACACCAACACCTGTCTGTGGCACCAGTCCATAGAGATAAGAAGGCTGACAGGAGCTGCTGGAGCAAAAGCTCAGAACCATGGGGGCTGTCAGGCTCATTTCCACGTGACCTCTCACACACACACACACACACACACACACACACACACACACACACACACACACCCCTGTGATGACATTGCATCGACTTAAATTAATTCCCTGGAGCCATATTCTTCTTATTATAAACTGTACTTTATCCAAACTTATTCTAACCTCAGCCCAACTCTAAACTTACAGTAGCTTCAATATGAAAACCTGCTACATATGAAACTCTAAACTCCACCAAACTGTAATTCTATCTTCTGTCTTTAAAATAACACTTCCTAATAAGGTGTCAGAAACAGCCAAAACAAGTGACCAGCTGGCCAGGTTTTCTATTCTTGTTTGTAACCCACAATAGAAACAGCAGAGGTGACGTAAATAAAGTGACTCCTTTTCTATAAAAGCATTGCAAAAGCACCCACCCACTCCTCACATGTACCACAACATGACAAGGAAAATAAGCAGAAAAATTATGTGTAATAGCTGGAAGATCACAAGACAAATCAGGGAGAGCCAAACAATGTTTAGCATAAACTAATGATCCAATGGATAGACAATAGTACTGCATCTTGCTACACAGATTACACTCTTGTTGGCATTGCTAAATATATGCATCCATTTCCTTCCCTCTGGCTTAAATACACACGGACTAAAATACAAGCCTTTAATGGCATTCATTGAGTTGAATCAATTCGATTAAGTAATTTAGCTCATGTCCACCGTGGTGTCCTTATTTGGATTACTTTCTTAATTTCCCTTGAAAATAAAAGATGGTGTGTGGACTATACCCTGATTACCCTCCCAAAAACATGACTTTTAACTGTTGTTCCTTCAGCTGCATTGCAAAATACATCACATTTATAGGCGGATGACAAATTAAAAAGGGAAGCCTGAGTGAATGAGTAGAGAAACATAATGAGTGCAGATGCTTCCACACAGATGCACTGTATGGTACAATTAAGCAATTAACATCCAATCATGCTCTGTGGCATATAAAAGGCTGAGCAGACCCAGTTGATTTAGATTTTGTATCACGATAAAAAGAGGACAAGATCTTAGTGACATAAAAAGAAAGTTCACAGTCAGAGCTTCTGTCACAAAAGACTCATGTTTTAATAGGAACGGTGACTAAAATGACATCTGCATCTAGATCTATGGGAAAATAATTGGTAAATAGGGTCAACAATTGTGGTCAACAGCACGCATTTAAAGAATGTGATGTTTGTGCATTACGGCAAGATGTACCGAAAAACAGAAAGCTACTTTCCCTCAGGTGTCAATTCAGGACATGATCGAACCGAGCCATGGTTCAGTATAATCCGGATCTAGACCACCTCTTTAGGTTGGACTAAGTTCCGCCTGTTTAGTCCGGACCACGGGAGGTTTCACACCTGTAATTTAAGTTTGGATCAAACGGAAAAGTCTGAAGGTCCGGACCAATCAATGTAGGTGTATGTGAATGTAGTGATGTGCAGTACATACATTCCTCCTGATGTGCAGTGCATAAACTCCTCATTACAAAGATGATTGCACCTTTGAGCATTCACTGGTGCAAAAACCATAAGCACATTGTCTACAGCAGTGCTTCTCAAATGGTGGGGTGCGCCCCCCTGGGGGGGGGGGGGGGGCCTTGATTTCCAACTGACCAAAAAATTGTGCTAGCAAGCGCAATGTGTGCTTGTGTATGGTCATACCCGCATGCATGCTATTAAGCCACATATATTGGCCTATTTACTGCCCTCAGAAAACTGACAGCTCTTCTTAGATGCAAGTTCATCAATTCATTGCTTAAAATCCTGAGCTGTGGAACTTTCAGCAGACATTCCTAGCTGTAAGCTACGTAAGTTTCCTAACAGTTGGGAGCGTATGCAACGTGCGGATATGGCACAGGCTCCATGAAGAATAATAAAAAAAAAAATAAATAAATAAATAAATTCAGAATTTATTCAAATCGGCCGCGGGCCATGAGTTTGACACATGTGGTCTAGGCCAGTGCTTCTCAAATGGTGGGGCGCGCCCCGAGTTGTCAGGGGTGGCACAGGCTTTTTTTTTTTTTTTTTTTAAGTGCTAGCAAGCGCAATGTGTGCTTGTGTATGGTCATATCCGCGCGAAAGGCCGCAATTTGCAGTAAATAAATGTCCACATGTGTCTCCAAGTGTCTCTGTAGGCTATTTAAAAAGAAATCAAGCAAGTAGACTAATAATAACATTAATGAATTCTTGGTTATCGCATCACAGAAGGCCTATTGGCCTATAATGATAAAAAAAACACCACCTTAACTATGTTTACAGTTTAAAAGTGTTTTGAATGAAATGCAAACCTCAGTGAATCATTTGCTCTTGTTTCTCTGTCCTGAGTTTCACACAGACTGAGGAGTCTACAAATTGAGCTAATAAACTGAACTTCAAATGTTTTAAGTTGCTGCAGATGTTATCTCAGCTAATTTTTTTAATCTAATTTGATAATAAGGTGATTGTATGCAGTATGCTCGTGCCATCAACTCATGCAGTGGTTTTGTTAAAAAGATAAATAAATAAATATAGGCAGGTTCTCAATAGTATTTCAGTTTAGGGGGGGGGGCGCGAAAAAATTTCTGTCCCCTAGGGGGGGCATGACAGAAAATAATTGAGAACCACTGGTCTACAGAGATGTGGCGAAAAAGTGATATGGGCAGGTGAGTCTTCCTTCACCATATTTATCGAGGCACACAACCAAGAGGAAAGTACAGGCCTGAACCCTTTTTAACTACGGTGAGGAGGCTCTGTTATGCTGTGGGGGCATTTTGCTGGCATGGTTTGGGTCTAGAGTGAACACTTGTATCCTGTGATGAAACATATCTATCCTAATGGAAGTAGTGTGTTCTAGGATGGCAAAGCCCCCATCCATAAATGGCTTTTTGGGCAGAGGTGTTGACAGCGCTCTCCATAAATTGTGTTCATCCCTCCAGTGGAGTTTATAGACTTGGATAATCAATTCCAAGGAGGACCACTGGATCTGCTCTGGTAGCACATTGGAGCTCAACACCTTACTAAGACACTTAATGTTTTTTACTTTAATATATCTGTATATGTAGTAGATTGGGGGCGGGGTTGATTGTAGCATAAGTTTCCCAATGCTTTATTCTTTTTTTTTATTAAAAGTACTTAACATTAACCATTAAAGGATTCTTAATGTTTACATGATGCAAGCTTTTATTGTACCGTCTATCTGTGCAACATGGCTAATTGTGAGTAATTAAATGCTGATGTCTGGTGTTATGTATAGATATGAACTATCACATTTTCAAGTGCCCAGTAAACTCAAGAGCCGTACAGAACTGAGTGGTCTGACTGAAGTGTTCTCCACTGTAAGATAACCTCAAATTCGGGAGAGTTACATGGATCATTTCACGATCAAAAACACAACTGTCAGGGCTGTAGCCAATACAGAATGCTTTGTCTTTGGAGGAACAAAACATATCACCTACCACCCCAAACCGTGGAACACAAAGTTAATTGAAGCTTGGTTTTTTTTACTTTAAAACTCTACAGGAGAATCACTCACTCCCGACCTTTTACAATTTAATACAAAAGCAGGTGTCTTTTTTTTACGAAGTCAGGGTTAGGGTTGCTCATCTTTCATTCTGTGATTCATACCTGAAGAGTTTCACTGCCACAGAGCGTTGCCAGTCACCTAATGATATTTTTATGCAGAAGAATAATGGTAGCAAGAAGCCTCACATATGCATATTATCAGCTACTTGCTAACATTATCCTTCCTACATTCTAAAGCATGCAAACACAACTCACCATGGTTTCTCTCTGCTTTCACTTTATATCCCTCTTACCTCTCTTCTGTCTCTTTCTCTCTCTGAATATTTTAGTATTGATGAGACCATTACTGATGATAACAGAGTGCAATGTCAGCATCCTTTCTCCCTCTCGCTCTCGCTCTCACTCTCACACACACACACACACACACACACACACACACACACAGAGAGAGAGAGTCAGGTTACAACTCTGCTGCAGCTGTGTACTTCTGTGCATTTCTGTGTCTGATTGTGTGTTCAGGAGATCTGACTTCCTGGCGTCAATCCAGTTAATTGGCATATTTTTCAGGCAAACACACATTCCCAACTACATACAGTATTACACAGGCGATGCCTGTTAGCTGCTGAAATTATGCAAGATAATCACAGCAGATTTATACCAACGTATCCTGGATAAATAATGTTTAAAAGACACAAAGGTTGGTTGGGGGTCTCAGCTTAGGCAGAAAATATGAAATTAAAGTGAACTAAAACTTCACAGCTTGGTCAACATTTCCGATGATGAATGACTGGCTACAATCCAGGGATCAAAGACTCTAGAAACCCAAGAAAACACAAAAAGGCTCTGGATTTACATTTTGCACATGTTCTCAGCATAAATTATTTTATTTGATCACAATGCTCAATTACAAGAGGTAACATATCCCGATGGATATAGGAATTAAATCTGCTTATGTGTATTTCATGACAGCAATCGACCCTTAACTGCTGTCCAGGGCTGAGTCTGAGTCAGACCGACTCCAGCTTGCGGGAAGCAGGTGAGACCATGCTACTGAACTAATTGTGTGGCAGAGTTTCTTTCCCCTAGACTGGCCAACAAAATGGCCAATGTAAGAGGCTTAGTCGTCTGAAAAGCTCCAGTGAGGTGAATAAAAGCCATGATGATTTGCTGATTTCCCATATTGAATTCAAACCAATAATGAACGAGGGGGAAAACATAAATTGAGAGCATTAGATGAGGGTTTTTTCTTCTTCTTCTTTTTTTTTTACTTTGAGACAAATAGGGGTTGAAACTATTATGAGGAGGATGTTTCTAGTATTTTGTGTAATCAGCGTTTAATGTCATCACAATGTTATTATCCACAAATGATGCTATTTGGCTATGAGAAGGGGGGAGGGACCTAACTGTATTAAAAAAAAACATTGGCATCAAGATGTGTCCTGGGGAGGCTCTCATCATAAATACAGTATGTGCATGCTGTTTGATCAGCCATGCGTTTTGATCACAATCACTCAACTCCATCAGTAGCACATGCGTCACTTATAGTCGGAGAGCAAGTGTTGTGTGTTACTGTTTACAAGGCAAACTTAGAGTTAAAACAGCTTAGTTCCATGATAGAAAGGTTCTACTTTATTAACTAACATATAGCTAAACTAAACCCAGAGTTTGGCCCTGACATTTAAAAGACAGGTTCCGCTGAGAGTATAGTCATGAAAAACTCCACCAAAACAAAACAAGTAATGGCCCCGACAGTGACCACAAAGTTAATCCTACACCTCTCCGAGACAGGCTCAACACATAATAAACACTACATGGGATGCAACCCTGGGATTCTTCATCGTTAAATTGATCATCCTTTGATCCAAGGCACATATTTTCTTTCCAGTGTAAACCTCTCAAACATTTCAACTTTTCTTCATCAAGAACAATCAAAGAATCCCCAGGATTCAGAATAAGCCGCCTTGCTTTACGCTCTGTTACGAGGCATTTTAGGGGGATTTAAAAACAAAAAAAAACAATGTAACAACGCCCAACCAAAAATAACTAATTCGAACAAGGGGCCCCACTTTAAATGAAGGCACTATTTATGAAAATGCGTATAAATGGCTTTGATAATGCATATTAATTCACCTATGAATTATTTATGGATCATTTATAAAACACTTTCGTTAACACATTCCTAATGACCAGGTTGTTTATCCTTAATGTGGCAAATAAAGCCAACACAAATGTTGGCCATCAATTCATGAATGCATATAATAAGTGTATACATTAAATTAAGTAGTATCGAAGGGATTTTTCCACAACCTGGCAACCCAAATGTTGGTCTTATTAAGGCCATATATCTGATCCATAAAGCTTTAGTCAATTATTTATTAACCGCTAATAAAGCTATTAGTTACAGCTGATAAGCCCATAGAGTGTTGCTACAATGTTTTTGCTGGACAGAACGACAAGAAAGGGTCAGGACAAACAGCAATTTGGGATAGGTCAAAGTCAGCCCTTTAAAACATTGACAACAAGTAGCCTATCGTCTTGAGTTAAGAGGGCTATCACAGCAAATGTCCTTATAGGTTTATATGACAGCGTATCAGAGAAGTGTGATACCGTGTCAGATTGATACAAAGGCACGATAAGGTCACTCGAGTCTTTGTGCAGCCGACACGACACACTAAGGGACCATTCCAGTGACAGTGTGATGGAGGTGAACTGCCCAACAGAATACTGACAGCCGCAAATGGGGTCTTCACTGCTTCCGTTGCTGCTGCCAGAGGGAATAATGACACCCAGTAGGTCACTCTCAAACACTCAGTCTCACTACATCACCACCACTCAGTGCTAGGCGCCATGTGCCTTTGCAGACGTTCAGTTTGTTTGCGCTGCTGTAGGCTACGTACAAGTGACAAGAAACTTACATTTGACAACTCACGGTAGGGCACCCGATGTACATAGTTTGTACACACACACACACACACACACACACACACACACACACACACACACACACACACACACACTTACATCTCGGAGGACGGCGGTTGGCTACGGCAGAGGAGCGCGTGTCCGCACGCCTGTCCCATCGCGCATCCTGCCTTCAAACAGCTGCAGTCAGGAGGACCTGGCGGGTGTGAGGGCAGGCAGGCAGGGGGTAACGGAGGACAGTCGATAGATGGGTGGTAGGCTAAATGAACGGTCTGGTGTGTGCTCCTCTCGCTCTCGCTCCCCTACTGTCTGTCCGCCCCTGTCCTCTCCTCTCCGATGCGGGCTCCTCTCGAGCTCTGACAGCGCACGGGGATTGGTCGGGACCCGGTAACTGATACTCGCGCTGTGCTGTGCCGAGGATATAACGGCTAAGCGGGGAGAAAGAGAGAGAGATAGGGGAAAGGGAGGGAGAAAGAGAGAGAGAGAGAGCAAGGGCGCTCAGTGGGTATTTACACGCTCGACGCCACATGGACACATCAACAACAGACAGTCAAAGGCGCGTTTGTTTAGGATGATGGTACTAGGCACGTCACTCATCCGCGTGCGCTGAAGAAAAAACAATCTCCCTCCTGTCATGCCCGCTCTTCCACTATAGCACCGGCTAAATCATCCATATAAATCAAAGTTGTTTTGATGTTGTGAAAATCCAAGTCTCACTGTTGTAACTTCACACCGCATGTGCATTTTCACACAACTCCCACCATGCACTATACCGTCTTTTATCTCCTTACACCGTGAATCCTGCTTTATAATAGCCTATTAACTAAACTAAATGCTGTAGATCTGGGACAGGACTTGAAACAAAGGAGAATCTTATCGGTTTCAGTATAAACCACGTGTTGCACTCGACTCTGTGTCTATCACGGGACACAGGTCTCAAGGTCCAACACACTTCAAGTTATGCCTTATATGGCATTTCCAGTGCATGCAAAGGAGCAGCAGGGATTCACTAAGCGATGCTAGTGAAACTGGAGCCTTGTAAATTCTTGTTGACATCCAAGGCCTTTAAATATCCTCCGAGTGGCTTCAGGTGACAGGTGTTTTACATTCTATCGAATCAATAAGAACATTCAGACAAATTCACAGTCAAGATTCATAGAGAATCAAGGGTTGTATGTAAGCAAAGTGAAGCATAGTTCAGTATTTTTGTAGTGGGGTTGTATGGGGTACTACTTAGGCATAGTTATTCTGTTACCTTATGGAGCTGGAGGGTCAGCGCAGCCATTTTAAAGAGTTTAGGGGAGATTTTGCTATAGCAGAAGTCAGCCTTGTTGCAGAGGTGGCCAGAAGAAAAACGTTTTTTCTCCACATATATTTAGATGCTAATTTAAAACCTAAATATCCCTTCAATTGTAAACTAAACTGAGATTTTTTTTTGCACAGCTTTAATTTGCTGCCAGACAGCTGTTTATTTTGTTTTGTGTGTCTCTTGAATAATTGGCAGTAGCTCTGAGCCGAGATTGGAGGAGTGATAGAAAAATAAAGGGCTGTCTGCGGCACACTCAAGCTGTGGAAAAAATCTCAGTTTAGCAGATAATTGAAGGGATATTTGGGCATTGAGCATTTATAAATGTGGAGAAAAAAAGTTTTTCTTCTGGCCCCATCTGCAACAATATACCATACTGACTTCTGCTACAGAGAAATCTCCCCTAAACTTCTTTAAATGACTGTGCTGACCACCAGCTCTATAAGGTAACACACTAACTATGTATGAGTAGCCTACCTTATACAACTTCAATTCAAAAATACTGAACTATCCCTTTAAAATAGGAAATCTGTTAGCCTACAGCGGTGGTCCACGTCCACCCCTACAGGTGTTGTCAATTATTTTTGCGTGATTAGACCTCTACTCCATGCTGTGTGAGCGTGTGCAGACTGTGATTGATTGACGTCTTTCACATATCTACCAACGCTGATTTGTTGCATCTGTTCATCATCATCTTCTCTGTCAATATTATTTCTTAATGAGTTTTGTGACCCCAGGAAATCTCTGCCATGGTTTCACCCGAGTCCAACCTGAGCAGAGGACTAATCAGCCGTAAATGCAAACACCTGTGTGAATGTGCAGGGCCTCTATATCTATATATATATTATATGACTTGGTTGTTGCATAGTTTAAATTCATATAGTACTGTAAAACATTAATACTTTTATGGTTCCCACCCTGTGCTTTACTTTTGGGGGGTGGAGCTACACTTGTGTTTACATGTGGATTATAATGAAGATTGCACAGTCATGTATTTTACTTTAACCTTTTTAAGCGGAATAATGCGTCTCCATGTCTGCTGTTTTGTTATTTATCTGGTCAAGAAACAAAGATTGAAAATTGTCTTTAAAATGAACTTCAAAAAGTATTTAATTTAAAAATGGGCATGTTTCAAGTCAAACATACTAGTTGTATTTGCAAGAGAAATACAGCTACAAAGATTTACAATGTATCTGTTTCATTAAAAGGGTCTCAGTAATACCAGGACCTTTGAAATGCCACACTTATATTCAATGCAGCCATATTGTTATCAATCACACTTTGCTTTTTCTGATACGTAAAGATGTCTACCATGCAAAATGCATTTGTGAGACATAGTAATAGGCCTGCGTTGGCTACTGTACCTTAAAATAAGTGTGTTCATTTATAATTTGCTGCATGCTGATAATCTCCATATCACTGTCTAAACAGATACAATCTGATTTAAGCCAGGCTATCTCTCTGTGATGGAGGAAGAACAGAAGGAGTCTACAATGAGATCTGTTGTGCCTGTGTAAATATATCCCAAATCTCTGTCCCATCCTGTATGTCTCTATGTATCTGAGTAGGCATATGTGGTTGTTGACGTTGGTTGTGCTCAAAGTTAATATTTGAAGTGATGTCAGGAAACATTTTAAGAAGTGTGCACTTTAGGACCCAAGTTGACGTTTTTCTTGTTCTGTTGTCATGTAGGAAACAACCAGCTGGAGGCATGTGACATTTGAGTTTGTGAAACACAGAGAGACAATGCAACACACCTGAGAAGCCCTGCAACTTTAACAGAGGCATCTGAGGTCGCCCAGCGGAAGCTGTCAATTAAAAACCAGGACATGACAGACGGAGTGAGCAGAAAAGAATGTGTGACATGAGAGGCGAGAAAAGAAAAATAACTCAGAGGTGACGATGAAGGAAAAAAGGTCAGGAGAGACGCAGCAAAATGAAGAAGAATGTCAACCTTATTATTGACACATCAGATTTGGAAGTATCTGTGTGTGCGCACTGTGTCGAGTTAACTCAGCTGTGTCTCAACATGTATGTGTGTGTGTTTGTCCAGCAGAAACCGTGTGCCTGAGGCTCCCTCATCTAAATCATTCACTGTGGGCACAGACGAATAATCCACTAGGACTTGGGTCAAAGACATTTCTGCAATGGACATTCAACACTAGCTGGATAAAGTATTTATACAAATGTTGTAGTTTTTCTAAGTGCACATATTTGCATCAATAAATGAATGGCACTTCAGCAGCTGTTTACATTTTTGAAGCGGCTCTATGGGGCTGTATTAAGGCACAGCAGTGCTTTGAGCTGAAAGCCAACATCGACAGGCAAACATGCTCAAAATGACAATGCTTACATGATGATGTTTAGCAGATATAATGTTACTCTGCTCGCAATCATAGTAGTTTAATATGTTAGCGTGCTAACATTTGCCAATAAGCACTATACACTAAGAGCAGCTGAGGCTGATAGGAATAGGATTAGTTCCTCAGGTATTTGGTTTGTCCTGATAATGGGGCCATCATCGATGCCATTAGGAGTCGTCCACTGGCCATGAATGTATGTGGAAAAGTCTGTGGCAATACATCCAATAGTTCAACATTCTGACTTTTCTTCTCAATGAACAAGTCCGGTAAGGATTTATGGTTTGAATGATCTTACAAAAACGGCAAGATCCTGTAGAACTTGTGAGATAATGTTAGTATTTAAAAAAGAATTAAATGCTCTCAAGTCCAGAGAGGGATAGTAAGAGGCAGCAGCTTTCATGTGACAGCAGTGTCTGACCAGTGCTCTATAATAAAGTGCAGTGAAGCATATATTTTATGAGAGGGGAAGTTCCCGTTGTTCCAGTTTGTGCTCAAACACACCGAGCGTAGCTGCTGCTGCTGTAAATAAGATGAGACTGACTTGCGAAGCAGCCAGCCAAAGCTGTGCTCATTTGATACTCTCGCAACATGTGATTAAAACGGAAGCGACCCATTAATGTGAACCTAAACAGTCCTATCCTCATTAAAAACTGATTTGTTTGTTACATAAGACTGACATTTGACACATTTAATCACCCCTGCTCCCAAATCAAATGTGTTAAAAAATAGACAGAGCATTGAAAGATAGCATATTCAAATCTGGCAATA
Organism: Ammodytes marinus; assembly: GCF_949987685.1. Lineage (NCBI taxonomy): Eukaryota > Metazoa > Chordata > Actinopteri > Uranoscopiformes > Ammodytidae > Ammodytes > Ammodytes marinus. Next base: position 27,722,062 of record NC_137232.1, on the reverse strand, counting down.
AAAAGGCAGACAGAGCGTGTACAGTATGTATGATGTGCTTCGGTTTATGGCTCAGTGGGATCAATAGTGCTACCAGGCCCAATGCACGTCTTGAGTGTCCCCACAACAAGGTCTAATCAAGGTCTGTGGAACAGATAAGAGATGAGGGAGACAAGACAATAACTCCCTTGACATCAATATAAAAGTCTAGTGACCGTGAAGGTAAAATCCTCTTGTTGCGATTCCACTCAACTACTGTGAGGAAAAAGAAAACTGTGTCATGCTTGTGTTGATTTGATTTCCCCATGCAGAGTGTTGCTACCATATCAGCTGCTTGACTTGATTTCAACAGAACCTGATTGGACCTTCTGTCGTCAACCTGGAGTGTTTACTGACATTTATGGGGGAGCCACATCTTACCAATCGTTAATCCTTCCTGGAATTTCAAAGTGCCGACTGACGGACGCTCAGTTATTTATGATCCTTTAATGTGCCCTCGGCCTGATTGGTAAATAGCTCTCTAAGTCGAGCCATAATATCACTGATAAAGCTTTCTTACAACAGGCTGTTATAGAAGACAATGCGGTGATCGCTAGTGCCTGCAGCAGACATATGGAGGGACAATATGGATGTAAATAACATTTTGGGGAGATAAAAATATCGAAAAGCTGTTGGTGAAATCATGTGTGAAATGTGTATCTTCGATCTTTAACTGTCCTCCACTACACTGTGGGTTGGACTGGACAAGGCTGGCAAAGTGGAGGATGTTTTTTTTTATTCTGTGTTTGTGTGTGTGGCTTTAATAGCTCGGCCTTGCTTCTCAACAAACACACAGTCATCTCCGACCTCGCTCACAGTGTTAGTGTTTGATTTTGGCCCGAAAACGATCATAACGGGCAACCTGCATCACCTTGTCCATACAGCACAACCTTGCACCTTCTTTTTCACTCTTTCGTCTGCTCTGCCCACACTGTGTCAGGTTGGTGATGAGCAACAAGCGACGAGCACCTAGTGGAAGGAATGAAACTGTTTGTTAAAAAGAAAAGTTAACCAACTGTAGAAACAATCCTCAGCAGACATTTGTGGCCATACAAAACCACAAGTAGCGTGAGATTATCGTGCAGGCAGGGAGTTGAGAAGTAGTTTGGGGTGGGATTGTGTCTGTATTTGACACTGGAGACTGTCGTTTGCGTCCCAACTCCAACAGTATCCGTTTCCTTTGACCATAAAAGTCAATAATAGACAACATCCAGCAGCTGATTCCAGAGAATTGTTTTTGGAAAGTACTGGCAAACCACTTCACTTAAAGCGGCAACGAGTAACTTTTAAATATCTTTTAAACAGCCTCATGTTTCCTCTCATAATCATAAATTACCTTTAACAGCAAACGAGACCATCAGTGCAAAGAAAGACGTTTTTATATAGTTTTTATTACTGCATTTGATCTGGTCGTACACCCAGTCCGATTTTCGGTTCACGCGTGCATGCTCTATGGTCACATATCCGTATTGGTCACAGATTTCAGTGTGGCGCAGTTACGCGATTTGAGAAGCCTATCCCTCCAAGTGAGGGAAGGGGAGCGGGAGCCTTGTTTGAGACAGTTGTTTGTCGTCATAATGACTGATAACGGGGCTGAACCATAAAAGAAAAAAAAGAAAATGCAATGAAGAAAAGCGAAAAGGGAGAGTGATAGTCGGGCGGGAGGGCGTTGCCAAGCAACGTATACACAATTTCACGGCGGTAGCCTACTAAAACAAAGTTTACTTTGCCTCACCAGCATCATCAGATGACCATTATTCATCTGAAATAGTCATTATTTACAACATAAACACATTACCTCATCGTGATCCATACTAACTAACTGCCATCTCTCGTTCATTCGCTTTGTGTGGGGACACGGACTCGTTCAGCTCCGTGAGAGGTGACAATGCATCAACTCATTGCAATCAGGTGTGTTAAGCACTTACTGGCATTAGTTGATGCTGTGTCACCCATAGACTCACGGAGCCGAAAAGAGTCCGGTGCCCTCACACTTTGCTTTCAACACACGGACACGCACCATATTGCTTCCTGATTATTTGAATCTGAACGCCTTGCACGAGCTAGAAAACAGCTTCACGACAGCTGGCGTCGTAATAATACTACCGCTTTTGTTCAAAGGTGTCGCCAACGTGCCGACTTACTCGTAGTGGCTTTAACATTTGGAATTGATGGAAATAAATCCACTGCTAGAGGAGAAAATGAGTTCCTGTTGAGCTCCCATGCTTTTCAGAAATGTTTCACTACTCATATCTATCAATCCATAGTAATCCACTCCTTTCTCTGTCTACGTGCTCCCATCCCTCTTCCTTCCACTGTGCTTGCTTTAATACCTTCCTATAGCCCGCAATACCCACATCTTATTTCTCTCTCTTTCCTCCTTTACTTCCTTCCTCTTGTTCCTTCCTTTCATCCTGCCAATCCCACCACCCATAAGCCTTCTTCTCTCGCAGCCATTCTAACACCCCATTAACTGAAAACCCTATGGGCGCAGCCATCTTTTCTTGATCTTTTAGGGTTTTAGCACAATGTGTTGTTGCCCAGTGTTATCCTCAGCCCGGGGCTTGAGCTTTCCCAAAACCAATTAAACCCCTTCTCAAAGTACATCCCTCATATTTAGATTACATTGCTCCAGTGTGGGGTCATCAAGCTCAGATGGTCCATTTGAATGTCCCTTCATAAGATATAGATAGGTAGATTTGTAGCCGAGTTGTTGCAGCCTATGCCAAACAATCTTCCATTCAATCAAAATGCATTATTGCCCTAATTCACAAGAAATGCCTCAAAGGGCTGTACAAAATACAAATAGAACAACAACACAACAAAACATATAAAAACAAGAGAAGTGACTTTTTTTAAAGCTCATTCGCCTCTTCAACTCCAATTGGCCACTTTTGTTGCCGGTCATTCCCCCTCACTCCCCCCACATGTTCTGTCTACTCTGCAGCTTCACACTAACAATTGAAGTCACGAATTCTACAAAAATATCTAAAAAAAAAAGATAGTCCAGAGTACTGGTTCAAGATTATATCATGATATATAAATAATTGCACCATAACCAACAGTGATGTAACGTCTTAATTTTAAGTGTAAGTTGTCTTTGAAATACTTGTTTCCGCATGCACTGAGTCATATCATGCCTTCTCATGTTTACTCTATGTATGCAGTGCATACACTATTCCTGCATATTTCACTATGATCTTCAACGGTGCTGACATTACTCTGCCCCCCTCTAACTACGCTTGAAAACATCAAGTTAATTACATTATATCTGAAGAAACAGAATAGGAAAAAAAACAGTGAGAAGTGCTCGGCTTGACATTATACAACTCTTCTCCACATAATGTTTCCTGTGTGCATATTTTAATAATTCCTATTTTAATCTCTACTTTGATGCATAACTCATCAGGGCACCAGAAAGGGCTTCAAAGTTGTATCTCAAACCAAGCCTCGCAGCCTGAAAAACTCTGCTGAACCAAAACACAAAGCAGGTCACTGGGACTACTAACTGCTGAGTGGTTTCTCTTTGTAGAAATGAGTTGCATGTTTTCTGTCACGTTGTGATTTCAAATAAATGAATCTTAAGTAAACCTCCACATTCTAGGCTATACAGCTTCTTTACACATCCATATAATCATTGTCATTGACATACAGTATATCATCTTTAGATGGGAAGACTTGAGTCACATACAGCGTTAAAGGTCAGAGATTCATCCAATAGTGAAACACTGAATATCCTACCTGGTGTACACCAGCAGGCATCACTCCAGATTAAAGATTTCCCTAAATGTAAACTCTTGACCAACTGGTCTGTGTTAGAGAGCTGGGTACCTTAGGCAACAGAAAGTGATACAATGTCATACATGATTCATTTGAAAGGGAATCTTTTCTGTGGCGTTGTGGGGAACTCGTCAATAAACAGGCTGTACAGTGTTTGAGTTGTATCCCAGCACAGAGCAGGCTGACCACGGTTAGTCATGTGCTGAGCCAGTCGATGCCACAGTTCCTCATGGTGGGCGGTACCATTTCATTTTCACATCACAAGGGTTCATGCTTGTTTCGGCAGTGACATCGTTGTTTCTTTGTTTTTTGTTTTGTTTTGGGTTTTTCTTTTTTTGGGGGGGGGGGAGCTCAGTCAAAAGGTGCAACGCCACATGTTGTGCAAAGCATTTAATCAGTGGAATCTTTTAGAGGAGGGGGGTGGAAACGACTATCAAGCCCTATCACCAGGAACATGCCCTCTAGCTTTTAGGTTTACTCAATTGTGCCGCAGCATTGGACTTAACAGTACATGAGAGTCATTCAAGAGCCCGAGATGGCTTTACAAATGCCTAGACGACAGACATAATGTGGGACTTGATAGATGACTTTGTTCCCCAGGCCAACAAAAAAGGAGACCATGCTTTTCTCATTATTTCATTATTGGCGTGTAAGAGAGCTAGAGAGAGCATAAACTGTCTGGATGCTCCATCAGCTGGATGTTATAGTCACTCTGGCCTGCCATGATATCCTCTCTTTGCTTGCCCTCGGATTGTCATTCCCACTGAGTTTGTGGTGTGTGTGTGTGTGTGTGTGTGTGTGTGTGTGTGTGTGTGTGTGTGTGTGTGTGTGTGTGTGTGTGTGTGTGTGTGTGTGTGTGTGTGTGTGTGTGTGTGTGTGTGTGTGTGTGTGTGTGTGTGTGTGTGTGTGTGTGTGTGTGTGTGTGTGTGTGTGTGTGTTAATATTTGTAAGTGGGACTATGTGTTTTACAGAGGGACTGCCAGATGGCTGCTGGCTGACATAGCAGCATGTATCAAAGGAAATCGTATGAGACAGTTGTGCTTATCTTTCCAGTAATACACTTCAAAGATAGTTCCCCACCGATGTTAAGGGGATTCTTAATGTTTCTTTTACCACCTTGTTTTCTATTTCATTTTCGCTGTTGATTATTGTCATGATTGTGCATTTCAGTGTCAATCAGAAAATCAGTCATCAAGCTTGTTAGTAAAGCCTGGTTATATGTTTGTTACCATAGGTTGTCACCGGGATCCAGTCAACATGCACAAAAAGTCTGACACTCCTGACAAAGGGGGAGAAGCTGTGATTTCAGTATTGCAAATCACTGTTCTGGGATTAACTATCATATCCGACTCCAGCAAAAAAAATTAAAATAAGAATCTTATATAAAACAAACAATATAATGAATCTTCCGCTGAATGCATCCTTTGTGGCCTGGTGGTTCTTCCAGCAGAGTGCACGCCAACCGAGCTTGGACAGTGTCCGTCTTCGGTCATGTGTTCTTCCCTTAGGTCTTTGGCTGCCACCATGACAAGCACCGACCACCCTCTGGCCACTGGACTGATGCGGCTGCTTCCATGATAGAGCTTTTGAACAGCGTCCATGCAGGCTCCATGTCAATACGTTGTGCAGGGAGACGAAAGATGATGAAGTCCCTATGGCAGGGGTCGTCTGGGTGTTTCCAGTATAATGAACGCACAAGAGCAACATTATTTTACCCATTGTTAAACTCTCAATAGCAGCACTTCTAAGAAAAAGTCTAACTGGATGACCTTAACGCTCTCTTTATGCAAACTGCTCTTTGATGGATACAATCTAGTCATAGCGAAGGTTTACCTTTTTCACATGCAATCATCCGTCAGTCAGGGCAGCTGTGGCTACTATCGTAGTTTACCACCACCGGTATGACTGTGTGTGAATGAATGGAACCTGGAACCCTGTAAAGCGCTTTGAGTCACAGAGAAATAAAGCGCTATATAAATCCAATCCATTAATCACATTCTGGCGAACCTCAGGAAAACAGGACAACCCAAAAATAGTTTGACTTTTTGAGGACTGCAATTATTTTCAAGAGTAAAGTAACATAATGTGTCATGGTTTGTCAAAGTCCCTGCATTCTCCAATCATAACACAATAGAACTATCAATTTAACAAAAAAATACCGTAAAAGAGGCAACTGATTTTAGGAAAGCAGATTATTTTTCTTTAAAGATTACCATGATTACATCTTAAATTAAACTGAAGAATAAAGTAAACAATGTAAAATGAACATGGCATGGAGAGTTGTTTTTTGTTCTCCTGTGGAATATTTTATGTTGATTTGATATGACATGTTTGTGAACAATTTAAATAATGAGATACAGAATGTCAATTAGTGACCAAAAATTGTGCTGATTTTCTATCTTTTTCCCACCGTTTTCAGTCTTTATGCTAAGCAAAACTACTGCAATCGCCTCCTGGCTCTAGAGATCCAAACTCGGGATGGGAGCACGGACAAGAGAGTGAGTAGTTGCTTCAACTTTCTCATTTAACTCTCTCAGGAAGACAGCAAAGAAACTGTATTTCCCAAAACGTCAAAGTCTGCAGCAGCAATTACAGTGGACAGCTCTTGAGTTGCACAGTGTCTCTTAAGGGGTTATACAGGTTAACCTAAGACACAGCTCAGGCTTCCTCAAAAAGAGAAAAACTTCCACACTCAACCAACTTCTTTAAACAAGGCCTGAATCTACCATTTAAACTGGCTTTGTTTACATGTAAGTACTACAAAACCAACCATTAAAGCAATCAAGTCTCTAGTGTATTTTACACTTCTCTTGATTTCATGTAACGTCTATATCAGATAATAAAAGTGTGACTATATATCCCTTAAGTGCAAAGTGACATGTGTAAGCACACATCACAAGACACTCCACACACAGTCTTACACAGATGGTGGCATTTGCTGGTTCTACAGCACAGTGGTAGCCTGGTGTGTCATAAAGCAACGTACAGCAGCATAGTGCATGTAGTGTACACGCACATCTAAACAAATTATGGAGACGGAAGGGAGAGGGTTGAGCGTGGTGATTTAGCCGGAGGGGCAGAGAAATGAGGAGAGAAAAGAGGATTTTGCTTTGTTAAAAGTTATGTGCGCATTAAGAAAAAAAAGGGCTGAGAAGTTTGGAGAATCATGGTGGGATTAGACATCCCAGCGTGTCTCACTGTGTAATTTAGGATACAATCTGTTTAATCTTGGTTATTTTGAAATACTGTAAATTGTATTTCTGATCCCCCCCCCCCCCCCCCCTTCATCACACACACCCAATTCCATCGCGTGTAGAGTTTAGCCCCTTTCCCAAACAGTTTATGTAACTCAGAGAGCATAACCCATGAATACACACACACGCGCACACACACACACACACACACACACACACACACACACACACAGGAGTGAGGCCCTGTGGCTACATCATCTGCACAGTATGTCTATTTTCACTCAACATCACCCATGATGCTTTGTGCTTAGAGGGATGATCCTAACTGCAGAAATATGATACATGAAGGATTCCCTTGTCTGTGGGGTGTAAACCTTTGCCTTAATTTGCAGCACTGTGTGGCTCAACCAGTGTTACAATGTCATCACTCATTTTTCAGACTATACACGTTCAATGTAAGATGAATACAGTAAGGCTTTGGATAGTTTTTCAAATATTCAGCCTGACATGGTTTGCGTCACACTTGACAACTGTGAGCCTTTGACTAGATGTTTAAAAAAGAAAAGCCCTGGGAGTTTGAACAGTTTGTAATGTTGTAATGACAGTCACCATCCCTGAGAGGGGAGGGCCAAAGTGGGGATTAAGCCTTCAGTGAAATATGCAAACACAGCGCAGTAATGCGTCGGTGCCAGGGGGAACTAAAAAGGGCAGAAAAATTATAAGAGTGAGATAAAATAGATGAGAAAAAAAGCCAGCATCAGAATATTTAAAGAGGTAATTTGTATTCATGCCACTATGTCAGGAGAAGAAAAAAAATAACTCAGATTGAAGAGAATTGTCTTTAGTTTGGACAGTAATTTCTCGCTATTTGTGTTTGCTGGCATACATAAGATGACACTGGTGCCTTAACAATAGGATACATTGTCATCATCTGCCCTGTGGCTCTGTTTGTGTTTGTGTGTTTTCATCAAGTCAATCAGGTTTATGATTGGGGCAAATATCTAGGGCTGGCCCGAATTATTTGAATATTCGAATACTCGTTCGGAAAATTAGTATTCGGAGCTTTTTTTTTTTTTTTTTTTAATAATACTTCACCTCCGAGCGCGTAAATCTTCAACAAAATATGCAGATACTGTCAAAATCGGTTCCAGGGAGTATATAGGGATTATTATTAATTTAATTTTTTTAATTTTTTTTATGTTGTTTTTGATGGTGTGTTTTTCTGGAACGAATATTCGAATATTCGCTCGGAAAAAACAACCATTCGAAGCCTGAAAAATGGCATTCGGGCCAGCCCTACAAATATCTCAGTCTGTCAGCTAGTACACATCCTCTGTTTCACCCTCTCATGAACACACGCGCGCGCACACACACACACACACACACACACACACACACACACACACACTCTCCCGGCTCTTTTGCATCTTTTCTGTTCAGTATCTTCCCATCCTCTTCTAATTACACCTCTTATCTTTATTGAATGTTCACTTCTTTAGCTTCACTGTTATCTCTTTCTCTGCTATTAAACAGCTTTGTTGTCCCTCCATTCTCTCTATCTCTCTCTCTATCTCTCTCTCTCAATTTCTGCAAATCTTTCCCTTCCTTTCCTCCAGTCTCCATCCTTCCCCATTGCCACCACCTCCTCCTGAGTCGCTCCATGGTGATCGTATCTGTTAGATAAGCTAGGTGTCAGACACGAAATGTTCTCCAATTTCTCTGTGTCTGCTGCTGGTGAGAAATGGGCAGAATGAAAGATAAAGTCGAAAGAAAGGCAAAGGAAGGTGGGAGGGATGAGGGGAAAATATCTAGTGGGAGATCCAGACAAGCATATGGAGGAAAAAGACAGGAAGTCATTTATATTTTAACCATTTACCATCAATCACCCAGACCTGTTTTGTTATTGAGTGAAAATAATAGAATAAGCCTGAAGGGATAGTTTGATATTTAGGGAAATACACATTTAATTTCCTACAGGGAGTTAGATGAGAAAGTTGATATCTGAACTTTGAACAACAGCTGCTACACAATGCAACAGACCAGCAAGTGGTTTGGTTGGCTTAGCACAAATGCTTGAAACAAGCGGCAGCTAGCCTGGAGCTAATCGGTCCAAAGTTGACAAAATCTACCTACTAAGAGCAGCCAAGAAATAGTCTGAATATTGTCATTTTTACACAGAGAGGTCACTCATCCCATCGAACTTGCAAATCAATTTAAATGATTAATATGGTATTTTTTTCTCCGCCTTGTTTTGTGGCTGGGTTAAAATAGCTGTTGTCGGTCAGGAAGATCAGAAAGAAAGCAACCACAGGGGAATATGTATCGCACACAGGGACGCTGTGTGTGACAAGGACAAAAAAATAGACAGAACGACAAACCTCTGACAGGGTTACTTGGGTCCCTGCACCACTCCTCTTTAGCCAGGCCCGGGCAGGACAACTACACAGTCATTGTCTGATTGATTGTGCAGAAAAGGAGAAGAGGAGAGCGGTTGCCATAGCAATGAGGACGAGAGACGGGGGCTTTTTTCCTTTCCCTTATTTTTTTTAGGACCAGTAATTGGTGATAAACTTAAAGGGAGGGGCCGGAGGGTTTTAATCGCAGTGAGGCACGACGGCTCTGAAGTGAAGAAGTGTTGCAGGCAGTGTGCCACAGAAGTCAGTTTGTGCACGTAAAAGGCAGAGAAGGAGCAGCTTAGATGTGCGTGTGTGTGTGTGTGCGTGTGTGTGTGTGTGTTTCCCAGTCAGCTGGAGGTGACTGAAGACAAGGTGTTAATGAAATGTCTCCAAAGGAAACTGTTCAAATAGACGGCATCCAGCTGAGAGATGCTCCACGTGGCACTGCAGACCATCGAACCCTCTTAGGATCACACAGATGAAAAGGGGCTTCAGGGATAATAACACACGCTTGTAAGAGTGTCTGAGGGTATATCAGAGGTAGGAAATAATAACACAGCTAGATCACTGCATCACTACAGTTTTTTAGCAGTGTGCCTTTTCCGTTTTCTTTAAGATGTTGTGGCCCCTCAGATAAACTGTATGTACTTTACAGTTCAACCTTAAAGATCAGCTAGCAGGTAACACGACTGAGATCAGACTGAGCACTATGGGTCAGGCTTTCAACCTCTCTTTACTTTGCTCTGCTCAGCTTTCCCTAAATCCCTGTTCCCCCAGGCCCTGCAGCAGTGAACACCCAATCTACAGCATGCCCAACATGATGCTATTGCATAAGGTGATGAGCAGTGCTTGGTTTCCTCCAGATATGAGATTATTTGTTTCTGATAGTCAGTGCGTTTACATGCAGACTCATAATCGGGTAACTAAACGAATAAGACTTCAACAGGACTTTTAAACTGCATGTAAACACCTTTATCCGATCTACTTCGCACACAAATCGGCACAATAACGGACAAGAGAAGTCGGATAAGGTGTTAGATAACTTGTTCATTGGCGACATTCTCTCTAAAGGGATCGGACATTGCATATCGGAGTTTGCTTCTGCGCCTGCTCGAGAATCCCCGTGGAGGATTTCACAAGGAAGTGGAAGGAGACAACGTAAAAAAAATAGAAGGGTTATTGCATAGATAGTATATACAAATATAAATATAAATACATATTGATATATATATAATAATTTATAGGCTATATATAAAATATATATATAAATTATTACCACTTGTTGAAAGGGCTACAGCGCCACCTAGCATAGTGGAGACAGCCATGCATCGGACATTTATCCGATTACTGAAGGGCCATGTATACTCAGACAAGTAACACGGTCCGTTCGAGTGTCTAGTTCGGTATATGTCTTAATTCAATCTAGTTGTGCCATGGAAATGCACTGACTGAGAGTCCTTTAGGTGCTTTTACTGCCTAATTCCAACCGGTGGAGTGTTGCAGTGACTGTTGGCTGGCCTTCTGGAAGTTTCTTCCATATTAACCTTCCCTTCTCCCCTGATTGCTCAGTTTGAGTGAATTGCAAATAAGCAGACGAGTAGGCCTACTGTATGCTTCATGAGCCTATATTAAACAAGTACACACAAACAATAAATTACATTGATGGCTTTTTTTAGGACTTCCATTACATTTACAAACCAGAATGCCAACATGGTCTACATCCCACAGTCTAATCAGAAAGATTGTAGTTCAGGAACTAGATTAATAAATTCAACCAACATTCTGTGAAAGGCTCAATAGATCCAAATATATATATAGACCAAAAAAGGTGGTTTTACTCACGGTTTGAGAGGAACACAGCTCACTCCACTCGGATGCAATAACAGTCCACTTTGCACCCTTTTCTATCCACCATGCGTCTCTTGCTACACCCAGTTTACTGCACAGCGGGATGTGCCTATAGCACAGCTGTGCACTCTGATACAAGAAGAGAGTTTGGACAACAGTTAAACTTTACAGTCTTTCCTAAATTATCCCATACAAAATGGAGTAAAGGGAAGGGGTCTGAATACTTTCTGAATTTCCTAGCAATATTTAACTCTGTATCTCTACTGGAAAACAATAACAAAAATCCGGAATTTTGGCTGCTGTAATGAAACTGTAGCAACCCCAGGAGGGTATGTTGAATGCCCCCTCAGTGCAACAGGTTGATGTACATTAGTCCCACATACATACTGTCTATGCATGGTTTTCAGCAACACTACAGGTATTTTTGAGTTTGTGAGTTTGACATTTTGAGTGTTTCATGTGTTCCTATCGCTCATCTGTCATTACCACCAGCCAGTATGAGGCGAAAATGGGTAGATCATCAGTGTGATGGTGGTCTATTATTGTCCAATTAGAAATTAAACCAATTTGCCCCAATATAATTCATATGGCAGTAATTCACTAAATCCACTTCGCTTTTGCCATTTCATTTAGTCTTGACTCTAACTAACAGCATCGAGTAGATTGGCTGCAGGCCTGCTGTGAACACAAATCAATACTTTGCATCTGGCTGCTGACCTGAAAGAGTTGATGAATGACCTTCTGCCTTGATTAATCAAGGTCTTATGTAAACATCATTTTGCATCACTATTGCATCCTGGGATGAACTGGCTTCTCTCTCTCTCTCTTCATCCGTTGTTATCTTCTTCAGCATTTTGTTAAGAAATGTTCCAATGTGCACTTTCTGTGTATCTTTAGATACAGCGCTCGCCGCCCTCGGTTCTTTAACACAGACATTTTTGTTATGGTAAATCCCTTTGCTTGTAAACAACTCCTATTCATTCAAAGAGTAAAATAAAATGACTTGTGTACGAAAATAATACTAGGCTATTTATTCACTAAATAAAACTTAAATTAAGATATTGTTTACTATTTAATAGCTTATCATTCATTCGTCCTTCATTTATACTCGAAAGATCATTGAGGGGTGAGGTTTCCAACGATGTTGAGTAACGCAAAGTAAAAATCTTTTTTAGGTGTCACTTTGTTTAGTGCAACAAAACAAAAACCTTATGGGCCTACTAGCCTTTTCCCCCTTTTACAGTTGAAATAGAAACAACTTGACTAACTGTAGGCCTACCTTTTTTAAATCTGATTGAATCAGTTAGGCTTTAACACGTTTTATATAAAAAAATATATGAATTTAAGGACAACCGCACTTTAAATTGGATGGACTCAATACTATTAGTCTACCTTTAAATGACAAGACCTATTATCACTATCACTTTTAACAGTGACAGGATTAGGCTACTCAACATAGCCTAGTTATAGTCTACCTGTATTAGGCCTACCTCTCAATAAATCATTGACGTGAATAATCATAACAAAGAGCCAGCAATAAACAAAAATTAACCCCCACTAAGCAGGCCCGAAGAGTGTTTTGGTTTTACCTCAAGAATGACTCACCAATAGCCTACAGAAGAGGCCAATGTTATTTTAACGTCCGAAGTCGGTTCACACAGACCTAGTGGCGTGAAGAAGAGAAACTCCCACCTCGGTCCCAAAGCCATGCCATGATGAAAGGAAACGGTTGGTCTTCCACAGTGTCCGAAAAGCCACTGTATAGGCAAATTTTCAGTTCACAAGTGCGACTTCTGGTAATGCTCCATGCGGGCATCAATGTTCATGCATGTAGGCTAGTTCGTTAGGGTTGGCAACATTTTAGCCGGGATGATAACTTGCAGCTACACAGGGCCGCCGCTCCCTATACGCAGGGTACGCAGAGTGCGTAGGGCACCAAGTTCCTGGGGGGCCCCCCAAAAAAATATTTTTATAATTTTGAACAGGCCCATTGTTGTTTTGTCTTAATTGTGCAACCTATCCAGGGGTGGATTACTGCACAGGCATACCAGGCACAGGCCCAGGGGCCCAAGGGCTCAGGGGGGCCCTTAGCCAGAGATACTGATAGTAACTTTTCATGTTGCATAGTCAAAGAGCTCTGTCACTGATGTCAATAACAGGGTCAATAACAGGGTCCAAAAAGGAATAGCCTAAATATAAGTATACTCATCAGAATGTAACAAGATATAAATCATCATGTGCCCCTCAACTAGTAGGGGAGAAATACAAAGGCAAGTTAAAAACAACAGCATTACTAGCTCTGTGTAAGGGGCTCCATGAGGGGCCTTGAAGGCCCCCTCACACATACACAAATAAGCTTTCTATGTGTGAATTCTAAATTGTTCATAAAAAGTAGCTATCCACCCTTTATCTGTTGAAATGGGCCCCTCCATCATAGAACATGGGTCACAGTTGCAGAGTAAGGAGTGCTGCCTGTTTAAGAAAAATCTGAAAAATAATGTTCCTTCTGCATCTCAGGAGTTGATATAGCCTCTAAAATTTCCTCTCAAAGTGCACCAGATTGATGCATTTTACTTTAAAAAGGTAAAAAAAAATCCGGGGGGGCATGCCCCCGAACCCCCAACAGGGTCCCTCCAACAATATCCCAAAATCCTATGGGAAACACTGACTTCCTTAATATGTTTTTGCCATTACTTGTATGTATCTGTATGGAAATATCAGTGTACCTGACTGGATATTTACGAGTGGGGGGCCCTTTAAGAGTGTGTGCCCAGGGGCGCATTATCTCTTAATCGGTCTACGAATTTATCACTCAATTCATTTGCAAAGGCAGTTAGTAGGATACGAGGCAACTTTTTTCACAAGTTAAGCTGTTCTTTCTATTAGTAAATGCTGTTTGCAAAAACTCATCACTACAGCAAATGTGCCAAAAAGTAGTCGCAGAGATCTTGCAAGGGCAAAAATGTTCCGCCTGCGCCCTATGGGTGCGAGCATCTTGGTGTTTTTTTTTTGTTGGGGGCGGGGGGGGGGGGGGGGGGGGCACCACTGACAATTTAAGCTTAGGGCACCCAAAAGCTTAGCAGCGGCCCTGCAGCTACATGGCAAACAACTTGCAACTTGGATATTTGCTCTTAACACACTCTTTAAACTTTCAAACTTTATCACTAATGAATCAAGTTCACAAGACAGTGGATGTCCAGGTTTTTTTTCGTAGTGGATACATTGGGAAGACTCACACACACACACACTGGCTACGGAGTTGTCGGCCTCTCACATGGGAGTCGCAGGCCTCTCTCGCTCTCTTCAAGAGGCTGAGCAAAGGCCGCCCTTAACCAAATCATATTAGAAGGCAGATAAAATAAAACCCATTTAAGTTAGCTTGTTAGCCCCTCGAGGTGAGGCATGTAGACTACATTTGTAGACTACGAAACAATGATGAAAGTTACTTCCTCAAGGGACATAGGCCTAGGCCTACATAACCTTTAGAGAAATTATAGGCTACAATATAGGCTAACTTTGAGAAAAGTTAAGTTTTTCAAAGTGTTTCCACTTCTAGGCCTAAGCTACTATGTGCATGCAAAATTCATGTAAAAAACTGGAGGTTTTTTAACCAATAGTTAGGCTACACTTAGCCTAAGTGTTGGTTTTGGCAGGGATTTGAAATTGATGTGAAAATGATGTTCACCTTAATCTCATTGAATAGAAAAGAGCATAACGCGTGTTACAGGCTAGGCCTACTAGTCAGTGAGAATAATTAGGAAACAAGCACACCGTAGCCTAATTAAAAGTAAAAAATAAAAAAGTCCTGCATGAGCCACAAAGATAAACTCTGAGAGGATGAGTGATGTGGCTCTACCTTATCTTATCTTCCCGCTTCTCATTATATGACAAGCTATTCAAGATCCAAAACATGACAAAGAACAAAAGGCCTGGCAGAAGGTTGATGTCACCTGCACATGTCTCTTCAACACCTCTTTAGTCTCTCTGCCAGCCGCTTCAGTGGACGTGTGCTGCTGAACGACCCCACTGAGGAAACTGAGACAGAGCAAAAAGGTTAACACAAACGTATGATGTCTGGATGCAGCGCGATAACACGAGCAGATCCCACGGATCTGAAGTAGGCCTATGGAACAAAGTCAAAATTGTGCAAGATCAACATATTTTAATGTGACCCCTTCCTGCTTGGTTGGTTTCCTTGACAACAAAGAGTTGAATATTTTCTTTAAAGGTGGAGTCAGCAATTCTGGAGAAGGCTAATTTTTTGTCAAATTCAGTGAATATCTCCTCACGATCCGCTACCGTATGTGCCGTCCAAATCCAGTGTTAATAAACAGCTTAGGCTTCGTAAACGGGTATGTTGCTAGCTATATTGGGCATATATTTGTTTACCATTTCTTTTGTCTACATACCAGTGTACAGAGCCTAAGCTGTGTATTTACAACACCAGATTTTTTTTTTAACTCCTAAGTTAAAAAAAAGTTTTAAGTGGGTTGATAGTAGCCTGGCATCGCCCGCCTAGCCTGGTCCTACCGACGTAGTACTTAATTTCATTTTTACAGAAGGTCTGGAATTGCTCAATTGACAAACGTTCAATCACTTGAAGGCGGGTGTCTGTTGAAGTTTAAAACTATTGGATCTGCCCAGTGCCACTCTGGATCTGCCAACCAATCGCATAACGTTTGGTTGACGTATGTCGGGCTACCGCCCGCCTACATACTTCCACTCAATTTTCATTTCCTTTCAGTAGTCAGTCTGGGTGTGCGGTATATTAGTGGGTTTTCTCCAGACATATTTCTGCCGGTCCAATAAGCAAACAGAAGGAGTGGCTCAGAAGCCTGCGCATGACATACGTTACGACCAAACGTTATGCGATTGGTTGGCAGATCCAGAGTGGCACTGGGCAGATCCAATAGTTTTAAACTTCAATAGACAGCCGCCTTCAAGTGAGTTAACGTTTGTCAATTGAACGATTCCAGACCTTCTGTACAAATGAAATGAAGTACGATGGTCTGGTAGGACAAGGCTAGATTGATAGTTTACCTTAGTTTTTATTCTATTTTATACTATTTTAACTTATCACTTGTTTATATATTGTTTTATATTGTATATATTACAGTCACTGTTCGTTCATTGTCTATTGTCTTATTGTCTAACTGTATGCACCTTATTCACCAAGACAAATTCCTTGTTGGTGTAAAACCCTTCTTGGCAATAAAATCCTTTCTGATTCTGATAGCAGATGGTGAGGAGATATTCACTGATTTCGTCAAAATTATATTTTGAGAACAAGCATACTCCAGAATCGCTGACTCCACCTTTAAGTCAGGGGCCAAGAATGGAAAAATCATGTAATGAATATGAACCAAGAGAAACAGATCCATTGATTATATCTGCAAAACTCTAAAGCTTGTCAGTGGCGGACTGGTATAGGCTAAGTTACACAGGAGGGTGGCAGCATGTTCTGGCAGGGCACGATGTAACCTAAGCTGATGGCTCATGCTGCTCAACGCTGCTGGTGAACGGAGACGGTGCAAGGTGAAGTTCAGGTGGTGTGACAGGCCAATATGATTTGTGGGTGAAGATGTAGTTGTATGTGCCACAGAAAACTGCAGTACATGATAAATGAGCATTAAAAACAGTCAAACTATTGCTGACAATGCTGTTGCACGTCAGAGTATTGTTTGCATCAAATACAATTTCATTGAGGCCTGTGCTTACATTAAACAGTGTTTAACACTAATATACAGAGCAAGCAACACCAAAAAATACTAAATAAAGAATTGCAAAGTAGACTACAAGTTCCTCCAAAAGGCTAAAATGAATTACGTATTACTAGAGGAATAGGGCTTGTACAATTTGTCAGACAGAAGAAGAAAAAAAAACATTATCCTCTGAACCATTTCCCTGTTAAAGCTGTTTTTGGCTGCATTTATAAAAATTTATAAAACTCACTGCGATTTAAATCAGTTCTTGTTGAACTTCATGACCTATTTTCAAAACATGCTTTGAGATTAATTAAACCCAAATGCAAAGCAGCAGCTTCAGTGACAAATTCACAGGCCCCATTCTATCAGACAGAGATTTTATCCCTGATTAAATTAACACATTGTTATGAGCCAAACCCCTCTCCCTAGATTATTGCTTTGAAGATGAACACTGTGATTACATTGTGACTGACACCATGATTATTTTTGCCTATGTTTAGGCAGACAAAGGCAAAAATAATGTTGCTGCTGTACTGTCCAGTTCCAATTCCAATCCTGAGTGTAATGTGAAACATATAGAGACCATTTCTATTGAAATGGAGCAACCTCTACTGTGCACAAACAAACAAACAAACTCCGGTGTAGGCCTACTGAGCAAACAATGACAGCGGTCTGTCATTAAGCACTCAAACCCACACAGGCTTTACACCGCTGACTCGGCTCAGGCTGAACTCCATATTGCAGAAGCTGCCACGTCTGCTGATGTAGCGCTGCACGCAGTGAAAGCCAATTTAGGTGTCACTCACTCACGCTGTTCTTGTTGCAGTGTGCTGCGAGTGGAAATGAAGGGAAATTGGCAACACAGGTGGATGTCCAGATTTCTGTTCTGAGGATGCCGGCTGCGATTATCCCCGTCTCCACCACTCCTCCCATCCCTTCCCTTTTGTTTGCCTGTTTTAAGGATGGGTAACACTTCACAATAAGGTACACAAGAAATGAGTAGTTACTGAGGAACAAATGGTTAGTTAATGAGTAGGTACTGAGCGACTGTGATTGAAGCACCATTGATAAGTTACTGTAAACAGACTGGGAGTTACTGTATTAATGAAGCATTAGGTAATAGTAAGCTAATGAGTACTGATTCACTTACGGTACATTAATGCTCAAGTAAGCATTCGTTAATGAGTATGATGCATTTCCGTACTTGAAGGTACACAAACTGCTTCACTGACAGTAAGTAATGGTTAAGTAATCACAAGTCAATGAGTAACATCTCATTAACGATCGATCCAGCGTGGGACCCAAGCCAGCTTTGAACAGCGACTGAAACCAAAGATGGCAAATTTAAGACGTACCCTGCAGCAGCGAATAAACCTTCAGCATTACTAGTGCAGTGCTACAGAATATACCTTGGATGTGAATCATTAAAAAATAAGATGATCATCCTGTGTCTTTATTGACTAATTGTGAAATCTAAGGGGGAAAAAAACTACCTTATTAACTCATATTTACCTAACCATTACCTAATGCTTCATTAATACAGTATCTCCCAGTCTGTTTACCAGTAACTAAACAGTGCTTGAATCAGTTTCTCAGTACATACTCATTAACATACTGTTGTGATAAAATTGAGATCAGCAGGGGAAGTTCTGAGCATAAGACAATAGAAGAGGTGTGACCTGTCTGAGTGGTTTGTTGGATACGCATTTGAGGAATCTGCATTTCAGTTTAGAATTATACAACATGCAATATATCTCATTACACTTATAATAATTTTAGGAATCTAACATTTCAGTCAGGAGATGCAATATTTCCCATTACAATATGTACCATTACTTTAAGCTTCATCAATAGAATAACTCCCAGTCGGTTTCCAGTAATTTATCAATAGTGCTTGAATCACAATCTCTCAGTACCTACTCATTTACTAACCATTCGTTCCTCAGTAACTACCGGTACTAACTTTTTGTGTACCTTATTGTAAAGTCTTACGTAAGGATGAAATGTAGGTCCGGCTCTAAAGCTCATATCTACAGTTTCAACTTTTTCGGTTTTCCATTTGTATTTTTTTCTCTTCTGAGCCGCACTCATCTCTGTTTCTATTCCTCTGCTTTATGCAACTGCTGCGATGACCTATGTAGTAAATGTCGTTTTGTGTGTGTGTGTATGTGTATTTTTAGGCATCCTGTTGAGTGTGTTCTTCCCCGTAGGGTGTACTGCACGCATGTGTGGGAGTGTGTGTGGTATAGTGAAGGCCTCCTGTGTGTGCGAGTCCCTCCAAGGGCTCTCCGGTGTGTCTCGGGGTACAGAGTGACCCTGATGTGTCAACTCTGCTTAGAAGAATGAACGGAGAGCTGGTGGACCACTGTGACTCACACGCACACAACCACGCACAGTCACAAAAAAAATAAAAAATAATCCTCAGGGCACTCCCAATGATCACCCCGCCCACACACACACACTCCTGACATTTTTTCCCTTGCAGCGCATGTATAGGCTTCCGTTTTATGGCTGGAGTGTTACACGGTAAGATTAAACCTCTAGGCCTCGTTGGTCCCTACTCCCTATACATATTTGTGTTTACAGTATTTGAAAATGTAGGACGTGCTGTGTAGGCCTATGTGTCTGAAGCCCAGCGTGCTGTGTGAGTGTGTGTACATTCATTTCAGCAAAGCACTGGGGAAGTAAACACAAAAAAACTACTGGATTACCATGTGGATAAATAAGAACTGCAGGGCATCAACCTTTTGGAAAATAGGACATGTCTTACAGTGTGAAAGGAACTATAATTATATGCAACACACAACTAGCTGAATGTGTTTATTAGAGTTTCAGAGATGCAAAATCAGGAAAATGCAGAGTAACGGAATATAAAAAAGAATATACCCTGCTTATAAAAACTATTCAACAACACTTGAGTGTGTACTTGTACTTTGTTTATGCTGTTCTGACAGTGATCATCATTTTAAAAAAATAAATAGGGATCTCAATAAATGTATCCAAATGAGTTATTAATAATGGAAATAACATTTTCTAACATTGTGTATTGTTTTTATTTTTTTATTATATATATATATATTTTTTTTATGTGCTGCAGGATTGGTTGTGGGTGGGGGTGGGATGTGGGCGGGGTGTGTTCGGGGGGGGGGGGGGGGGGGAAAGGGGAGAAAAAAATTATTAATCATTGTATTGTATTTGCTTTGCAAATTCTTTTGATGAATAAAAAAACCTTTGAAAAAAAAAATAATGGAAATAAAATGGTGTCAAGCTACCCGGAACAACTGCCTGTAAAAAGTTCCTCAGAAAGAGGCAAGCCCCCCCCCAAAATCACCACTGCTGCATTGGTGCTGCACCTTTATGGCTGTGTGAACCACTTCAAAATGTCAGAGGGGATATATGAGATGTGTGAAGCAGAGTGGAATAACATTGTGCTGTGAAGAGATTGACAGGCGCTTTACATCACATCACCGTCTCCAGAACGAAGCCCTTGGTGGAGCTGTCACGCAAACATAGACAGGTCCTATGGTCCAAAACCTCCATTTGATTTAAAATGCTGATTGACTGATTTGTTTTAAGTATGCTTATTTAATAAGCAGGACAGAGTAAGTCTTTGTAATTAAATCTTTTACCTAATTGTGATCCATTTCTAACTCCTTTTTGATGATCATGGACATTTTCAAAAACGTACATTGTACATCCATTGTGATGTAGCTGTTGAAAAAGAATTAGACATGAAAACACGCATGCGCACAGACACACACACAGCTCTAAAAAGTGTTTTTATCTTACATTTAGCTGTACATCATGATGTCTCCCCAGTTTAAGTAAAGAAAAAAACGCACTGCTAAACAGCAGCTAGCGCCCTCTGCTGTCCAAATAAATAAGGAATGTTTACAACAGGGGAAACCTACTTCAAGGTGATGAAGAAGGGCAGTTCAATGCAGCTGATGGTGCAGCTGCTCTGGTTAATACAGATCATTTCCTGGCTCTTCTTTTGTTAAATTATATACAAGTAGAAAGAATGATACTAGATTATAATGTACTTTAATTACAGATTTAAAGTAGAACTTCTGTGCCGGTTTTGTTCAGCTAAATGTAAGATCAACAAACTATAATAACAGACTTTTTTTATGTTACAAAAATTCATAATATAAAACTTCATAAATACTGCTGGTTAATGACAAAACTGCCCATGTATGTATATTTACTGGATATCCTTACTGGATATATGAAGCCTCACAGACTTTAGGAATGACCTTCAGAGAGGAGGCAGTTCTGAGGACTGTATGAGGACAGACAAGAATACTGTTTAGGGCAGGGCAATATGTTTTGAATAGGCAAATATGGTTTGAAATGTGACCTACTAAAGGTGGGTACAAAGTTTATTCGATTCAAAATCAGGGGCTATAGTAAATCAAGTACTTCTCCTACTGTATCACATAGTCCAACAACTCCTGGCAAAAGCCAATTTTGCCATCAGTTTGTGACATATTTCTAGGAATATTAAGAAAACCAAGGTGTTTACAGCACATGCCTGTCCTTTCTTCAGTCCCCAGAAAGGCGAAGTATTTCAAAACAACAAGATAAGACTGGTCAACTCAACCATGTACGCTTATGTACACACACTGGTGCATATATGCAGACAAACGGACACAAGCGAAAACAAGTAAGTTTTGCACAGAGCAGTAAAATGTGAAGTAACAGAAAGTGATCCATCGCCTGTCAGTTCTCCGTCCCCGTCTTGGTCCCCGTGGAACAAAGCATGGACAAAATCAGGTCACAGTCTTCAACTACATCAGCTTTGCTTACAAGAGCAACTTTGAACTGCAGGATTATTCCGACAGTTATTTGACCAAAAGTAGAGAAAGAGCACTCAAAACAACCACAGTGTAAAAATCTGATTCAGCTACAACTATAAGTAAACAAACTTCAATCTGATATTTAAAATGTATTATTATTATTTATAATTTCATTTAAAAAATGCTAAGCACTCGACGCTAGTGCCTAGAATAACCGGACAAGTTAAAAAGTCTTTCACATGATAAAAATGAAGGTTTCTCTCAGCACGTCTTTCTCTGTCCCATAATTCAATGCAGTGATTGAGTCACATGCCTGACGTCTGAATCTTCAGGGTGATTGTGGCCCAATCAAACTGTCTCTCATTCATCTTTAATGCCCCAGCTGCTTCTAGTGTACATCAAGTCAAGAGAAGTTCATTTGTGGCGAGGAAACCAGTGGCGGTTATATTTTACATGTGATCCTGTTGTTTCCGTTTACTTTTTGGTCCAGTTGGTATTCAAAAGGAGCAGGTGGGAGTGTAACTCTCCGCAATCCAGACACAGAACGTTTGTCCATCTCTGTGGTCACTGGAATGATTCAAAGTCATCAGAGGCCGACCGTCCGCCCTTTAAAAGAGCAGAGTGAGTGGTTCAAATCAGTGTTGTCACTTCCTAAACTTTTTTATACATTACAATATGTACATTGTATCGCAGCAGACTGAAACAGGCAGCTCTGAATGTAAAAATAAAATGAAGTCATCCAGACTAGAAATGCCTCGGAGCCATGGCAACCAGATATGAGCTCAATAAGCAAGGCAGGGCAGGTAAACGCAGATACACAGCCCGACAGATATATCAACATATCAGCTCCAGCCGACAAATAATGCTTTATATTTCACTCAAACTCTACAACCTTTAACCTGTGTGCTCTAATACAATAGATATATACCATACAAAAAAAAAACACTGATCAAAATTGGGATTTGGGAATTGGATCGTAAAAATTGTCTTACCGGCCTTACAGCGACCATTATCGAACATCTCTAAAGAGCTGAAAGATAAATGAACAGAGGGGGTTATTACAGGGAGGGAGATGGGCAGATGGAGAGACCAGGAAGGTGAAGACAGTGATGGACTGAAGACAGGAGGGAAGGGTACGGTGAAAGAGATGAGTAGACAGGCACTTGTTGGAGAGGAAAGAAAGAGAGATGTGTTGTTGTTAACATTCAGAAGTCATACAAAACATAATTGGATTCTCAAACAGGAGCAGTAATATTTTCTCTCTCACACACACACACACACACAAACACACACAGTCAGTGTTCCATTTACACTTTACGTTGAAATTTGAACGTATCGATATGCAGCGACTCTCTTCCCCACAAACATCTTGCAACAAACCAGCTTCTGCTGCAGCCGCCCCATCACCAAAGCAGTCACACCCCCTCACCCACTCACAACAACAATGCATCCAGTTCATACACTGAAAAAGACGAGGATCAATGGAAATGATCTGTAGTGGAAGTAACAGCAGACTTGTGTACTGCTCAGTCTAGACTAATTAGAGGCATGCAATAAATGGCTAGAAAACAGCAGGAGACAACTGCATCATCAAATTGTGGATATGAGGTCCCACACTACCAAGACTGAGTGCAGAGATAATTATTTTGGAAGGCTGCACTCAAATGTTCTATGGCAATAAGAGGGTGACATGATGTTAATGTTTTTGAACGGGTCTCTGGTTTAATGTCACTGACTGCACTTCAAATATAGTCCAAAACAAACTACAGTGGTGTTTCTCAAATGTTTGCCAAATACACAAAACCTGTGATGTGGCAGCAGTACTGTGAAACACACAAGTGTTAACAATATTTTGCCTGCAGGCGTGAGTTCACTTCAAACATGGTTCTGTTTTTCCCTTGGTGTTTTGACACAAGTGTTGGCAGAGCCTCGATCTTGTTCCTGTATAGTGGGTTTTCATTCCAAGCCTCCTACAATATGAGGATTTAGTTGTCAGCTCCTCTGCACATCATCGGGATTCTTAAATTATTTTTGACACAAACACAAACTACTAGTAATTTATTGTCTTGTCTTGGGATCCGGGGCTCACAATAACACACACACATTTCACAAGGTGGTGTATTTTTGGACAAAATTTTTTTAAGAACCCAGATGCTGTCATGATGGTTGAATCAAAGACAAAATCACGAAACAGAGATTATTGATGCTGCACAGGTGCAACCCCCAACTTCTGTCCTCTTTAAATAATTTGGACAACTTAATGTGCACCTTTTTCATTCAGAATATTTAGATTAAGTAGAATCCTGAATAAAGTTCTGTTTTCTAGTACATTTTACACATCTAGCAGCACCCTTTCAGTGTTCATGTGTTCTCTTGTGTGAGGGTTGAGGTTGAGGGGCTGGACCACCTGTGCAGCATGAATGTCTCCGATTAGCCGGAAGCTTTAGATTTCAGCTCGCCGGTTGGTCCTAGATTGTTCCCAGTGATTGGTAGGTTGACTCACAGCAAGCGGGTCTTGGCTGAAAGCGGCTACGCTGTTCCGCATTTCATTCTCACTGCCACGCAGCGGTATCAGTGACACGTTACCATGACGCGAATCCTGAGACACGCGGCTCACTGACTGTGTCTGCTGGAGTCCGTCCTGAGGCCACACGTTGCCGTCGTACTTTGATGAGGCCGAAGGACAGAAGGACAAATGGGAGAGAGGAAGCAAGGAGACATTTTACAATACTATCAGCAGTGTGTATACTGCACTGTGTCATTTTCAAATTTCCTGATAAATTGTTATAAATGTCTTGGTCAATTCCATTAATGATAAGGACCACTTATACAAAACTATGGGTCTGTCTTTTACAAGCCTTAAAGATTTTTTGTCCTGAAGTGCATCAACATTGTGTGTATGTGTGTGTGTGTGTGTGTGTGTGTGTACTGTGTACCCACCTGGATACTAAACAAAGTAGCGTACCACTCCCTCATTTCCGACTGCGTGTCACAGCAAAGATACCTGCAAATAGATTAAATAGAGGGCCATAAAGTGAGAGAGAAAGTCTGATAAAAATTTGGAGGTTGCCTGTGTGTGTGTGTGTGTGTGTGTACGTGTAGGTATGAGTGTGTGTATTGAGTGTTTTCTTGGGAGAAAAGAAGGCATTTGTTGAAGAGAACCCGGAGAAAGATAGAGAGGTAGTCAAGGACATTATCTGAGGCTGACAGCCACTCTTAAGGTGCCTGGTGGAAGTGCTACGAGCGTAAACACTGACTGTGTGATTCCTAATTCACCTCCCATGTAAGATAAACACCAATTTGGACTTTCAATATTCCGTGTGTGTGTGTGTGTGTGTGTGTGTGCGTGTGTGCATGCGTAAAAAAAAACATGTATTTGTGTCTGTAATGTCGGTGTGTGCGTGTGCATATTTTTAATTCCACTCCAGCTGCCGTCACATTGCCCCGCAAATAATCATCTGTGCTGTGGTACTGAATAAATATCATTTATACAATTATAATTATGAGCATACATTTAAACTGCAAAAAATGTAATTAAGTGCTCTCTACTGAGACACAGCAAAACATGGATGTGTACACTGGAGAACTAGACCTTATACAGTGTAGTGCACACTGCCAACATAAATTTAGGTACAGTCAGGAGATTTAGCACCCGTAACACACACACAGACACACACACACACACACACACACCAGTTTCCCTAGCTTGCATCATTAGAGCCAACAGAGCTCATTTATTGCCTGTTGGGATTCGAAGTGAGGACAGTCACCCTGATCTTGCACGCACACCTACAGTACAGAATTCAGCCACGTCCTACAATACATTTACTTACTATGCAATTAAATGAGAACACTTCTAGAACACTACCAGCCGCAGAACAGTAAATGCTGCTTGTTTATCGTTGTGGATTTCCATTAAGACAATGAAGAAAAAAGTCACATAAAATTCTTATGAAGGTGTATAAGTGTCTGGTGACTCAAGAATGCACTGTTTAAAAAGTGCAAAGGACAAAAGGGGGAAATTAACAAGTGTGAAAGAGTTTAGAATGGAGAGAAGCAATAGCGACATAAAACTTAGCAACATTAAGTGCAGGTGGGTAAGTAAGATTGGGAGAGAAAGGTTCAGTCAGCCCATTTTTTCGCCTCCTCCTTCATTAATGTATCCATATATTCTACCTTCTTTCTTATCCCTAACCACTCCTCTCTGAGTTTTTTTTTTACATGCGGTAAATGCAAAATGTCTCGCTTAGTAACACAATATCTCCCCTTCAGCATGACACTTTGCCTCTCTTCTTTCCTCATTCCCCCCTTGCCATCTTTATCTTTTATTCTACATTCTCTTCCTCTGTATGTCTGCATTTTCCTCTCAGGTGTGTCGTTCTATTTTCTGTTTTTTAGCTGTGAGTGAATAAGCATTAACAAGATGTTACAGCCTACAGCGTGACGGGAACAGCACCCCCATTACAACATTGCTGATGTCTACTACTCTTGACAGCAAAGAGCATGCACATGGATGTATACACATTTCCAACTGATGTGTGTGTGCACACACAAACACACACAAAATGTATGCATGTGAACAAACCCTGAGAGAATAGAATAGGGGCATGGCTACAGGTGTGCTCGAGTGTTTTCCCCTCCTGGGTGGAGCCGACCTTTCGTGCTTCCGTCTCTGATTCTCACGCAGGGATCTGACCCTTTTTCTCTGCCTGCGGAGAAACCTCTAGCTTTTTCCCCTTTTTTTCTTTTACATGGGCCATGTTTACATGCATACATGTACAAAGCTGCCACAGCAGTTTAATACTGCCACTAAGGGCAAAATTAGACAGCATCAACAGCTGACATGTCAAAACGACTGAAGGCTGCACGCTAATGCAGAGAGATAACACGCTGTAGAGGTTATTGGAGTATTTTACTAAATAAATTGTACAAAAATCATCATTCGAATCTATTCACCATACTAAACTAAATACATAAGTGAATAACATTATGGGGAGTAATCCGGGAAGCCATGAGACGGATTTATCATGTTATTAGTTTTGACTATAATTGAAACATTGGCACGTGTAAATGTAGCCAGTGTATCATCCTTTGACTATCTTTGGACAATTTACAGAGGGATACATGAACAAATACACACATACATATTCAAAGGAATTATTTATGAGCCAGAAATGGTCCAAACTAATGAAGAGATTTCTAAAGTTCCACAATGTAAATATAGCTTGGAGAGTAGAGCTTATAATTAACCATGTATGTGTGTTGAAGAAACAACACAAGCAGAAATGCCCTAAGCTGAAAGCTTAGTATGATGTATAGTGACAAGAAAACAGTGGACAGCTCAACTCACCACTGCTGTCTCTCTGGCTTCTCTTGTTTCTTACTCTCATACACGACCGTCAGTCCCCAACTAGAACAGAGAGAAAAATAGAATTTGTTCAACATTGCATTTACAAATGTCCCAGTGTTTGTAATTGCTAGGCTCAGTCTGCCCCCTAGTGGTCACTCTCTTTACAAATCAGATAAGGAAAATTATGAAATGTAACAAAAAAATAAATAAAGAAAATGACATAGGTTTAGCCACACATTATTCCCTTAACATATAATGGTATAGTGCAAATGGGGTGACAGAATGGTCTGTATAGTTTTAAAATGACAAAACTTTAAGTAGGCTCAGAGGCACTGACATATTTCAAAAATAAAACGCTGGATTCAAATGCCTTTATCCATATACATTAGATTTAATTTATAAAAATTAATCTTTTGATAATTGTCATATGAAATCTTTCTTGCACTTGGTTGAATTATTTAGTGGTTTTATACTTTACCTTCAAAAGACAAAACTAGTCACATAGATAAAAGGTTAAAAAGCTAAAAATTATGATCTGAATTTTGATTAAAACACTGCATTTGGCTTAATAATATCTCCTACCAGTGATTTTGTGTTGCAGTTGTGTTGTTCTGTTACATACTAAAGCTATGGAAGTGGTGTGCATTAAGAATATCCTTTCGGAAAAAAATTAAAATCAAAAGGTTATCAGACTTTCATCTTTCAGCAAGAAAGTTAATATTCACACCCATTATACTCTGCAGATAAAAATGTATGTAATTTATTTGTGCACAGTGAAATAAGTGATAAACCACTGTTGAATGATTCTAGTGCCATTAGGTAAAGAAGCCCCCTGAAACACAGTAGTTGTGAGGAGGAGGGAATGTGACATCATTGCTACACTGCATGTGCTCACCATGTCGGAGGTCGGAGCTTCTTCTTCATACCTAGGTAGACCTTTAGGTTTTTTACTTGCCACTCACGTTCCGGACGGTTACTCTGATAGACACAGACAGAAAGAGAGAGACACACACAATAGATGAGCCTGTGAAAGTATGTGATGTGAAAAAATTGTGAAGAGTAAGTCTATCCATCTCACTCTGACTTCCTTGTACATTCTGAGAGAGTTGGAATTGAGGATGAAATATCGATCGTGGAAGCTCCCCGATGACAGTCCCAATCCCAAGATGCTCCGCTCTTCTCTGAATTTCATCATCCCGTGTTTGGATACGTCCACTTTACTAGCTGCAGGGCAGAATGGGACATTGTTAACAATAACAATGCAGTGAGTTAAAGAGAATGACTTGGCAGTCGGCTGGTGTGTTTACCCAGGTACAGGACCATGGCGTCCATAGCAAGATGCTTCTTAATGAGCAGATGGGAGTCAGTGCCGAAGGAGTGAAGGATGGGTAAGACTCGCTCCTGATAGTGCAGGGGACGCTCTGAAGACAAGTGACACAGTGATGAACATAAAAGGTCATATCAAATAATCTGAA
The DNA here is from genome assembly GCF_949987685.1 of Ammodytes marinus. Lineage (NCBI taxonomy): Eukaryota > Metazoa > Chordata > Actinopteri > Uranoscopiformes > Ammodytidae > Ammodytes > Ammodytes marinus. The sequence goes on along the minus strand of NC_137232.1, from coordinate 27,693,497 downwards.
TGAGAATTTAAGCATTATAAAAGGAGGATAAAACATGACTGCCATTCCCAGAGAAATATGTTGAGCTCGTCACGGTGATTGACAGTTCCCAATGTTTATAGAAGCTTTAAAATGAGTGTGGCTCTATTCAAACAAAAACTTGTGACTTGCAAACAGGTTTGTGTTGTTATGCCTACATACCAAACTCAAAATACCTTTTGTTATCATGACACACAAGTGACGTCCAAAGTAAACAAATGGCTGACAGAAATTCCCTCCACCTCTTCTCGTCACTCATACTGTTTTGAATTCCTCATTTCTATTATCTTCGCCTGTATTCTGCAGGTTGGTCAGGTTGCCATTCCTCAGGCCAATTATGGGAAATCTGTACGATCATAGTTGAGTGTTACTGGCATTGGATAAGCCACCTACAGGCTTCCCGGTGGGGAACCAGATGGCCCACATGCCAGGCTCAAAACAAACCACGGCACACACACAGTCACAATGCGCAGAATGATCTTTTGGCCTCGAGAGGTGTATGTGTCACTTTGGGTAGGTCAGGCTGCAGATTGGATTGGAGAGCACTTTATAAGCTTTAAGTCATTTTACTTGTCATCTCTCATGTTAATTGCACATGAAACCATGTTGCTTTCTTACTAAAACAATAGAGTTATAACTAGGGCCCATTTTTACTTTGAGAAAAAAGACAGATTTGAAAAAATAAAATAAAAAAAAAAGTTTGTGAAGGACATAACTATAATTAAGACGGATTCACGTCCAAGAATGTATCATCTGCTTTATAATAAGAAAATGAAAACAAGTTAGGTGTTTGTCAACTATTGCCCTCTGCTTCTTCTCATCCGTCTCACCCATTTCCTCCTTGTCGCTGATCTCCCAGCAGCTCCAGTATTCTTTGTCTTTAACGGGGATGTTGCGCCGGTCTAGAACCTCGCAGATCAGCTCTGCTGCAGTCATAGAACCAGGGATCTGAGGGAGGCAGTAACACAGTAAGTACAGAGTGTTTCTCTCCTTGTTAAAGGATGACACTGTGGCCACACACTGATGAAGCCAAATGTAACTTGTGTATTATTATGTTATGGGGCTAAAGTCCCAGTCACCTTGACATGTTGCTCTGATGTGTCCTTCTTTTCCTCCAGGTACACTGTACAGATGAAGTGTCCTCCAGGTTCAGTACTCTGAAATGTCCGGTGCACACAAACATACAAAGAAAAAGGTCAGACTGAAATGAGAATACATATGCGTGCATGGAGACAATGACAAACTGTAAACCCATCGTCATATGTAAATTAGATGTAATGCTTATTAAAATGGTCACACACTTAGCCATACACTGGACTACTGAACAATATTAAAAACAGATTTTATGACACTTCAATGACATAAAAAATAAATATATTGAATTAAAATATACAAATATGACTCACAGGAAACTTTGTGTTGAGCTTCTCGCGCACTTTGATGATAACAGTGATCTCTTCCAGCTGCTTCTTTAGCTGCTGCTCATCCACCTGCAAACAAGAATGCACACGTTAATACACTTTAATTACAGCATCATGCCAGTCTTTAGACCTCTGTGCGATAATCCCTACCGGCATTTCAAACCTCTTTCTTTATTTATCCATCGCTGCTGCCAAACTAGCAGGAAACTAGAGATGTGTTGTTGATAAGGCTTGAGGCTGCAGTTTAATCTCATCAAAACAAGACAATAATGATACGATAAGGTTTTCAGTAGGTGTGTGGCATTCCTTGTCTGAGAAGTCAATTTTAACAATGGTTGCGGGGTTTTCATACTAAGCTCATGAGAGGCAGTCCCATAATAGAGTGTTTCTTCACCCTCCCACGCATTTCCTTCTCCCTTAAATCACCCCTTAATTTAAAAAAATTACACCATAAGTTGTCCTTATTTCATTTTTTCATTTCATTTAACTTTTATTTATCCTCGAGAGACCAATTGAGGGGTGACCCTCATTTTCAATGACGTCGAGTTCAAAACAAATTCAAAACAACAATACATACAACATATTCAATGCAAATACATCAAATACACAACAAGTGAAGAGAAGAGATAAAAAAACAATTGAAACATTTACAAAGTGGTGAAGAGTGGCAGCAATTAAAAGGAATAAAGTACAATATAGTCTAATTAAAACAGTTACAAGTAGAGTTTGGCAGATCCAGGATAGTCTGTTTAAATTGGCCAAAGGATATGAATGTATTTAGTTTAATTTTTAGCTGTAAGTTGTTCCAGGAGTCGGGGGCACTGAAGCTAAAAGCTGTCTTTCCCAGCTCAGACCGGGCTTGTGGGACATAAAGCATAAGTATAAGATTAAATTGGTGAACATTTAAACGATATTGCAAATAGAAAGAGAGTGACTGGAGTCCCTCATTGAGAGTGATTTGTTTGTTTTTAGCTTTAAAGTTTTTTTGGAGCTTGATCTAGACGCCAATATACTGTATAAATGCTATGTTCTTAGACATCTCAAGCTATTAGAGCTGGGCACTGTCTTTCCCAATGTAATCACTTGAGATAAATAAATCAGCTTGCCCCCTGCCCCCACCCCCTTGTCTAACAATGAGCAGTGAGTCTGACCTCAAAGATGAGTGTGTAATGCTGTATGAGGTCCTCTATGACGCGGCCTGCATTGAAGTCCTTTCCGTCAGTCTGTAACAGTGTGGGACCAAACACTATGGCCAGGTTATGGAGGTTCATCTGGTTCAGCTCAGAAAAACGCTGCACGCTGAAAAAACATGATAAAGCACACGGGCATAAACAGAGATACAAAGAGATACAAGACATACGGTGTGATTTTTTTATACTCACCAATAAAGATGGTTGATAAGGGCTTGTAGTGTCGCCTTGTTGACTCCAGGCAGTCTGTTCAACAGAAGCTGGTACTGGGAGATTTTCTTGCCTTCATCCTGAATGGCTGGGGAATGAGTGAGGGGGGAAGAGAAAGAGAATTAGGAAGAAAAAAGGGAATTTAAAAGAAAATCAAGATCAAACAGTATAAGGAAGTGTAAGGAAATGATAGAAAGCACAAGATGACCGATGGAGAAAACGAGAGGGAGAAAGCCATGGGAGAGAAGAAATGATCAGTGAAAGGGGGATAGAGACATAAACATGTGGACGAATAGAGGAAAAAGAGGGAAGGAAGAAATAACAGACAGCAGCGACCGAAAGTGAGATTCAAAGCGGAGTCAAAAGCGACAACCTTTCGATTAATAAAGATTTACAGTGGTGCTCTGATACAAAGGCCAGATTTGCTTGTAAACTGATATGCCAACAGATCCAGGCATATATGTGATTTCTGTATCAAAACGAGCAGCAACATTACACCTGACTCATAAACAGTAGCTGTAGCAATCTCTGCAAACTGATCCGGCAACTCAACCTCATAAAATAATGGCTACTAGGTGTAGGTAAAGAAATATTTTTCCTTTTTTGGATTTTGGGAAACTGAGCCATCCTTTAAACACAGCTCAACTGCACTGCGGCACACTGCAACATTATTCTGTGAATCTTACCGGTGGCTCCGAGCCAGGCGCGGTCATCTTCTGAGGTGAACATCCCCTCTCCTAACTCCCTAAAGAAGCGTTTGAGTGTGTTGGACACGTCGTCCACCTGATGCTCTCCTTCCCTCAGACGCAGACTGCGTGCGTCTCTCCGGAACCGCTCGCACAGCGCCGCCACGCGAGAGTTCACGCCGCTCTTACGATAGATCCCCTCAGACGTCAAGCCTAGAAAAAATACAGACACCATAACAAGCATACACATAGCACAATGTTAAAAAACACAGGCAATAAGACCATTTTTGGGTAGAAAAACCTGATATAAACTTGATATTCAACTGAAATAGAGGTATTATACTGTATGTGTGACAGCACTGATGTGATGGGGAAAAGAACACCCTAAAGCCGTAAATGCACTTGCTGTTAGCTACGCAAACGAGTGCGCATGGCAACATACACACGTATTCTGTGTCCGTTTGAAGTGTTGGTTGTGCACGTCCTCAGAAAATTAACATTACGCGTCCACAGGTCCATTAGTGCAATACTTTTCTATTACGGTAAAAATGAAAAAAACGTGAAAAAAATATATTTCAAGGCAACTGTCTGGAATAGATTTCTGAGTTTAAGGATAAAACTAAATATGTTAACTACGTCTATGCAAACGCATGGTTGAACAGCAAGTATATTGTCGGCTTTACACTTTTCTTCACTGTGTGTTATTTCGTCTTAAATTAGAAGAAAAAAATTAAATTGTCCTTGATGTCAAAAACTGCTAAAAGGATCCATTGCAAATCCTGTCCACTAGAGGGCTTTTGCTTTTCTAATCTATCTCTCTCTTAAGTCCTGTTCTTCTGTTAGCTGCTTTTGGTAACACTGAATCATGATTTAAAGCCTGTTTCAAACAAGTGTGTTGAATTCCTCAATCAAGTCCTGATTACAATGTGGTTTCCTCATGACAGACTTGAGCCACTTGTCAGGATCAGAAATTGCAAATCAAGAGCTGACAGTTCATTGCATGCTAACAAACAACATAAGTCAAAAGGATGTCCCTTTATCTTGCAGAAGGTTTGGAAAAACTCTGCACCCGTAAGGATGATTACCTCAGCTATTGTGTCATCATGGTAAAATGAGCACTACCAGTACACGGGGCAAGGGCAAGGACAGTTCTGCACTGGTTTCCCAGAAAGCTGACGAGAGGCATTAACATTGCCCAACAGGAAAGTAAAGGATATCAACATAATGAAGCCTCCCACACACACATCCATATCCCTATAAACACTGAAAACACACACGCATACGGTAAATGGAGGCAAATAGAGGCGTGAGAGAGGAAAGAAATAGTGACAGTTCATAGGGCCAGAAAGGAGAGAGGCGACCACACTAGAGTGAAAGAAGGCAGGTCAGCTGGTGAAGGTGGGAGAAATACAAAGAACAAGGAACGAGGGATAACGAAGAGAAAAAACAAGAGGAAAAGAAGGCAGCAGGAAAAGAGCAAGAGGAGTAATGTAAAAATAACAATTGTTTGATTGTCTTGCAGTCCGTTGGTCTACAGTCTATGTCTTTCAAGGAGCCAACACTCCTGTTATTATATTATCAAGAGTCACACGAGGACACACAGCAAGTGCCAAGTGTGCACACACAGTAACAGCAAGAGAGACGACAGCCACATTCAGCAGAGTAGACTTTTGTATGGAGACTCCTGTGCGGCGGAGATAAGGAGCACCACATTATACACTTCATGTCTGTGTGTGCCTGTGTAGGTCGACACACTGTGTGTGTGTGTGTGTGTGTGTGTGTGTGTGTGTGTGTGTGTGTGTGTGTGTGTGTGTGTGTGTGTGTGTGTGTGTGTGTGTGTGTGTGTGTGTGTGTGTGTGAAGCGCCGTGACTCTTTTAAATGCATTTATGTCGCTTGTCTGTGCACATCTCTGCGTGTCTCTCACCGCACTGTGTGATGTAGCCGATGCAGCTGTGTACTATGACAGGGATGTCTGTCTCGGTCAGCTGCTGCTCGCTCAGTGTGTCTCCTCCACTCCCCGCTGCTGCCTGGATGGCCCCACACCAGCCCGCAAAATCCAACTTCCTCTCTCCCTCTATGTACAAAGTCCTAAATAAAGAGAGAGAGAGAGAGAGAGAGAGAGAGAGGGGGGGAGATGGGGCGGAGAAGGGAAGGGGGAGAGAAAAGAGGGAGATAACATTAAATGTGTGAAGAGGAGATGGGAGAAGATTATGGGAGTATAGGTATTGACTGATATGTTTGCACATTGTGGGACAGTATGTAAAGTCAAAACACACAAGCAAACATACATCATTGCAAAAAACAATCCACAAGTATAGTCTCTCTTCTCACCTGCCTCTCTCCACCAGAACCAGCACCTCATTGTCTTGCTGAATTGCTGTTGAACAGAAATACATAGTTATCATACTATTCTAAGCCACACAGCTATTCTTTGTGTGAGTGAGTGAGTGAGTGAGTGAGTGAGTGAGTGAGTGAGTGAGTGAGTGAGTGAGTGAGTGAGTGAGTGAGTGAGTGAGTGAGTGAGTGAGTGAGTGAGTGAGTGAGTGAGTGAGTGAGTGAGTGAGTGAGTGAGTGTGTGTTTATTTAGCCATTTTATTTTGCATTTACGGGGCTCTCACTCACAGAGCTCGTTCAGTTTGCGGAGGTGTATCTCTTCTCCCTGGCTGTCCTCCAGATAGGCGTGAAGTGTGGAGCCCACCAGAGCGAACCAACCAACCTTTGATGTCTGGAGGTTTAAGCCGTCTTTACACTTCAGCCGCCCGATCCTCTCAAAGCCCAACCTCAGCAAAGGCTCTGCACTAGCTGGGATAAAGCTCTACAAATAAAAAAGGGTCGACATTTTGGCTTCTTTATACATTGCATTCATCTTCCATTCCTTTCTCTTTTGATGATGATTTAACAACTTAAGTCCGTGCGTGCAGGTAAAGAAACTCTCTGTGAAAGCCAATACCAATTCAATTGTTAGAGGTACACTACTTCAATGGAATGGGGACTGCTAGAAACATGGAATGGTTTTCAGAAACTGTGCAAAAGAATTCACCTTTGGGGGCAGGTCATACCGTCTCTGTGGCTAGACATGCAGGAGTAATAACAGAATTTTGGGTTAAAGTATACACTGGCTGTCAACTGTTTTTGTTTTTTAATCAAACTGTTGCTTGACTTCACACTCTTGTGCATCTGACCACTATCTCAGCTGCAAAGAGTGCTGTTCTGAAGGGAAATAAGTGACACAGGAAACAAGTCAGCATTAGCTAGCACTGTCCTGACCTCAGCAGAGCAGCGGCTGCAGACCAGCCACCACTATGTCAAATCTTCCCTCTGTAAGGGTCCATCGGAGGAGAAAAGTGAAAGAATGTGTGTTTGTTTGTGTTTCCAGACCCAAATGTTACCTTGGCAATAGACTTGACCCATTCCTTGTGGCTCTCTGGGTCATCGGTGCCAAACAGATAGAGACGCTCTGACTCTGAGTAGAGCTCAAAGGTATGGTCATACCTGAGGGGGAGAAAGAGTGCTTATGAGGAAGTGAGAGTTGTGTTGTGTTCATGCATCCAGACATGCATTCACAAAAGACAGTCCACTCTGATTCAAAACATACAGATTCAGTTATAGAATTTTTTTGTTGTCTTATCAGTTTTTGATGAAGCGATTTAATACTGAGAGTAAAATAAGGAACAAATGGGTCAGAGAGAGAGAGAGAGTGTGTGTGTGTGTGTGTGTGTGTGTGTGTGTGTGTGTGTGTGTGTGTGTGTGTGTGTGTGTGTGTGTGTGTGTGTGTGTGTGTGTGTGTGTGTGTGTGTGTGTGTGTGTGTGTGTGTGTGTGTGTGTGTGTGTGTGTGTGTGTGTGTGTGTGTGTGTGTGTGTGTGTGTGTGTGTGTGTGTGTGTGTGTGTGTGTGTGTGTGTGTGTGTGTGTGTGTGTGTGTGTGTGTGTGTGTGTGTGTGTGTGTGTGTGTGTGTGTGTGTGTGTGTGTGTGTGTGTGTGTGTGTGTGTGTGTGTGTGTGTGTGTGTGTGTGTGTGTGTGTGTGTGTGTACATACCCATGTCTCTCAGGTGTGTCGACAGCCAAACAGACTATCTCTGAAGACTTCAGAGCCCCGTTAGGGTTTGAGTTCTTGTCACTCTCGTAGTAGCTAAAGGTGCCATCATTAAGTGTGCACCAGCGACGACTGAACTCTGCAAGGAGGGACAGAATAAGATATACCAAACATAATTATAAAAATGGCATCTACAGACATTCTATTTTTTTAAGTTTACTGTACCGAGTTTCTATTTTTGAAGATAATTTTGAAGAACCTCATGACTTGGTTAAGAAAATAGCTTCTCAAATACAATGTGGTCATTATTAGTGTTCCTTATTACTGGTTGGTTGGGCGAGTGTATGCAAGTGTTGGTGCGGCATGGTGGACCGTGAATACCTTCTTTGCCCTTGCGCTCTGTGATAGCCCGAGCCATGGATGCAGTCTTGAACAGGAAGCCATTATAAGACACGCAAGGTGCCGGTGAGTAATGAAACGGCATGGCCAAGCCCACCTCTGACCGTGGTAGCTCTGCAGGACAACAAATGATAAAAAAAAAAAAAAGTTCAATCTTTTCATGCAAATCTCAATCCCAAACAGGCTACCATCTACTGACTCAATCTGAAATAGAAGAACTGCATCTGAAGCAGACTGCTTTTTTGTGACCCTTTGCATGCATACTTTTACTGTACCTGTGTTGAGATTGTGGCTAAGTAACTCAGCCTGTAAGGGCTGTGCGTGTGCGTTGGCCAGCAAGAGCGGAGAGGGCCAAGTTGCGTCACCAGTCGAACAATTTACATCTGCACCGCAGAATATCAAGCTTAACGTCTCCAGCACATCACTGCACTGCACATTTATACATAGAGCCTGCAGAGGGGAGAGGGAGAGAGAATTAGAAAACATTTAGATAATGCCCCAATACAACCTATAATGTGGTCAGATAAAGTAAAGACAAGCTTTATAAAGACACATTTTTGATAGTATTTGGAATGCTTTTGGAATATTATTTAACTTGCTTGGTTGGAAGAGAAGAATTGAGTTGATGGGAAAGTGAGATACTGAAACAAGACAGCAAGAATAGAGAAAGTGTGCAAGGGAGTAATGCAGTGGCAATAAGATAGAAAGCCTGAGATAAAGGGAAATAAGTAGGAATGACAGTAATCTGCTAATAAACTGATGACTTTTTTACTATAGTCCTGCAGCTGCTGACCCAGCTTTAACCATGTGATCCTCTCTCAGGTTTGTTTAGAAGGAAACAGCTGAGGTCAAACTCAGTGTGTTTGTGTAGGCAGGCTCCAAAACTCTACTCATCCAGAACCACCAGCAGTATAATGGGCATTCAGTGCCTGACAGCACTGCTGTGCCCTTACCAAGTGGAAATGAAAGCAGTGTCTTCTCTGTTATTGTTCAAATTCAAATATAATGTAGTACTGTCAACAACCAATAGCAGTAATTACTTTGGGAAATACCAGCAGAGAGTCCTGAAGTGTTTCAAGTAATGTGCCAATTGTTGATTCCCTAAATCCACCGTATTTAATAAAAAAGCAAGCCACAGCCATTTTATAGTGATTAGTCGGTAAATCCAGATGAACCTTGTGCACTAGTAAAATGAAACCTGATGTAAGAGCAAAATAAGTTCCTGGTATGAGAAGCTGTTATGCTTTTTTGCATGGCTGCACACTTATTTGTATATGGATTTCTGTATTTGATCAATTATCATGTAAATCAGTGGTATTGGAGTGTGACATTTACTGTATTCTATTTTCTATTTCCCTGAAGGAACTATCGAGGCCAAATGTTTCCATTACATCTGTTTATGCCCTGAGTGTGGGAAGATTTTCCCACACTCAGGGCATATAACCACTGTTTTTAGTTTCTAGCAGTGGATTATTATTTTCATTTAGATGATAAACCCGATGATGACAAAGAAATACAGATTTCTGTACCTGTACAATCCCAAGGACTTCTGTCCTCAGGCTGTAGATATTTTGCGCAAATACTGTAACCCAAATGTAAAGAAAGAGGAAGGAGAGGCAAACGGAATAGGAAATATGTTTTGACTGAGAAAAGGGGGGGGGGTGCAGTGTTTTTACAGCTGAGGAGCTCAGCTCAGACACACATTCAAACAAACACACACACAACCAGACGTCTGTCTTCTGTTAAAAACCAATGATCTCTTTTGGATCTGATTGAGAAATTCCACAGCACTCTGTCACACATACAGACAGAACCCCTCCTCTGTTTAAGCATAGTTGAGCCTCTACACACACACACAGACGGACAAACAAACTAATTAACAAAGATTCAAATTGCACAATTGAGCCCTACACCCACCTACCCAGGCACAGACAAAAAGTATTGCTCTATCTCGCACACACCCTTGATTTTGAAGATATCTGAACAAAAAGCTTATAGTCAGCCAACTGAACTAAAACACCTCCAAAAATGCACATCATGAACACTGCAGTAATCTCATCATATGGATCACATGAGTGAGTGCCATGAGAGATGTTATTTCAAGCTGCCCTCTTCTTATTCCATTGGCTACAAATATACCAATAATAGGTTTTGGCAGTTTATTTTGGTTACGTGGAGCAAATGATACAAGGTGCCATTTTCAGGAACACTTCCTCGTGAACTATAAATGGAGCAACACAAAGCTACAGATTTACAGAAGAAACACGTGTGACTGTCTGGAGTATTGAGAGTTACTTTTTCATTGAAATCTATAAACAATCGGTCCTCTAGCATTATTTTAATAATCTTGTCTTAAAGGGACACTGTGTAACATTTTAAGTAATTCATTAGCTGAAATCAATATCCTCATTCATAAATATGTCCTCATTGGTGTAAAATCACCTCTTCCAATAATCGGAATTATCCTCCTGAGCGGAGAATTACAAATATTAATGTTACATTTTGTCCATTGAGCGAGCAAGTCGTATGGAGGAATCCTTTTTTTTGGAATGTCATCAGGTGCATTGTTTAAAATTTAGAATTGTTCTTGTCCTTGAAGGCCACTGTAGCTTCTGTTATTATTCAAAAGGGATGGGGCTACCCAGGGAGCGTTGCATTCTAGAACTTTCTAGAACTTTCTTGATAATGTCACATTAAACAGTGTCCCTTTAATGATCATGAATAAAATACTTCCATTTAAAATGTTGACAGTTGAAAAATATCAGGCAGGCACATAAAATGCTTTCTGTTTTTGCTTCCACTGACTCTTGTGAATGTTTGCTGAGTGTTGCAATCATACAGCTGGTCACATTATGCCTGGGATCAAGGCTGAATATGGGGTGAAACAAGTCCAACTGGAGTAGAGTGGAACAGTGAAAAGACAGGAGGTGAAAGAGGGTGAAGGATTGAATTCAGAGTTTTAATACATAAAGCTTTAGAGAACAGTAGGAAAAGTACACAAGTTGCCCAGTATGTTTGCTTGCGGCACCGTCTTGGAAAGCTGGATCAATGACAAACAATGTGTCAGACAGACTTATGGTCCCTGAAGTGGATTCGACCCACATTTTGTGTTTGTTCATCTTTTTTTCTACTTGGTTTATGGCACAGCACTCTCTCTCTCTCTCTCTCTCTCTCTCTCTCTCTCTGTTCTCTTTGTACACTGCAGTATACCACTCTGTTCTTCTGCTACTGTTTGTCATGTAATTCAATTTCCTGCAAACTCCTTTTTCCCTTGTGATAATACATGCAACTACCATGTGTTACCGGGCGTTTAACCAAAGGTTCATGTCACAGCCTCAAATATGGAAAAACCGTACCCTTCAATAAGCTACAAATAAACATGGGTTCATGTTTCTTTACTATACGCCCATTTGTTTTCTCCTAATCCTCAACTTTAACCATCACATAGACCAGGGGTGGCCAACCCGCGGCTCTTCGCCCAGCTTCGTGCGGCTCTTCAGTTCATATCAAATTATGATTATAATTTTTTATTTATTTTTTTTTAATACTTTTTTTTTTGTGGGCCTATGTGTGTGCATGTTCGCAAACGTTTCATGCGGCTCTTACGTTCGTTTTACATGTTGTCTATTATTTAATTTTTTATTTTATTAATGTGTAGGCCCTATGTGTATGCCTGTTCGCAAATGTTTAATTGAGGACGCAACATAACGTTCGCAAACGTTTGGTGCGGACGCAACATAAAACTGCCCGCTCAGCTTGGAGGGAGGTTTTCCGTGAGTAAACTATTTGTGTCAAGTTCGCTCCGAAACAAAGTGGGAGAGTTCATATTTTTTGTTGAACGTTATGCCAAGCCATTCTGCCTTATATGCCAGGTGTCATTTGCGCATTTCAAGGCTTCAAATCTTCAGCGCCACTTCAGCTCTCTCCATGCTAAAAGTAAGTCCCACAAAGCAACATGCATAGCAAGCTCCCCGCGAAAATAAAAACGCCCCCCCCCCCCCCTGAAATCTTACTGGCCACCCCAGTGCCCCCCCCCCCCCCCCCAGTTCAAATGTTATTTTTTCATTTTCATTTTATTTTTTTAATTACATTTTTTCCTGATATGTATCCTAGTTCAGAGATGATCTGTATTTTTTTTCTTTCTTAACTTTTTTTGATAGGTAGTTGCCAAGTTCATCACACAAACACTCCAATCCACTGATATGAGATCAGTTTGCAATTTTCAATTACTAAATTAATGGTAGGACTGTGGCCACTAGAACTGGTCTCTGGTCAGCAAAGGTCTTGAAAACAGCATAAGTGTGCTTGTGACATGCGTGCCACCCATGCATGTGTATAGGCACGTGTCCCAGCAGATTTTTGAAATCTGAATAAAAAAATTTAAGTTTGTAGTTAGCGAGTGTAACATGTTCTTAGCAAGGGCAGACTTTCATAAATAAAGGTTTATTTTTTTAGCAAGATATTTGGTCAAAAGCTAGTGGTCATCCGTCCCTCTGTCCAGTTGTTAGGCATTTGGCTGCTAGCAAGTTATGTTGTCTTGCTAATTTTACTATTCATCTGAGCTGAAATAAATATTGACTTTTTCCTTTATTATCTTCGCGAGAATGCACCAGAATGCTTAGATTACATGTTAAAAACACAAAAAAATCTTCTGGGGGGGGATGCCCCCAGACCCCCCTTCAGGGGTTTAGTTTTCTGACAAACATTACAATGGATACTAACATGATTTGGGCATTTGGGATTATAAATCATCTTTGAATTGGTTGTACAGCATATCACATGCCATTCATTCAGGGGTGCGATGGCCACCCCACTCTAACTCTGTGGCCCACCTTGGCCACCCCCAGTCAACATTTCCTGGAATCGCCACTGTGTGTACCCGTGTGTACGATGTGGCTCTTTGCAGTAACACAGTAAAAAATGTGGCTCTTTGTCTCTGACTGGTTGGCCACCCCTGACATAGACCTTCATCATCTTGTTTAGCTATACTGGCTGAAGCTACAAGCCAGAAAAGTCAATATTTTTAAATCTATCCCCGCAGGCTAACATTAGCCATCTTGCTTTAAGCCAAGCCATAACATGATACACTCTCATTTTAACAAAAAAACAATGCAGTTGGGAAACAGAATCTCACCGCCATCTAGTACAGCTCAATGTAGCGTGATGTTTGGTGACACATTCCTAAGCCTAACGACGGTGTGTGTGTGTGTTGTTTTTTCCAGTAAAAATGGACAGCCCTCCATGAACATACATGTGAAAGCTATGTTGTATGTAGGTCAGTGTCCTGTATTGTAATCAATAGCCACCCACCAGCCTTTCCGAGCAAGAGAAGCGAACCAATCAAAACAAAGCACAACCAGGAAATGGGTTTGAGTGTTCAAAGACCTCACGCCCTCCAACATCTGCTCCCTATGAAAGAGAGTGTAATGTAATAACACACACACACACACGAGAAAGGGAATTCAAGAATCTTAACCAATGTCCCCAGAGAGAAAGGGAGAGAGAGAGGCAGACAGAGAGATTTTATCAGGGTGTGTCTAAAATCACAGGCCTCCATCTGGCTTCTGCAGTTATATGGGGAGAGAATTGGAGGAAAAGATGAAGGGGCACAAAAGAAAGAAAAATATTGTGAAAAGAAGATGAAAGCATCTTAGTGGGTATTAATCAGAGTGAGACTGATTGTACTTGGCTACAAACTCAACATCATACACTCGGACCATCATGAACGAACAGACATGTGAATGTGTCCATTTTACCATACACTGAACGTCCAACAGAGGACACACCCCCATTTATAATATGTGGTATGCACGTCCATATATCAAATCCAGATGAGAAAAAGCATTTTCCACAAATGTTCCATCATTACCTCACCAGAGAGAGTTAACAGAGGGAGGTGCAGGTGAAAATCCAGACGGAGGAAGAAGGAGAAAGGGGGAAGAGAAGAATGAATATGATAAGGTGGACGAAGAGGGAGAAAAAGTAAAAGCACTGGGAAATAAAAAAGCAAGCAGATCCCCTCTCCCTGTACAATCCAAAAAGGGATTTATGACCTGAAGTCGTAGTGAATAAGGAAATGAGACGACACGTGTGGGAAAAGGGAGGAAAGATTAGAGAAAAGAATGAGCAACAGCAGGGAATACTAGACAGGAAGAGCTTTTTCTTCAATGGACACCACTCTCCAAAACTATACAAGCACAAAAACAAGTCCATAATAAATAGTTTTAACTGCTCTCAGCTATAACCACAGTCAACAGAAATGTATAATAAACACAAGCTCAAGAAGACTTGCATCAGTACTTAGTAGTGGTTGTCCCATGGACATATAGGGTTGTCCTGGTGAAATGAACTACACCATGGCTAACTCCTTATGCTCCACCTTGAGTCTAATGAGAAGCAGCTTTTAGTTTTAGTTTTTATGCACTGCATATCTGGAAAAAACTCCCAGAAAACTTGAGGTCTGCTCTCAGCTCTTTCAAATCAAATCTGAAGACTTTTCTGTTTCCCTTATAACCCGCAATTTTTTATTGTATTTAAATGTTTTATTTCTATTCATATGTTTTATTCACTTTTCTAATGTCTTCTATACTTGAAGTTTATGTATTTTAATCTTTATGTATGCCATGCCCCTGTAAAGCACTTTGAATGGCCTTGTGTCTGAATTGTGCTATATGAATAAACTTGCTTTGCCTAATGTGGCATCATAACAGTGAATGGGTTCTACAATCTTCAGATAGATTTTTTTTGACAAATACAACAAATGCATACTTATAGTAGTATACTTGTGATATATGGCTCTAACTAACTACAACCTGTAGCACACATACTCTCTGAAATTGTCCCAGTGCAGTGTGTAATATGACATCATCAAGAAAGTTCTAGAAAGTTCTAGAATGCAACGCTCCCTGGGTAACCCCACCCCCTTTGAATAATAACAGAAGCTACAGTGGCCTTCAAGGACAAGAACAATTCTAAATTCTAAACAATGCACCTGATGACATTCCAACCATGACGCTTCCAACATGGCGACGCCAATGCCTTGGTCCAAGGTATGGATAAATATGGACATATATGAGACCCTTTCAAAGGAAAAAAATAATATTCTAAAAGAAAAATTCAGCTATTATGCACTAAATTAAACGTACTTGTGGATATTATAATTATTTTCTACAAAGTCTGCTAGGAAATAAAACCCCAAATTCAACACACTGCAGGTGTAATGCCATGATTTACTTTTTCAAATGTCAGTGTAATAAGAAACCATGAAGGAAACAAGTTTGTGGATGGTTGTCATTTTCATTCAAGGCATGCCGGTAACCAAACTAGACACTTCCTCCAACGAAAAAAAGAAAACCTAATTAAGTTTCCCCGGGACATTTGAGATTTGTTGTACGCTCAAACAAATGTTTTTCATAAAAAACATGAACATAAAGTTATTGTAAGTGGATATTAAACTTTATTATTGAATGAAAAGACTGTGGAAAGCATCACTAGTTGACTAGGAAGTGTAATGGAGGGGGAAAGAGTAAAAGGCAAAGAGAGGGGAAACAAAGCAGGAAGGGATAGTGAGAGGGAGAGACACAATGATGTCCATTGATAGAGGTGAGCCTATCATCTACTCTGACTACACAGAGAGCACATGGACACACACACACACACACACACACACACACACACACACACACACACACACACACACACACAGGGCATCAGACCAAATATGCAAAAAAAGGCACACAAACATGCCTACACACACATCAATATGCATGTTGATGTATCTCAGCCCACTATAAATGAAAAACATACACACAATAACTCTAATGTGCTCACTGACATAGAAGCTACAGTGCAGCAGTTCTTATAGTCAAGACAAAACTATGCCCTGGGAATGCATACAAAATAGGAGTTTGTTCCACTGCATGAGATCCCAAGTCCATTTACACATGTTCCTTTAAGTCGCACTCACATTCTTCACAGATATAATGAACAAGAACACACACACACACAACATACTTTCACTACCCTCTCCTACAGCGAACCAGCACACACGACCATACCTGTACGTTTTCAGTTCCTTTCAACCGCTCCTCAGTTTGAGTGTCAGTCGACACAGACACGCACACACAAAGTTGCAAATGCCACAAGAAAAATACCTAGTCTGGCAGAAAAGTTTAGAGAATACAAATAGACAGAAAAAGAGCCAGCAATGAATAGATCAACTTACTTTGGCAGTCCTAGCCAAACAATAGGGACTTTAAGCAACGACGGTTGAGAG
The DNA here is from genome assembly GCF_949987685.1 of Ammodytes marinus. Classification (NCBI taxonomy): domain Eukaryota; kingdom Metazoa; phylum Chordata; class Actinopteri; order Uranoscopiformes; family Ammodytidae; genus Ammodytes; species Ammodytes marinus. Next base: position 27,677,265 of record NC_137232.1, on the reverse strand, counting down.
GACGGCTACGGCGGTCGAGTAGATTTTTGAGCATTCGAGAATTTAAGTCATCACCTCCTATCGCTGTAGTCAGAGCGAGTCAGAGCCGTAGTCCGTCTTTTTACAACGGCAGAATGGGTTTTTGACGTTGTGAGCGCTACACCAACTGCAGCAAGTAGCCGGTCTAAGTGTTGCTAGGTGATAGTGGAGCCCGTTGGAATCTTTCCCTGGCGCCGTAGCCGTCCCTAAAACACCGCTGCTTAAAGTCCCTATTGAGGAGGAGGAGGAGGAGGAGGAGAAGAGGAGGAGGGGGGAGGGAGGAGGGGGCGGAGTTACAGCACATTCCAGCTAATGCAGTGAGTAATGATGTCACATTCAGGAAAAAAAAGGAAAAACAAAAGAGGAAAGGAAACAGAAAAGTTGGGATAGAAAGACAAGACTATAGATTAACCAACCTGAATGTGGCCCAAGACACTCTAAACTCACACAGCACACAATCGTAGCTTTCTCTCTCTCTCTGTCACACTTGCAGCCTTGCTTGTCAAATGTCTTCTCACATAACTACGTACACAAACACATCGCAGAATCTGTTCATTCTTAAGACACACCCACACAAGGGGAAAGAGTAGCGAACGCTAAACTGAAGAACTTGTAAGAGTTGGTCGGTGGCAGAGAAGAAAAGTTAGATCAGCAGTAGATCAGCAAATGAACAGAACAAATATCTGTTTAAAAGGGGGGGTGTACAGAGAGATCACGTTCTAAAGAGACAGTCTAAATGTAGTTGCAGGAAAAAGAGATAACCATCATGGTAAAGGGCTGAATGAAGAAGGGAGAACCTGCAGCTGAACAACAGGTTTAACTAACACAAAGCAGTGATTGGTGTGTGTGTGTGTGTGTGAGAGAGAGAGACAATAAGAACACTTCCTTTTATCTCCTTCTGCACATCCCAAGCACAGTGATTCACACACAGCAGAGACGGACTAGCTTGAACGCTTCAGGGAAGAAATATAGAACTAACAGTCAGGTGCTAAATGTGACTCACTCACACACTGTCTGTGAGCAGTCCACATTGTTGGTGGTAAGTGGGTTAAGCGGCTAATGAGTGACCGAGCTGGGTCTTTACCACACACACAGTGGAGCACAGCAGTGGCACAATACACCCAATCTGTTCCTAAACGTTCCTACTTCTAATGTTCAATGTCCAGCTTTATTATGTTGGGAGAGAACAGGTGTATACATTGTGAGTCTACCCCTGCTGTCCAGCCACAGAGGGTTGTTGTTGTCTACAGGCACTTTAATTTCCTTCATTGCAATGTCTCCGCTACATAGCGGCCACTGCGGCTTCTCTTACAACACAAATATATGAGCTTATGTGTTTTGCAAACAGTGGTGACTCAGTAGCGAGCCAGGATTGCACAGGAGTTACTTTAAAAAACAGCAGAATAGCTTGATCCTGATGTCAGTTATTTTGATCAGTGCAATTGGCAAACGCTGCTTTACATGCTGGACTTAAACGTGGATTCAGACAGTTTTTGCAATGTTTCAGAGAGTTCAAAACAGTTCCTAGAACGCCCATCTTTGGGGACCAGTTACAGATAGCTTGCATGAATCAACCAGCAGTGAAAGGAGAAAAAGAGTTCATTCTTGCATTAAGTTACCGTGATAGATTATAAAGATAATGTGGTTGTAGAGGACTGTTTAAAGGTGCTACGAAGAACTTTTAAATATTTCTAATTTTTCCACTGATGATCATAGATGACATGTAACAGCAAAGAAGACCATCAGTGCAAAGAATAATATTTTTATATAGTTTTTCTTAATGCCTTCGTCATGGATACGTTCACCCAGGAACTACAGCTGGCATAGTAAAAACACTTCGCTCTTTTCCAAAGGGGGTGCAAGAATTAACACAAACTGAAAGTTCCTCGAAGCATCTTTAACTAACCATCTAAATCATCCTTGCGTACGACAGTGTGTCTTTACAAACATGAGGGTAACATCAACAAAACAAAAGAATCAGTGCAGTGATTTTGAACCTACATTGTTGAGCTCTCTCTGGTTTCCGTACAGAGGGTGGTACTTCCTGTATTTGCCCTGGCGGTATTTGTTGGTGATGAAGCGACGTCTCTCATCGCTGCAGCTAGAGGGGGTCAAGGCTTCACTTGGCGGGACGTTCGCTGCCCAGAAACCGTTTACCCGCTCGTTGCCCAACAAGAGAAACACCTGCATCACAGGTAGGGTTAAGGAGTTAGTATTTCCACATTAAAAAGGAGTGAAAAGAATGGTTTTCATGCGTTTGTATGTGTGAGTGTGTGTGTTCCTACCTGTATAAGCTCATCTGTCCAGACTTTCCTGTCCATCTTCAGACTTCGAACCTTTGAGATGCTGGGACCCAGGCCCCTGTGCTCCCCTGAAATGCACACATACACACTTGATGACAAGTTACAGCCCAGCAGTGTAACGCTATTGTGAAATTCTACAAGATGGCCGCAGACACTCTACAAAAGGTTGACATTGGCCGCCAACAAGTATTTGCGCCCGAGATTGCTACCACCACTCTAAAATCTGATGTAGTTCTAGGGTCCTTTCTATAAAAAAAATTTAATAAAACTAATAAAGAGTTTGTGGGTTACAGAATACACTCTTGAGCCTTAGGGTGTATTCACACATGGAAAGTCCGTTAGTTCACTTGCTTTGGTCCAGACCAAATAGAATTTGGATTTTTTTGTTTGGTGTGGTCCACTTTCATATTGCCCCTTTTGCAAGTGAACCAGCATTACGAAGCAAAACCACACGTGATCTAAGGTCATTCATTCATTGGACAGACATTCTGGGGTGGAGAGAAGCAGGAAGAACGAAGTAAAAACTGCGAATTTATCATTGATATAATATGGAGTTAAAAATAATAAAAATGCCTACATCTAGCCTATAAATAAAGAAGAAAAAAATCTAATTATTGTTGTTTCATATGTTTATAATATGTAGCCCTATGACAATGCCACGTTATGTGGCTTCTAGCCTACGATGTGAAACATCATTTTTACTGTATTTTTGCTGCTGGACGCGCGACTCGCGTGAAGAATAGGCTCAAACTGAAACACAGCTGATTAAGCTGTGTATCAGCTGGGTGTCAGTTCGGCGCAGTTCAGCACCAAACTGACACGGGGACAGTATTGACGGTCCCGTTGGGAAGAACAATAAAAACACACACTTCATGCAAAGCGCAGCGTGAACCTGTTGGCACTGTAGGCTACGGGAGACGCTCCTCTCCATCTGATCGCTGATCCGCACGCATCATTATCAAATGTAATATTTTCGCTCGGGGCTCCCGGTCAAACCACAACTAATCTTCCTAACAATGGCGACAACAACACTTTCCCATAATGTGAAGCTGATGGCGATTTATTAAAAAAGAAAAGAAAGAAAAGGCGCAGTGCTTCCTGCAATTGGGTCGGATCGAGTCCGGCCAAATTCACACCACAAACGAACTGCAGCAGAGTGCGTTTTGAAGCGCATCGAGACTACCTCTTCAGCTGGGTCTCGGAGCGTTTGTTTGGTCCGCCCCCGAGTGCGATTGCTGTATTCACACCTGTCTGAAAGATGCGCACCGAAGGTGGAAGTGCACCTGAGTTCGTTTCAACCGAACTAAACACAGCATGTGTGAATACACCCTTAAAGAGACATGATGGACTCATTGGTAAAGCATCAAGAAGGTGAACTCCTCATGTCAACTATCCATCTCAAATCACATAATTTTTGCATCAACATCAGCAAAAATGCCACTTGTAAATGCTTGTGTAAAGGATATTGTCATGTTATCCTTTTTAAATGTATGAGTTTTTATACTAGGCTAATTGATATTCGGCTTCCATTCCTATGACTGTCCTTGCAGCATACAGCATAACTAATCCATATATCCCCTGTATAATTATAAACTCACTTCAAAGACATATGAATACGCATACACTCAAACCCATTCTTACTAACAATGTCAAAACTTTGTTCAATAGAAATTCACACATTAACAAACAACAAATATAGAAGCAGAAACCACAAACACATGAAAACAAAAACACACATGATTCCAAACACACACACACACACACACACACACACACACAAACCTGCGCATCGTTTGCAGACCACCACGCACAAGTTGATGGCAGCCCATTCGGGTTTGGGAGCCTCGCAGTCGGCACATAGGCTGTTGCTAGGCTCTGCCCAGATCCGCTCCGCCACCTCGCTATTGGACAAGGCCTCACCTATGGCATTCCGCATGGCGTCCACCCACTGCTCTCGCACCTGCTCTGACTCTGCAATGAAGCTGCGGAGAGACACGAACACACGTCCGAGTGTTACTGTTGACATGATGGCGTCGATATTTCAACTGCCAAGTGACAGAAATGCGAAAAGCTTGTGCTTGCCCTGTGTGTGTGTGTGTGTATGTATGTGTGTCCTTCTGCTCATGAGCCCACTGAATACTGACTCTTGCTCTGCGAAAATCTACTTGAGTCAAAGACTGGAAACTATACAATCACATACAAAAACAGACTGTTATGACGAAGCCTCCCATGTCTGATTACTTCCTCTTTTCATCTGTCCAACAACATGTTGGTTCTTTCTGTCCATAACACACACATACATAAACCTTCATAAAGGGATGCAAAAATGTACACTCAGACCGAGACACACACACAAACATACAGTCAAACTGTTATACAAATACACAACGCCTTTTCAGATTTCCCCATCTTGTCAAGCTGAGCCCTTGTACTGCAGGCTGTGCCCTTTGAGCCAAAAGACCACACACACACACACACACATATATTTCTCTCACTCTTCTTCTCACACAAACACACACTCTTACAAAGGGCTTTTCACATTCTGGAAAGATGTCCAGCAGAGGTCTCTGTGGATAGTTGGACAGGGGGGAAGTTCTTAGCAAAACAACATGATCTAATTTCCAGTAAGCAAGACCAACTCGGCCTAACTTTGATTTACAATGAATAATGATCACATTTGCACTTAAAGCCTCAGGGGAAAACATAAACAGACTCAGTCAGAATGTGTACAATAATTTCAATTATGTGTATGCACAAGAAACTTACAGTTAGATACACAAACAAAGCACATATCAAGGTCAAAGTTTTAAGATTATTGTATACACATGGCAAAGAGAGAGGTGTGTGTGTGTGTGTGTGTGTGTGTGTGTGTGTGTGTGTGTGTGTGTGTGTGTGTGTGTGTGTGTGTGTGTGTGTGTGTGTGTGTGTGTGTGTGTGTGTGTGTGTGTGTGTGTGTGTTGCATTTCCGTGCACATGATGCAGTACCTGAATATGCGGTAAGGTGTGGTGAGATCAAAGCTACGTCGATCTGTGTCCTTAACATTTCCTACATTCATCTCAATGGATGTAATCCCCACACCTATACGGTAGTCCTGGAAGAAGAAAAAAAGAAAATTACTTTTTATTTCTTGAGAAATCTTATTGTGGAACAGGAGAAATGATTTCCACTAGTTTTTATACAATTCTACCTTAAGTAAGAAATATGAAGTTAACGTTAAATTTGATAATTGAATGACTAATTTTGTGTGTGAAGGAAGATCTCAACAAAAAGACCATTTTGGTGCAGTTTCTTTGTATAATGCAGCTAAATAACTAACTTAGAATGTATTTGAAGTATGTAATTTGGCACTGCTCACGTTCCTTACCTCAATGTTTTTGTAGAGGTAGACTTTATCTGAGGCCACGACAGTGTAAAGTTTGGAGCGTAACCCCCTGAGCTCCAGATAGCCCTGATAGTTTGGGCTCAAAGGTGAGGCAGGGCTCATGGTGCTGCGTGGATGGCGCCCTCTTGTGCAGTCCTGCAGTACAGTCACCCAGCTGGTTCTGTCAACTGAAGGGAATTTGCAAACATTCATGAATTAACATGTTTAGTAAAACATACAAGCACAAGGATATATGAACCAAGTCACATGTATATTTGTGCACGTATAAGACATGCACATGAAATACTAAAAAACGCGGTGTGCATACATTTTTATGATGACCAGATAAAGCAGACAGACCTTCGTTTTCAGCCCTGAAGATAAACGTTCGGTTGCTTGTGACGACCTCAAACTTCAGCTCTCCCACACTGGTCACATTAGTGATAAAGGCAGTAGAGATGATCCCCTTAGAATACACCTCCTACAACACACACAAAGCAACAACTACTAAAACAGAGCCCTAACTAGCATACGTGTATAAATGTATGAGTGTGTTTGTGTAAGCATGGGTGGAAAACCCAGTATTACAGCATCAGTTTATCTAATGGGCAGTTCACACGGTAAGCATTTTAAGCATCCACAAATTGCACATCTCACAGAACCGATACACTTCTATTTGATCAAATCCACACTGACTCAGAGACACACATGGTCATGCTTTTCACAAAGCCCCAGCTGTTTGTATGATTAACCATGTCTGTAATGATTGATGAAGGCCTCCAGTTCTGCTTTGAGCTTTCCGGTTTCACCACACACATACTTCCTCTACGTACAACCAATGTGTGGAAATACAATCAATGAATCAATTAATAAATACACTGTTTTCATCCTGTAAACATGGTGCCCACTTGAAAACAGTTTTTGTCCAGAGATCTCTGCCGTCAGTCATTGTGTTGTTGATGCTGAATACTGGTTACAACAACAGTGATGGCCTTAGTAAGTAAGTTGTGCTCGCATGCTACTCACATAATGCCTTTGATGTAGATTCCGAGTAAGTAAGTATTCCCAATGAGAGTGAATAATGTGATGGAGTTACTCTCGATGTTGTTACCTTGTCATTGTCGAAGTATCTCAGGTAGTCAACGTCTAGCTTTACCCATCGTCTCTGATAATAAAGGGCCCTGTGTAGGAGGGCACACGCAAACATGTATTCAAATAGCTTTAAGCACATTTTCATATGAAAAGAAAAAAGCTAGGAGCGAGGATTGTCATTTTTAACCTCGGTAGTATTTTGATGTGAAAAAAAAAAGATTAGTTACCATTTAATTTTATTATTAATTATGGGCCTAATAGTAAATGTGAAATGTTAAAATGAATCCTCTGAATAAAAAAAGGAAAAAGAAAAAGGTTTGGTTGGACTTGTTCAAGTATAAAAAAAAGAAGCCCACAATGAAACCATACCTTGATCTTTTGTATTGATGTCATGTTTAAAGCTATCAACATGTATGTGTGTTCGTGTTATCATTCATACCCCTGAGGTGGATTTTTGTCCAGCCAGCCTATCTTGATGACAGCGGCGAGCTGGGTGCTGTCTTCTTTAGTGGCTGCAGCAAGTCTGCCTGAGGTTGGAAAATAGACACTGCCTTGCTGGTTGCTGAGGACTTCATCCTGCCATAGGGTAGGACTTTGGATGCACAGAAATAGACACACACACACACACACACACACACACACACACACACACACACACACACGGTAAACAACATCAATAAAAAGAAACCTAAAGGAAATTGCTGTGCAGTAAACTTAATACTTTCATCAAATGAAATTGTATTTTTTTAAACAAATAAATAGAACATTTATCATAAGTCACTGAACTTCATCAGCCAGGACACCAACAAGAAATAAGCTTCTGTTGTACTGATAGTTTATCAAACTACTACATTTTGAGAGCTTATATGAAACAAAAGGACTGACAAGATTCACAATTAAACTGTGTATTGCTCAACAACAGCTGAACTTTAAAAAAATACTTCTTTCTACAAGAGTGACATGTGCTTTAAATGGATCAGCCATGTAGATTGATTACTCACAATCCCCAAAATGTCATGATTCTGCCTGGGTCTCTTTTTTTGTTTTTTGCCTTTTTGCCCTTTCTGCTTGTCTGGCTTATTGCAGGGTTGGAGCAGGTGTGTGGGGAGTCAGTTCTAGCACTCACAGCTGCCAGCAATCACCAATCAACCGCCCCTCATATACCCGGCCAGACCTTCCAGATACTGCCAGATTGTAGTTTCAGTTCACGCAGTTAGTAGCTCTATCTCGCCTTACCTACCTGTTTGCAGCTCCGTTTGCACCTTTTGCCTTGTCCTCATTTTTGTTGTTTTTCTGCCACAGCTCTCCCGGTCTGACTCCCCAACGGCTCCAACCTGCACCAGCGAGCACTTCCCCCCGGACTCTTCTACCCGCCTGCTCTGGTTTGCTCTCACCCTAGCCCTGGACATTCTCCATTGCTCTCTCCCTGGAACCCTCCCCAGGACAGTTGGATTTTCCCTGGATCCCGACCCAACCCCCAGCTGATTCTTGTTAAATAAACCTTCTTAAACTGGTACTGTCTCCGCGCCTGTGTCCTCCCTGTCCGACCGTTACACAAAAGAAGCCACAAACCTTAACCTTCATTAACTGTTCTCACTTGGAAAGCAGCTTTCTACACCTCTTGCACACATAGCTCTAAATAAAAATAGTGTTTTTGTTTTACTAATGACTGTCATGAAGCAAGACAAGTGCTTCATCTGTTTAAGTAATCTATTCAGTGGCCTGACACTGACATAGAACTGCACTTCTGCACTTTAGCATGCAAGATAAACACTTCAAAGAGTACTATCATGCTCTTCTTGTGTTCTTGAGTTATTTTGTGGAATAAAGAGATCCAAGAATTTGGACATATCAACTGCGACAAAGGATGGACTGTGAAAAACAAGCCTGTCTTGATTTACCATTTGCCATTTCAAGTTCCCCCAACATTTTGACAATTACTCTCAACACTAAAAAACTCTCAAATAATCCAAGAGAGTTCAGTCTGTGAGTCAGGCCTCTCCACTAAACAATATAGATATACAGTATACCTTAGACAGATAATTGTCATGTACAGGTAACTTTATTGTACAACTAAAGGTTAAGGCATGTATTTCATAACAACGTAATACAAAACATGCTGGCTTCTTTCAATTGTATACACTCTAATTGTGAGTTTGTGCGAATGTGTTTTTTGTGTGTTTTGTGTGCATGACTCACTCATCATCATCCAGCAGCTCATCGTCACTGCACAGAGAGCTGTACCGTCCCTTTGCTGGCCTGGGGACTTGCAGGGACATTTCCTATAGGAGGAGACAGTCAACATTCACATTGTGCCAGGGGAAGAGAAGCAGAGTGTAAAAGAAGGAAACATTCATACTAACCCTGCCTGGTACGTTCATACGCTGAACACTGGAGTAAAACAAGTCTGGATCCTCGTATTCATCAGAATTATCATCCAGGGAATCCAACCCTGAGAAGAATAAATATCAAACTACAGATTCCCAATGTGTACAAAAGGAATTCAACAAACTCAAAAATATAATTTTGCTGAGCCTCAATAACCATAACACAACACAGCAATACAAGACACAATTGTCTTTTGCGTTTGGGACATACCCTGGAGGACAGATGTTCAGAGAAAAAGAAATCCACAGAACAACAAATGTTGAACATTCATTGTGAAGTTAAGCTTTCTTAAGTCACATGCAACCCACAGAATAACATGTTTACATTCTTTCTCTGTTGGTAACTGGATGCCAATCTGAGAAATGCAGAAAATGACCTTGTTGTGGGAGAAACAGATTAGGCGCACTGTTTAAACCAGTTACTCAGGTTATCTGGTTCTGCATTAGAGTGATAGCTGCGTCAATCCATGTTTGTGAACACAGAAACTGAAGTGTCAAGTAAAAACAGCTGTGTGTGTTATTTGGCATATATACAGTAAGTACCAATTTGTCAGAATTAGCTTTTCAGGTTGAGTTACACATAAAACAAATAATAGATAGAGCCAAAAATGTTCTTCTGGCACATGAGACAAGGCAAAAAAACATATCAAGTTGAAAGTTGAGAGAGAAACATATTGTGATTGACAGACACCAAGTGTGCAGAGGCAGTTTTATGTCAAGGAACCAAAATGCTTTGCACTTCTGCAAATGGTTGAACAAATGCAGTGGTCCAGCGGTTGCATGGAAAATATGAGTTTCTGTTATTTTTCTAAACTGGAAATGACAAATTGTGATAAATCTGATAAGTGCTCCAGTCCGACTAACTGTACTGTTTGTTCAGTGAACAAGGACAAACATGCGGGGAACTTCGGAGAGTTTTTGGATTTTGTTGGTAGAATAAATCTCTGGTTCAGCCTGAAGTAAAGCTAAGCTTGAAAACTAGCCTGATAAGAAGCAGGCTACTCATGAGGGAAATATTTCCATAGTAACTTAAATCTCATTGAACAGAGCAATGTATCTACTACTTACGGGACTCATGGATAGGTTGAGGGACCCTCTTGGCGGGTAGAGCCGGTTGAGTGTCAGGTTTAGTTGACAGTTGGTCTTCCTCTGTTTGGGATGTCCTGATGCGAGGTGGGACTTGAGGGGTTTGATCTTTCTGCATCTCATCGGCCTGGGTGGGAGAGCGGCTGGGGGGTGAAGGGGTACAGGACAGGTCAGCAGAGGTTTGGAGAGCAGGAGATTCTGAGTCTTCAGATAACTCAGTAATCTGAGCTCTGGTGAAAATCCCAAACAGACGGCTGATTCTATACATCCTGTGTTGAGAGGAAAGCCCCTTCTCCCTTTCTCCCCAACTGTGTTGTATTTTTCTCAGTCCATAGTCAAACCTACTTACTTACTCCAGGCAGCCAAAACAAGAAAAAATGTCCAGTTGCAAGCAATCAAGTTATGGTCAGAAAATACACAAACTGTAACTAGCCGAAATCAGTCCACATAATTGACTGTTGCTCCGGAGTCTTGGACAGTGGTAGGAGATTTGATCCCAGAGCTATGGGCAAACCCACATCCCTATGCTCTCTGTCTTGACTGTATAGTTTCCCCACTCTACTTCAAGCAGCAAGTCTGAACCTGCCTGGCCCCGCAAGATCTCCACGAAAACACACTCTGTATGCCCTGTAAACGTAAACACACACACACACACACACACACACACACCACAGTATGTGTACACCCTAGATGTGCCGGTCTACTGGTTGTGCATTCAATTGTGCTGAAACATTCTAATGGAAACAAAGTAAGTTGTATAACAATGTGTATTGCTTTTTTTCAGAGAGCAACATGAACCCTTAATTAAAATTAAAATTAAAAATTAAATCCATCCAGGAAAATGTCAATTGATCTCAAACTTCACTTTACCTTCTCATGTGAACAACACCTCAATATACTAAAAGGTGCACTATGCAGTTCAGGTGAGAGTTATTTGTTTACATTAGGAGATCCTGACGTGTTTACAAAACATATTTTCACTACATGTCACTCTTAGTATTGAATAATTCTATAATCATGATTCAAAACTAAATTATTTGAGGCACCTGGAATCAAACGTAAGACTAGAATATGCTTGTAAAGTAAAATGTAGGCCCTGCTGCTGTAAACAACAACATTGAAACAGTAACTTTTCAGGTAGCTTTCCAACTTTAAACAGTGTCCCGGGGTTCCAAGAGATTGTTTATTCAGTTAAGAGAATATAGCTTAGAAAATTTTCACTTCTCTAACACACCTACAGTATCTCACAAAAGTGAGTACACCCCTAACATTTCTTCAAATATTTCATTATATCTTTCCATGCGACAACACTGAATAAATGACACTTTGATACAATGTCAAGTAGTCAGTGTACAGCTTGTATAACAGTGTAAATGTACTGTCCCCTCAAAATAACTCGACACACAGCCATTAATGTCTAAACTGCTGGCAACAAAAGTGAGTACACCCCCAAGAAAAAATGTCCAAATTGGGCCCAAAGTGTCAATATTTTGTTTTGCCACCATTATTTTCTAGCACTGCCTTAACCCTCTTGGGCATGTAGTTCACTAGAGCTTCACAGGTTGCAACTGGAACCCTTTTCTACCCATTCATGACGACATCAAGGAGCTAGTGGATATTAGAGACCTTGCGCTCCTCCATCTCTCGTTTGAGGATGCCCCAAAGATGCTCAATAGGGTTTAAGACTGGAGACATGCTTGGCCAGTCCATAACCTTTACCCTCAGCTTCTTTAGCAAGCCAGTGGTCGTTCGGAGGGGTGTTTGGGGTCGTTATCATGTTGCAGTACTGCCCTGCGGCCCAGTTTATGAAGGGAGGGGATCATGCTCTGCTTCAGTATGTCACAGTACATGTTAGAATTCAATGAACTGTAGATCCCCAGTGCTGACAGCACTCATGCAGCCCCAGACCATGACACTCCAACCACCATGCTTGACTCTAGGCAAGACACACTTGTCTTTGTACTCCTCACCTGGTTGCCGCTCCACACTCTTAACACCATCTGAACCAAATAAATTTATTTTGGTCTCATCAGACCACAGGACATGGTTGCAGTAATCCATGTCCGTAGTCTGTTTGTCTTCAGCAAACTTTTTGTGGGGTTTCTTGTGCATCATCTTTAGAATAGGCTTCCTTCTGGGACAACAGCCATGCAGACCAGTATGATGCAGAGTGCGGCGTATGGTCTGAGCACTGACAGGTTGACCCCCCCACCCCTTCAAGCCCTTCAGCAATGCTGGCAGCACTCATACGTCTATTTTCCAAAGCCAACCTCTGTGTACGACGCTGACCATGTGCACTCAACCTTCGTAAACTGGGCCGCAGAGTGGTATTGCAACATGATAACGACCCCAAACACACCTCCAAGATGACCAGTGGCTTGCTAAAAAAGCTGAGGGTAAAGGTTATGGCCTGGCCAAGCATGTCTCCAGACTTAAACCCTATTGAGCATCTTTGGGCCATCCTAAAACGGGAGATGGAGGAGCGCAAGGACTCTAATATCCACCAGCTCCTTGATGTCGTCATGAATGGGTAGAAGAGGGTTCCAGTTGCAACCTGTGAAGCTCTAGTGAACTACATGCCCAAGAGGGTTAAGGTAGTGCTGGAAAATAACGGTGGCAAAACAAAATATTTACACTTTGGGCCCAATTTGTAAATTTTTTCTAAGGGGTGTACTCACTTTTGTTGCCAGCAGTTTAGACATTAATGGCTGTGTGTCGAGTTATTTTGAGGGGACAGTAAATTTACACTGTTATACAAGCTGTACACTGACTACTTTACATTGTATCAAAGTGTCATTTATTCAGTGTTGTCCCATGGAAAGATATAATGAAATATTTGAAGAAATGTGAGGGGTGTACTCACTTTTGTGAGATACTGTACATTTACATAGTGCACCTTTAATTTGGACAACTCGTTCTCATTGCATTTATAGGACAAGAGTAACATTGAAATAAGGACAACATGATTAGATACATTTCCAATCAAACACATTGACACAAAGCCAGTAGGTCTGTGATGCTGAAATGAAAAACTGTTTCACCAAACGTTACAACGGCTCAGGTTGTCTTGCATTCGAGAGGATAAAAAAAGCATCCTTATTAATGTGGTTTTGAATGTGTAGAGAATGCACGAATATACAGGACCTTAAATATACACACACCATTTAAATATAAGTTACAGCTTGGATATTAATAACGGCATGTTCATAATCCACTTCCTTCATACAAAGTCACGCTTTGATTTCTTTACTATTATGTTGTTTGGTCTGGCTGTGAGAGGCTACTATTACGTTAACAAACACATTTGTCACAGTATAGGCCACTGTTTATAAAGAATGTTACTGATCTCTATTCTTATAATCAATTGGTATTTGGGGTTCCGCATAAAGAAACAGATATTCCGTCATTTTGAAATACATTTAAACAATGAAACACACAATTTTCCTATCTGATGGGAAAGTCAAGAGTGAGCACACAGGCCTTTGTTTCTATCCATCCAGTATTGTGAAAGTTCCTCTTTATGTGTCCCTCTGTATTGAATTTCCTTTGACAATGATCACTTGTTTGTTTCCTAAACCATCTTCAGTGTAGAAGGTTAAATAAAGCTCATATATTTACCTGCAGCAGAGGGCACAGCTGCAGACTAGAGGTCCAAAATTCAGTTTAGTCAAATTGTCTGTGGGCTGAATCAATCAACGGTTCTGTTGTGCAGTAGCCCTCTAATGTAGTAGCGTCCGCATTAGCTTTCAAGACAAAAATACCTATACAATACAGTCAAAATCAATAGGGGGTCAATTGAATTACTTTTTCAAGCACTTCAGTTAACTATTGTGGTGGCAGATATTGAATGTTGGAATGCTTATTAATGTAATAGGAAACATTGTATTTATCTTGTATTACTCCTGTATGTCTAAGGTTAAATTCCTCAAATGTATTGAAGAGTACTCAGACTGTACCTCCCCAACTGTACCTCCCCACCCCTCCCTTGCCTGTCTCTCCTGCTGGTTCTCTGACCAGCCTGCCCCTCCCACGCTTACAATAACAATGAACGCATATTAGGAACTGTCTGCCTCTCAGCCTGTCTCTCCTGTAACGTAATTTAGATATCAATGTATGTATATTTGAGCTGTCTGCCTCGCCTCCTTAAATACATGATGATTTTAAGGAAGGGGGCTTCACTCTTTGCAAAGATACCCAGTTGTATCGCAACCAGTGAAGACCTCCGGAGAATCCTTGCTATCTTGAAATAAACCTTTTTGCTTCATCAAACGTATCATTCTGCTTTATCTCACGACACTATCTTTGTTAAAGAGTAAACTAGAATAACGATACACAACAAGTCTCACAATGACGGGAAACTGACCTGTTGACACAGTTCCTCCTTTTTCTCAGAGGAAGAGTGCTGACAGAGGAGCTGCTAGCTAGATGCTATATTTAACCTGCTCTCTGCAAACTAATACACAGTGGGCTGAAAGAACAATGAACTCTACTCTCACACTGTGTGTGCGTGTGTGAACTTATACGGAAAATTTCTACCCTTTATCCCAGTCCCTATTCAACTGACAATAGCTAATGCCCCTGTGTTGTAGTATGTGTTGACAGATGAAAGGCATGTTAGGCTAGCAGCATATGTGCTAGCATGTCTTTTTTGGTCATACATAATGTATAACAGTCTGTATGTTATTGCTGATAGGGAGTAATAACATTTAACCTAAGCACACAGTATTTATCTTAGTAAAAACCTTGAACTTTATGCCTACATGCCAGCAATGACTACAAAATCCCATGTTACTAGTTTGTGTTGTGTTTTAGACATACAGGTATCATGCCAACATCAATGTTGGTTCCCTAAAGCTGTACAGTACCTGGACAGGACAGGATATCTGGTCTCTCAACCACCATCGTTAAAACTTTACAACATAACAACTTCCCTACTCTTGTCAAGTTCAGACAAACAAAGGGAAACACAGTGCACACACTTGTTTTCTACTCACATTCAAAATAGTTGTCACACAGCTGTAACACAACAGATCACATGAACACAGCAAGAAGTGAACAGAGTGAGGAAGGGGGATAAGAAGGAGACAACGCATGCTGAGGACAAGTACAGACTGAGAAATGATATGTGAGGATTAATATAAATGCTACCTGTCCCAAGATGTTCAAAAGGAGTCCTCTTCCATGATGATAGAGAAATGTTAAACACACAGAAGCACACCGGAGGAAAAATGAAAAAAAAAATGGGGGGGAGGAAATGACAAGTTAAGTGGTAGATGGGAGGAGGCGACAAAGCACACTAACAAGGAAACAAGAGAGTGAGTGAATGTGTTAACCGAGAGGCTACAAAAAAGTCTGAAGGTATTTCCTGCTAACAAAATCACTATTTTGTCACTCTCTCTTTAAAGGAGGGAGACTCTTTAACCGATCAGTGTTGTAACTTCCTCCCTCTCTCCGAAGCTATAGTTTCCCTTTGTAACAGAGAGAGAGAGAAGGTGGATACATTACTAAAAATAACTCCAAAGCCTGAGGCAAAGATTAAGTTTATTTCCCTCTGCTGGTGTCAAATCACACAGAAGAAAGAAAAAGCTCCTAATCTTGATTGAACCTGCAAGAACTACACAATCAAGCATTAAAAAAGATATATAAAAAAATACTGCTACTGTCGCATCAGTGGAACTAGTTAAAGGACAATAGGAAGCCGCTTAAAAACACCCCACAAATGACTATGCAAGAAAATATTATCTATATATACCTATATATAGCTGTAATATGAATGTATGACGGTAATGGTTTAGAAAAAGGTCTCTACAACGTCTTTGAAAAAAAACAAAAAAACAAAAAAAACTAAAAGAACACACACTCATGCACGCGCTCCAGTGGTCAGGTATGAGCAACCACAAAAAAACTGTCTGCAGCCTCACAGGCTAAATGCGCTCATAGTTGTACTCAACAGGTCATGCTCACGCTGTTCCGTATTCAGAAAGGCCACTGAGCTTCAGGTTCTACTCATTTAATCAAATTGCTCTTCAGGACGGGCTTTTCAGTTTCAGGGAGTGTTTAATATTAATCAGGAAGTGTGTTTAAAAGTCACTCGTAAAAAAATAAATGGTGTGTGTGTTTACATCTAAAATTTGACAAAGAGATGCATTACCCATTTTGTCCAATAGATGGCAGCACAATCCTATAGTAATAAATACAAATGTGAAGTGAGATTCCTAACCAATTCTCATAAAATATATCTCTGGACACACACATACAGAAACAGCATATTACTAAAACACCCTCTTTAAAAAAGTCTTCCACTAAAAGTTAAAACATAGTCTAGTACACACTTGGATGTGCCGTTAATTAAGGGGGCGTCCTAACATTCATCCTCTATGGCACATTATCACAAGGTGGGGCGTGAGGACTAACTGGAATAGCTATATCTTAAGTAATTCGTATGTATCTTAAATGCTTTTATTTAGTGTTAGGTGCAGTCACACCCCCTGTACTCTATTCTATTTCACATTCATGTCAAAAGTTGAGAGCTAAATTGTTGTATTCCGCGGAGTCCGACAGTATGCAGGAATTTAACCTTTAATACCAATGTCAAATAGCAAACAGCAAACCCTTTATCTTAAGCCATTTGAAAAAACAATAACCTTACCTCTGAGTTGCGGGGGGCTGTGCAGGAAAGCGCTGCGGGACCGGCGGAGGGCCTTTAGGTCCTGCACCTACTTTTGGAGGGAGAGGTGGAGCGTTTGTGTCGTCGCTGCATGGGGGTGAAGGAACTACAGGGGAGACGGGTGAAGTTGTTCTCCCTCCATCCACAGCTGACTGTGGCTGAATGGCTAACGACTGAGGCCTAGTGTTGGTGGAGGGGAGAGGTGTTGCATGTGTTGGGGTATAGACAGGGCTTGAACGCTGGGACACTGCTCTGCTCTGTACGGCTTTAATCACATGTCGGTCTAGTTTAGGGGAGGGAGAGGCGGGGGCTCGGGCAGGAGGCTCGGGGCTCAGGGGAGAGGTGAAGCGCTGTGGAGGGCAGTTGGGCGTGCTGCGTGGAGGGACGGGGGGTAAAGAGGTGTCAGAAGAAGTTGGAGTGACAAGGGGGCCCGGGTGACCGGCGTCCACCAGAGCACTAAAGCGAAACTTAGTCCTTTCTTTAGGCACAGGCCTCCCCCTCTCTTCATCTATTCCTGCATCGCTCTCCTCCTCTTTTCCTCCAGGTGTCGTTTGCCTTGGTCCGGGAACTGGCTTCTTCTCTCCTCCGTCTCCTCTACTTTCCTCTTTCATCCTGGGAACTTGTCTTCCCTTAGGGACTGGTGGCTTCTCTCTTTCCATGGGTGTAGGTCCCGATGTATCTCCTTCAGAAGGTTTCTCTTCCCCTGGAATAGGCACAGGTCTTTCTCTCTGCAACTCTTTGGCATGAACCATTTCCTCTAATAACCTGTGATCTCTCTCAGACTGTACAGAGTGAGATTCAGACGGTGTGTCACTGTTACCGTGTGTTTTGTTTAGGCTAGCCAGGATGCGTCTCCGGTGACCTGGCAGGGTGATGCCCATCTGCTCCAGCTGATCCTGTGTGAGGTTGTGACATTGCTGTAACGTTGCCAGGCCGGCGCTCCGAAACACCTCGGAATACTGCTCCAGACGAAGCACACATAGCCAGTCCCGCACAGTCGCACAGGATTCAAAATGAGACATGATGGTGTGTGCGAGAGAGGTCCGTCTATGTCCAGGAAAGAAAAGGCAGCCCTTCAGATCATGGCTTACGCAACCTGTGGAAAGAGACGAAACATGAACATGTATGGTAAAACAAAAAGGGTTGTATCAATTCAAAAATAAAAAAATAATAATAATTGAATTGTTTCAGTTCCTAAAAAATGTATTAGTGTTCGTCAAATGAGTCTGATTGTAGACCAGATGATGAAATACACTTCCCCCCTATTTCCCCCCTATTTTGAGAAATCCTGTATTGGGAAATTTGGTATGGTGCAACAAGTGCAATATTAACATTGTTGGCTTCCTGAAAGACAGAAATAACTATGATTAATAATCAAGATGAAAATGGTAAAAGGATGTCAACAGCAGCGTCAAAATTGTGTGTGATAAGTTGTCAGCAAAAGAGGAAGTTGTGTGGATGTCTTGACAGTAAGATCTTAGTTTTGTCGCGGTGATAAGGAGTATCTTCACCAACACTTCTGCCAAGAAATGAGTGTGTTTTCACAGCTTGCACACATTGCTATTATACTTGTGTATTCAGAAACTGCTCAGGTCAGGTGATCATATTTGAGTTCAGACTTAAAAATGGAACGCAGATTAGTTTTCCTTCAATTCATTACACACGCTAGCTGGGGAAACATTTCTGACCACTAACTCAGCGCTGTATCAAAATCATTGTTTTAACACAAATGTTTTAGAACGACTTTAACTTAAAAGATTATTCCTTTCGAGCAGCCAGCACACAGGCAGCAGAACTGTCGCACATAACACAACAGACCACTTGGAGGAAGGAGGAAGTATTGGCAAACACAGCACGTTCACCCAGGCTCACTCAATTCTGTCGACATCTCTTGAACACAAACACGTGAATGCTGCATAAGGAGATTCAAAAATCAGCTTCGCACAAAGTCTCCCCCATCCCTTTCCAGTGGCACATGAACTCTAGGTTTTAGTTTATGAAGAATGTACGTCCCCCCCGACAGTGTTCAAGCTGTCAAAGTCTGAAGTTTTCCCATGCCGAGCATTCACAATGTCGGGCCTTGATTAGCAAACAGCTAAACAGTGCCAGCAGCGCCCTGCATTCACATGATGCAAACCTGCCTGACTGTGAGCAATACAACATTAAGGGTGGTTGTGATGTTTAATACTGTAGCTTACGCAACAGCATCAGCAAAAATGAAAATTATTTACAAGCTGTGGGCCATACCTCCAAAAGCTATTTTGTTTTGTTCAAAACCAATAGCAACACCTATTGCTTCACTAGATGTTATCTCTCTGCTACTAATGACCACAAGGGAAGCTGGTGGTTACCCAGGCAGAGCCGACAACAGCTTCATATGGGACCCTATGGACTGAATATCACATAGGTACCAAGGCACCTGATATTAGTCTAAGTCTACACAGATTATGAGCACATACTGTACTGTACATTGCATTTCTATTTAAGTTTGGTTTACTGCAAGGTCCAGTAATAATTAGCAAACCATCCTGATGGAAAACTACTTATTTAACTTCAATTGTTTAGCTCCTGAGAACTACAGTCCTACTATAGATGAAAAAGAGTTGAAAGGTGGAGTCAGCGATTGTAGGGAATCATTGTTGTCAAAATCACTTTGTCAAAATCAGTAGTATCTCCTCACAACATGTGCGCTGAAAATAGAATCCAGTGTTCATACACAGCCTAGGCTCTGTAAACGGGCATGTTGCTAGCTAGTAGCTATAGCTTGTTTACATACAAGTTTTCAGAGTCTTTCATCGCTGACTCCACCTTTAATTAAAATACATTTTACCGACATTCTTGAATTGTTTAAAATGTCTTCATCGAGACACTGTTTAATATTCCTTCATCAACACACTTGCATGGAAATAGGCTGATACATGTATACATAAAACAATGTTAAGATGAATGTCCTTTTTCATTAGCAGAATTGATTTTAGGATTGTAATGGTTAAACTTTAACTTAGATTAAATTCAATAATAATGCAAACTGAAGCTGACCGTATTTTGTTTCACTTCACATTTGTGAATCTTTAGACGCATTGGCTGACTGACTAGCGACTAATTACACATAATACATATTTCATGGTCCCATTTGGGGAGTAGAAGCGTGCACAGCAGTACACAGTGACCCACACTACCCGGTCAGAGAAAAATGCTTTTCACCAGTGTGTTGAAGTCTGGCGAAATGAGTGCATTTCATTTCCTGTCAAATGTTTCCTCAAGTAAGGCAGAGACAACAGGGCCAAGGACAGTGTCAGTCTTCTCACTGATCAAACACAGTTCCTATTTTTAAATTGAGGAACTCAAAAAAAAAGACTGCATGCGATCAAGTACAGCCTGCTTGGTTTTCCGTCATCATCATAGCGGTAATCATTAAACTGAACTCACATACACACTCACTAGGGGTGTAACACTACACGTATTCGTAACAAACGCCACAATACAGGCCGTACCATACAGTACTATACCATGATTACGGAGGAAAAAGCGTTAATATGGCGTAAATATACAGATGTACAGGCTTGCTATTTGAGAAGTTTTTTTATTTATTGGAGAACTTGCAGCAGTATTCTTCACATACATTTTTAAATTGTTTTATACATTTGTATGTTTCATTTAATCAATTAATAACTTGCTAAGTCGCTGACGGCTAACAAATGTTTAACACTTAAACTATCAGGACTCAGCATCTTTGACCATACACAATTGTTCACTTCAGCATTTTGCACCAGAAAAAGCCCTTTCAGCCTTTTTGTGTGGTGCGTGTGTGTCTTAAGGGAACAACATCAAGTGCAAAAATGTGATACATAGAGGATGAAACAACAAAGGAAAAAAGCTGTAACAATAACACAGTAACCCCATTCTAGTGAAAAGTCTGGCAAATGTAATTTGTACATTCTTTCTGTAGACACTCAATGTTTTTTCTGTTGGTTTTTAAAACGAGTCTAGAGGCTGTTGCAATAATCAGGAAGGTTATGGGATAAATGCATGTCAAATATGACACAGCCTGTGTCTATAACATTTAAAACAAACAAACAATAGGGAACCCAGCAAACTCAGTTGAGTGCGCTAAATTAGTGGAAGGTACAACTGTTCATCTGCATTCTATTCCATTTAAAAAATACTTTATCGTCTATCACATAGTGAAAGTTGAATAAAACCGCAAAAGCATGTGTGTAAAGCAAAACTGCACTAAAAGTAGTGTCCATTTGGCTTTGTTTAAAGTGCAGATGAGGTGGGAATAAGAGAGTTCTTGTATTTTTTATTTTGACAAAGCAAAGGTATTCTGAAGGGAGTAGCTGAAAAGAGTGGTGAATGGGAAGTGATGCAAAGTGCTTTCCTTTCCACTACACAACTGTAATGTTCTGAGAGTTGGGTCTCTGAGTGGTGCTGGTGATATTTAGCTGCTTGGTTTATGATTCTGGTGAGTTTTGACAGCTCCTTAGTTTTGGTGATCTTTAGTACAAGTCAGCTTTCCTGGAACCAGAGGGCCACAATCACATGGTGGACAGTGAGCGCTCATCTTATAAACAGCCCACCAAAGGCCATACCTGCATAAAGAGTGTCAGTCAGATTCTATTACAGCCAGGTTATTTCATTTGTCTATATAGAGAAAGAGAATGGATGACAAGGCACAGCCGGGCTGGATCTCTATTTAAAAAAATCTTCAATCCATATAACTAGTGTTGACTTGAAGTCCTTGAAGCCTGCAGAAGTGTGTGTGTATACTGGGTTAAAAGCTGCACGTTGTGAAGGGCCCTCAAAAGATCAATGTTCCAACTAGCTTAGTTTGAGTGTTGGAATCAGAGAAAGATTATTATTGTCCTTTCTTTTAACTTTTTCTCCCCAATACAGTTACAGCAATGCTGTATACTTAAACCTTCATCAAAGTCGAAACCAAATGAAGCACCTTTATGTATTTTCAAATTGTAATTTGTTCATCTGTTAAAAATGAGAAAACTGGATGGAAGGCATCATGGGACAGTAAAGGGAAACACAAGCAGATTTGTGAACTAGTCATCCATCATGTGTAAATAAAAGCATCATAAAATGTACGTGTACATTCTGGTATCATGAAGTGATACAGTCTAACAAACAGTTAAAACTTTATGACAAACGCCAACAAACAAACCTTTGCTTTGGTCTTTGTAAGGCTAGGCTATCTTTTAGAAAGCAGAGCATGGTTCATCCTAGCATCGAGGATCTCCAAATAACCCATTTGTATGGGTGACATCCAGCCCCGGATCTCACAATGACTAGCTTAACATTGCTAGCTGTGTGAAAACACAACTATTTTTATTTAATTTCCTGTGTTAATTGATTCACTGTTCTAAAAACAAACTGGATTTTTCTCGGTACATGCATAAAAGATACAATTGATATCACTCTTGTCATCTAACACATCACATTTAAGACATCAAATAAGCACATTTTCAAACATGTCAAGTTTTCCTTTAAGTGCGGAAATCAACCTTCTTAGTCTTAGCCCTGAACTCATTTATTACAGCAAGCGGGTCAGTGTCCAGTTGATCACTGTGCTGACTTCCTTTTTTCTATTTTTTTTTCCTGCATTTTCCAAACAGCACTTTGCACCTTTAAGACATCAATTCATTTATATCTCCCTCCCTCCCTCCCACTCAGATAGCTGGCAATAACAGGGTCTCTGTGCTGCTTCACAATGGGGCATTCTGTTGCCTAGGCAAGTACACTCACACTGACAAGGAGGGAGGGAAACGCAAGGTGGGGGCCAGCACTGTTCCGAGTCTGGTCACACTCTCTGGGACAAGTGCTCACCTCCTAATAATAATATTATGTGTGTGAATCTGGTTTGGGGAGGGACTCAGAAATTGGGTTTCAGGCCTCATATCCCCTTTCAATTGAACACACAAAAACACATAGCCAGGATTTTCTCTCTCTTTGCACTGATCAGCATTGGCTAGTATCAATCTGCTTAGCATCAGTCCTCAGTTTCAAAGTGAATTATCTAACATTTGGATGGGATTACATAAAGTGATTTCTAAGACAGCGTTAACAACAGCTATTTTTTGTGTGTTGCAAATGACAGCAACCACTTATCATCACATGAGCATATACACAACACATCCATTGTGACAAGGTTGTAAATAACAGCACACAGTGCACACACTATGTCAGAAGGCTAGAGTGTGATAAAGCTATAGTGACAGGCTGTAATCATCAAGGTATGGCGGACAGGCTTTAAATATGTGCGTGATTTTACCAGCCACAATAGCCGCTGTGTTTGCTGCTGCCGCATTTGCTCTTTTCTGAAACAGAAATAAACCAGAACCAAGCTTTAGCCATTACGCCTCACATGTGTTTACGAGGCTTGATGAGTTATAATAACTGAAAAAGAAATGCGGTGCGTCCTTTATCTCTTTCATTGTGTTATTACTTAACGGCAGTGATGTGGTGGGTATGGTGGTGGTGTGTGTGCAATATTAGCCTTATGCACTTAGTCTGTCAAAGTGGAAACATTTTTAAAGTCGCCCTGCTGTGAAAATCTGAGGTAGAAGTATCAGATGTTGGGGGCGTAATGTCACGGATAACAGAAAATGTAACACTGGATGTATGCAAGCAAAAAAATGTGTCTTTGAATGGTAAATGGACTTGACTTACATAGCGGCGCTTTACATTTCTTACCACATTCACCCATTCATACACACACTCATACACCAATGGCAGTCTTTGTGATACTTGCCATCACACAGCCCATCGGCGTCGGCAGACCCTTTTCACCGGGGCACGTGCCCCGTTGTGGATCTGCGGTGCCTGGGTATGCCTGGGGCACTGATTTTTTAATTAATTAATTTATTTATACCTTTAATTTTTTTTAATTTAAGTCTGACTTATCTGGCAATCTACAGAACGCATGCTTGCATTTTTTTTTCTTAAAATAGGCCTATATGCATGGTGCCCCCCTCATTGGCCGGCCGCTGCAATGAAATGTACGTGACGAATGCACACACTGGGGAGAGAATCATTCTCCTTGATATCGACTTTTTGAACCTGTCCAGCACAGCGTCAGCGACCATTCACTCCGGCCGGCGTGAAGTGAAGTAAACAGTAACGGCCTCCACACACATCCTGCGTCTACCTCTGGAGCGCGTCGCGTTACCTTACTGCTGCCTCTCTCGGACTTTTCTCGGACACACATGCAACGTCTCAGCAGCTGCTGCTGCTGCAGCAGCGGCTGCTTCTAAAAGCCCTATCTTTCTACATAGAGTTTTCATAGATAATTCCCATTCAAAATGAAGTTATTTCATGTCATCTATGATGCATATGATTTATATTGAGTCTGGACAGTAATCCGTTCGCCCCATTGCCATTTTTTTTTTTTTAAATTGCCATATTTTCGCTTGTTGGAAGTTTTATTTTGAAGGGGACACACCAGGAAATGGTGAAACTACAGCGAAAGCTGCCAGTATGAAGTCAATATGACTCTCAGCAGAGTATTTCAAAATTCACTTTACTGATTTATACGGGAGAGAGAGAGGGGGGTGTGGTCGGGGAAGAAGAAGGCCGTAGACACAGATAGAGCAACGGAAAACTGTTGCGCTCATCATGATCTTTTTTATTTCTTCACTATATTGGATCTCTATATGTGTCATTTATCCAAAAATGAAATGCCAGAACTAATTGAAAATTAGGTTTTAAATCCCTCGGATTTTGATTGCACAATTAAATCGTGAAATAAAGGGATTATTCGCGTATACGACTGAGGGATGTTTTATTTTGAAATAAACACACCGGGTAAACGTGTAACTAGAGTGAATGCTGCTGGTATGACTGTCTATCAGTTAAAGCACAGAGACGCGAGAGAAACGCGCTGCTCTCAGAAAAAAAATAGGCGAGCCTCCTGAGGTGAAGGGGAGCGTCGCTGCAGACGTGCCTCCGACACGCCTCAGCAGTGCGTCTGAGGTTGGATGTGTGCTCGCTCTATGTTGATTTCTGTGACAAAAAGTCAGACGCAGACGCGAGGTAGACGCGCAGTAGAGGTAGGATGTGTGTGGGGGCCGTAAGCGTTACATTTTTATCCTCTGGAAGCATAGAATGTCTAACAGCTGCAGTTGTGAAAGGACATTCAGCATACTGAGACGCCTTCACACTTGGTTGAGGAGCACAATGGGGCAAGATAGGCTTCATCATCTTGCCATCATGTCGGTTGAGCGAGGAGAACTCTCCAAATTAAGCCAGTCACAATTGATCGACAGCTTCGCAAAAATGAAGCAGAGGCGCTACCGTTTACTGTTAAAAAAATGAACAGCTCCCCTATCTTTCTGGCCATGATATACACACCTCATAGGATCATCACCATCACACCATCATAGGATGGTCTGAAATAGAAATGATAAACACAGACATGTATGTATGTAGAGGTGTTTTTTTGTTTTTCCTTTTACAGTTGCACATTTCAAGTTTTCAGTTTTCAAGTTCATGTTTGCTGACAGATATTTAATGAAGATACGCTTTATGATAATAAATAAGTGCTATAAAGTATTTGCTCGCGTGCTTGCATTAATTATCTGTGCCCATGCTTTTTTTAAATAAATAATTGCCCAAAATTTTTTTAGCTCACGCGGTTCGCATTTTTTTTTGGTGCCCTATTGTGCCCCTGTATGGTATTGGGTGAGCTGACGCCCCTGACACAGCCATCTTGAAATTAGTTTGATGTATACATTTGATGAAATTACAAACTCAGCAGAGCCATCAAAGGTCAACTCTAATCCACTTATACAGTAGATAGATCTATTCACCAATTGAATAGTTGCAGTAATGACATTGCTAAGCTGTACTGTTCATGTGAGCGTTTCCATAGAGTTTAATGGTCAAACACATTATGCAACATGAATATCACCCAATAATAGTCACCAACTTTTTTCATGAATGAGTATGTAGACAAAAGGGTATGTAAACCAAGGGGCCCAACTTAGCTAGCTAGCAGCATGCCTGTTTGGAGAGCGGCGGTGTTACACTGGATTTATCTTTCAGGGGACATACACGGTACAGGTGGCAGATTGTGAGGAGATATTCACTGATTTTGACAAAGATTGATATTGACAACAAGCATTCTCCAGAACCGTGGACTTCTGACTTCTGATTTCTGTTATCGGCCAATATTATTTTTTTCATCAATATTATATTATTTTTCATTTTAGCCTTTATTGAGACAGGGAGATGATGAGCAGCAAAGGACCCTAACAGAAAGGTAACGGGAAATGTTGTAGTTACATGGTTCTCCCTAATATCTGTATCTGCCTCAAAAAAAGTATTGATCCGACTCTACTTTACACTTAGACTACTTTACATATCAGCTTTAATCTGGACTCAGGTTTCTGATGAATTTAAGTCCAAGATCCAATCTTCACAAAGTTCACCTAACCAGACATAGGCCCCTCAACTTAGCAGGGCAGGTAGCACGCAACACAGCTTTTTAGCTGAATAGAACACACTCTGCTCTGTCTGTTGCTGTTTAAATGCCTAATTTCTGATAGCAGCTTTCCCATTACTGCTCATTTACTTCAGCTTCCTGGGAAAAGTAGGGTGGCCTCCCACTACAGAGTAACTTTGGTCAGACCCTCAGATGTCTATTAAGGGGTTATCCATAAGGGTAACTGAAACACACACACACACACACACACACACACACACACACACACACACGCACACACACACGCACACGCACACGCACGCACACCAGGGACATGACTCATACACCCAACAACAGACACACTGCTGCATTCAGCCCACTTTCAATTAGAACTGAATAGTGACTCAGTCCTGCCAGTAAAGAAATGCTTCCGAACAAGTTCTTCAAGCGAACACACATTTGCGTCCTCAGGGTGCAACATTTCAGAGGAAGACGTTTCCCATGTTAACCCATACAACCAGATTTAACCTTATAGGAGGCCAGTAATGGCACAAAAGTTCTCAGAAAACATGTTTGACCTGAGTGTGAAGTTGTTCTCACCCCAAGTCCCTCCAATGGTGGGTGTCGGC
The DNA here is from genome assembly GCF_949987685.1 of Ammodytes marinus. NCBI lineage: Eukaryota > Metazoa > Chordata > Actinopteri > Uranoscopiformes > Ammodytidae > Ammodytes > Ammodytes marinus. The sequence continues at coordinate 27,650,291 of NC_137232.1, read as the reverse complement.
CTATTTTACAAATGGTAATAACACAAAATGTAGTTCCTCTATGTCAAGCTAATGTCACAAGATGTACTCCTTCGACTGTGAAAATTAACAGTTTTGAATAGGGCTGTGACGGTATAGACTTTTTTCCTCCTGCATGCAGTAATCACTCAACATATCAATGCGGTGTTGTGGTTATCCTTAAAATCTTCTCCAGCTATTATAGCTTATATGTTTCAGACTGTTCATTGATATGACTGGACTTTGCTTGCTCCATACTAAATTAATCAGACGTTTTTTTAACTTGAACTTTACATCAATGCTTTATATGTTATCTTTAAATATAACAAGTATCAAGCCTAGAGAAGGGCTCATTTATTAGTCTTGAAGCAGAATTTAGTCTTGAAGCAGAATTTATAACCTCAGTTTAACGTCATTTTAGTCATAGGTCATAGCTTTCCAGTCATCACTTTTTGCGTTAGTTTAGCCTGCTTTTTCTTACAGTGAGGCAGAACCTCTGAACCAGCTGAGTTCTCCTCGCCTCAGCTCATTATAGAGTGATTCAGCAGCGAGCAATCATGTGAGTGTATGCGGCAGACAGAGAGGGAGAAAATACAAAAGACAAAGAGGGATGAAGAAGGAGATACGGAGTCGGCCCAACAGACAAAGTTTTTCGGGTGCAACTTTCTCTGTATGAAAAAACTAAAACTAAACTGTGAATATGAATTGTCACAAAAATCAAGGGTTCAGTAAAGAGAGGAAAATATCTGTGGCAGGAGAGAGGGTGTAGTGGTTACAGCGACCCCCAATAGAGGCTTGGTCCTCAGAAGCAGCAGACCACAGGTTTGAATCCGACTCGTGGTCGTTCTCTGCATGTCATTCCCCTCTCTGCCTCATTTCATCTCTGTCTCTCCAACCTGTCTAATAAAGCATAAAAATGCCAAAAAATAATCTTTAAAAAAGAAGAAAAATAAATATCTGTTGCTTCAGAGGCAACATCCTGAAACACTACATTATGTGTCTCAGTTTGCATTTTGAGAGCCAAATCAGACAATCACAGGCATACTCGTTAGTCATCATTACCACTTCCCACTGCTACAAAAAAACAAGGTAGGCTGAGTAGGGCCAGCAAACTGCACAGGGTCCCGACCAGTAATATGCCCCACTTAACAAGTTCCCAATAGTGACAAAACCACCAGGTTTCTGCATTAAACTGCAAGGTTTTTGAGCCATGGGGCCGGTGCAGCAAAATAACATCTGTTCAACAACTTAAGACACATTTTTCAATGGTTCAGGAGCTCTGCTTCAGTGATAAGAATAAACTGACCACAAATATAAAAAAAAAAAAAATTGGGGGGGGGGGGGTCTAGGCCCACTGAGAGTCATACACACAAAATGTACTCAGGCTTTTAGTAGGCTACACACGCAAAAGGTTGCACATTAGCACTGAAAAAGGAAACACCGTCACAGTTTCCACTTCACTTAATAACTTATCCGATCAATCACACTGTAAAACAGTTTCACTATGGATAACACACCCTATCACCTGACGTAGGCTATTAACTATGACTGCCACATGTAAGACAACCCCAATAGTGCATAATAAAGGAGGAATAAACATCGGGGGGAGAAACAACTTTCAGCAGCCAAGTGAGTGTTGTGGTAATCTGTGGACTGTAATGCTAGAAAGAGAAACAGTAGTGACTCCGTGCACCACCTGTCACAAGTCCACCTGCTAAATTACACACAATTCTGAAATCAAGATGTGGGTAAAAAGACTGTCTTAAGAAAGGCGGTGACAATCACTCCATTCATAAAGGTAGCTAGAACCCGCGATTTAATTGTCAGTGAATCCATCTTTTCAGTCAGCTTAAAAATAATGGATTCCACAGGGGATAAACAGCTCCGCCGTAGTAGGCTGCCCATTTCCTCTCTGCTTTCCCAGAGAAAAACACTTGAGGAACAGCAAAACACTTCTAACAAGTTAACATTACCAAATGAAATGAATGCCCTCTTTTTTAATTAGTGAGTTACAAAAAGTAGAACTGGACTCGGCATTTGGCGGTGTAATTATCCACAAAATGTTGTATTTGTTTTGCTAGGCTAACGTTATTTTTCTCCGCCTCAGGTCAAGCTAAGGGTCGGTTCATTAAAGTAACCAAGACAACACCGTTTTTGTGTCGGTGGGTTTTTTATGCTGTAAATTCAGAAGGTGGTCGTCTATTTGTATCAGCTGTTAATGGGAACTTTCTTTTGAAGAAGAAGAAAAATAACTTTATCCTGTCGTTCACTTACTTTTTCAAGTCTTCATCCAGAATCCAACTAAGTGAAATATACGGACGTTTTGTTAAAAAGGTAAAAATGTAGTGACCACGACCGCGACGCCAAATAGCAAATAGCGGATAACATTTTTCACACGGCATAAAAGCAGTGGGAGCAACAACTCGGAGGCAGCCAGTGTTAAGTTAAATGAATGAATGTGTACTATGTCCGGCTTTATCTTTCAAACTAAAGACATACAGAGACGTTCGATCATGTGGAATTTTATTTTTAAGACAATGAACTATGTATTTCCGGTGTGTCTCTGACTGATTATTGCTAACTTTTTGCAGCTAAATTGCATAAACTTCCGTACGGCCGTCATGTGACCAATGAAAAAAGTACAGCCCAGTCTGTTCAGGTCAGGCAGATGCCCTTATGAGCTACAGTGCGTAACTTATGTCACCCCCATGAGTAATTCTGAGTAATTACAACAACACTTTCTGTGCATCCACAGGAGGCAAGCCTTCGGGGATTCCGCATGGATTTTATAGTAGCCTATAGAAATGATTAAGGACTATCATTGACTATCATCATAAAGAAAAAGAAAAATCATTATTAACTCCCAATTCAATAGGCTACTGGACAACCTTTAGGCCTATGCTACATACAAACATACACGTTAAAAACAAACTATAGTTTATAGGCCTATTCATTTTTTGTTTTGTTTTTTGTGATCAACTTTTTATTATTATTTTTTCCCCACCCCTACCCAACTGACTGGAGGGTCAATGCACTATATCAATCACGTACCTACATTATCAATAATAATTATTATTATTATTATAATTATAAAAATGAAAATTACAAAAAAAAAAATAATAATAATAATTATTATTATCAAAAACATGCAACGGATAGCATATGGTATTAATGATCAGAAGTATCAATTTATTAATTCTTTTTTTAAGTCAATGAACCAATCTTGGTAGCAATGTAGACATCACTGTGACCATGAATCAAAATTATTCTGAACAGATATGTTTCATGATGGTGTCGGTGATGTGGCACTCAGGTCAGTATTAAATAAGACACGCTGCTGATTTGTTAGTTGTACGCTCCCATAGGAACCAGAAGAGGGCAACAACTCACTATCTATATTGAGCCTGCAGACAGAGAGAGGATTTATAAAAGCATCAAGTTAAAAAGCACAAAGTAATAAAGGGGAAAACAGCATTTGTAGCAGAAAGAGAATGCTCAATCCTTGAATTGTTTAATAAATCCTTTGATTGCATTTCAGCCACAGTGAGAGTCAGCACAGATGAATGAGGATGGGAGAGAGGGAAGCTGGCACGCAATAACAGTCACAACACAAGCCAGACCAAACTGAAACCCATAACTTCACAGTCACACCGTACATGATGATGTACCAGGAGACTCTAAACATAAAACCTTAATGAACGAAATACATCCCACTTCTGTGACTGTACATGAATAAAAAACAAGGTTGCATTTGTCACCCTGGCTGTCAAACCTTCACTGGTCCTCTTTTATTTCTTTTTTAGAAGGCTTGAGGAGAAATATTCCTCTCATTGTTGCCTTGGTGTGTAAGTGTCAGTGTCACATGTGTGTTTCAATGTGTTGTGTTTACCAATGGCAATGTCAAGGAGCCCTATGGCCTCCCCGAAGCCAAAGACCTAATGAGAAAAGGGGGGTAATAGTTTAGCCTACATGACTGTGTGAGAAGTCAGTGACTCAACGGTGTGTTTCTCATTTTACTTCTGACTCGGGGTAAAGATCAGGGGGACTGTGCCAGAAAGATTAGCCTGGCACAGGCTACACTAAGCTGGATACTGAATGGAGACAAAGTCGGATAGGATGGGAATGAATGGTCTATTGAGAAAAGGGGGGAGAAAAGAGTGTAAAAAGACAACAGTGATAAGGAAGAGAAGAGATGGAGAAGAGGGGAATAGGAGGAGAGGATGGAACTGACGAAAGTTGACCTAGGATCAATGGAGGACAAAACGCCTGGATGAGGAGAGAATGAAAGGATGAGGAGATGGGAAGAGGAAGAGGTAGAGGAGAAATTAAGAAAATAATGAGGAGCAGACAATTAAGGGGCAGAAACAGTAGGGGGTGAGTACAAGAGATGGTGGGAGAGAGGAGAGGAAGAGATGAGGTGGTGATGAGTCATCACAAGACTATCAATTGTGGTGGGCCGGGTTGCTGTGGGGGTGGCAGTGTGTGACACATACGGAGAAACACACACACACACACACACACACAGAGGGAAGTCGGCCGTCATGCAGCTAATAGACGTCTCCCCCTGCTGCGGAGGAGGGTGAAAGACAATCCACACACTTGTGCACAGGCAGCCCACACACACACACAAACACACACACACACAGTCATAATGATGATTAGGCCTCATTATAAGACTGAGCATGGATGAAGGGATGGATGGATGGATGGATGGATTTTTAGTAGTAGTAGCTGGAATAAGGGCAAAGGGATAAACAGTCAATGCAGCTGTAGGCAAGACACTGTGCCGCATACACCTCATGCCTTTTCTGCATCTCTCGCGTAGCCTTTCCCTTCGTCATTCATATTTCATTAGTTGGTGCATATGTAGAGGGAGGATGTTGTAGAAAGGATGAAGTCAGAGAGGATGGCATGCTAAATACATCTTAAAGGCATGAGGTGACATTCAGTATGGAGTGCAATGCCATGTTCCTCTTACTGAGACAAGGACAGACAGCTCCTGAGGTTATTTTTATGATCTTATGTGCATCCAATATAGGCTACTTAATGCAATCGTTACTTCAAGCCACCTTATACTGTGTGTGAATGAGTGTTAAGCAAGAACAGTCTTCTGGCACAGGGAAAACGTTGCACACGTGGTGCATTTACAGCAAACGTGCCCTTTTTAGTCTAATTATAAAAAGACGAAGAGAGGGCACCCTGCAAGAAATCACTTCCTCTGTGACTGGACATGCAAGATCTTATCTCTCTACGTCTCTCCCTTTGGTGCTAGGTCTATCTCAAGAGTTGCCATGCCAACAGATAGGGGGATTCCTAATTCTAGGCCAGTGTGTATATACTGTATACTTGCATGGGTGCATGCAATGGCACAATGTAACACACACGCACACTGTCCCGTAAATGAAAACCTGTTCCATCAAACAGGTTGAACGTCATTGTGTTTTCCCCTGTTCTAATCATGACAGTGCAGTTTTAAAGAATGTGTAAATGACAGCAGGCATAATACATCTCTATAACTAGTATAGCACCAGTAGTCCTACAACCATGCATTGTAAACCTGCAGGCCAGCGTCAGACATGAACACACACACAGGTATATAGTATATAGTACTGAAACGTGTAATATACACATAGAGAAAAAAAAAGACTCAGATCGCCGTTTAAATTTGAAAACCTTTGTAGGAATCTGTATTTAATTTTTTAAACTCTACATACATTCATACATCTCTCAAATAGAGGAGCAGACAGAACGTGTGAGTGTAAAATCAGTACGTACGTGTGTGTGTGTGTGTGTGTGTGTGTGTGTGTGTGTGTGTGTGTGTGTGTGTGTGTGTGTGTGTGTGTGTGTGTGTGTGGTTGGAGTTGGGGTTGGGGTTTCCAGCTGCCTTCTGCACACCTGTGTATTTATCATGTGCTTATTGAAAGTGATGGAGACTCATATTGAGCGACAGAGAGACAACAGGGGCAGAGAGACACAAACTGAGTGTGTGTACATGTGTGCGTGCATTAATGAAAAATAAATGAATTGTGTGCATTCTTATGTGTACACAGTTATACGACCATTAGGGGTCTGTTTACCACCACCTACAGGCTGTAAAAGAAAACAAAGATAAAAAGAGGGTAGAGTATCTATTATCCATTATTGAATAACAATAGCATGTGCACTGTCAGGTAAGACTGTCTTAATCTGGATGCATCTGCATAGGTCCCGATAACAAAACCATTTTTCTGGTTACACTGAATATTAGTCTGCTAATTTTTTTCACTGCCCTTGGTTAGTGGGTGGGTGTGTGTGTGTGTGTGTGTGTGTGTGTGTGTGTGTGTGTGTGTGTGTGTGTGTGTGTGTGTGTGTCTGTGAGTGCATCCGTGTTGCATGTTGGTGTATGTGTGGGTTCATACATTATGTATTTAAAAAGGAGATCGAATTGGTCAAGTATGAGTTTGTTCTATGTGCATGAATGCTCACACAAACACTTGCCTGTTAGTATGCCTGCATATGCAACTGTGTATGCAGTAGATATGTGCATGTATACAGACACACACCCGTATGCTCCCATATAATTACAAATAGATTCCCATATACATTTGTGTAATTATGGACGTGTATCGAGCATGTATGTAACCCTGCATTACAGTTGTGTGTGTGTGTGTGTGTGTGTGTGTGTTTGTGTGTGTGAGTGTGTGTGTGTGTGTGTGTGTGTGTGTGCATGTGCGTGCACAGACGCATGTGTGTGTGTGTGTATTTGTGTTAGTCGCTGTCCTCTCTCTCCTGGGTCTCAGCCAGCGAGCTCTCATCAAAATTCTCCAGGCTCTCGGCGTGCTGGATGCTGAGCTCAGTGAGAGGGATGCTGGGTAACGTAGTCTGTTCGGGGAAGAGCCAGGGCTTGAAGCCGGGGTTGTGTCTCTGCTTCCAGTCTGGATACTTCAAACAGGCTTTGCTGATCTTCTTCAGTGCCTTCAATGAACAAATAGATAGACACCACACAAAACAATGAATACAACATCCACTTGATCTTACAAAACTTCAGCTCACAAAAAGGAATTTTTTATATCATAAAAAGGCAGAACTGAACTGAACTGAACTGGGATTAACAATGAAGAGACAGAGCACATAACTCATGTAGTAACTTCACTTAGTTCTCCTAGTAGCAAAGGCGCAGGAGCAATTAGATCCAAGTGTGTATAATTCCTTAAACCTTCATTCAATGTGACTACTGGTTAAAAAAGATAATCAAATTGTAATATTTATTTGTGCACTATATTTTGAATTATAAATTAATCCAGATAAAACATCATATAAAAACCAGACAGAAATTAAGCCTTGTATTAATTGTGTTAAAATCACTGGTGTATTCATTTTCAGAGGGATTTGTGCAACCCTCCGAGCTGCTATAGTTTTACTATAATCAAGGGATTCCTCCATGCCAGTGTGCTCCACGGATAATCTTTGCCCCATTAAAGCAAATAGACACATGCCCTCGACAAGATGAACAAACACATTGAACAGTATGTTATGTGTACGAAAGATTATACGTTTATTGTGCGTATTAGGTCTGCATGATCCTCATCTTGACGAGCAAAGGCATTGTGTAACACAGCCCCTTTGGATTAACAAGAACAACAATGTCACAGGATCTGTGTTCATTTTGCAGATTACTTACATGAGGAGCAAAGTACTTGGAAGAGTTGTTGACAGCCCACTTGGGTAATGAACCTGCAAACAGAGACAGAGGAAGACAGAGAAAAGAATTAGAACAAAAAAAAAGACAGTTAAAGAAGAAGGGCGGGGGGATTAAAGACCAGTGGCGTTTTCTCCCGGAGGCCAAGGGAAGCCAGGCTTCCCTGTTTTTTAGGCTGTAGTTGTCATCCAATAAAAACATTTATATTAACAGTTTCGGTAATCTTTGGTGCTGTGTTGCTGTCATTTCTTCCCCATTTCTCTCCTCACGTTGAGCATTCACAATGCGCGAAACAGCGCATTGTAGCTATGTGTGTTGTGTTTTGTGTTATTTTATTGCTAATTGTGCCTTGATTGCCTGGATTAAGTTGCATTGGTAGGCCTACTGTATATCCACTGAAGTTGTTCTGGGTTGTCTTAAGTAGGCTATAGTGTTGTAATGAATATTTGGCTTAAACGAAAAGGATGTCTCGAAAGTGTGTATGTTAAGCACCTACAACTGATTGTGTGAGTCGTGTCTCACGTGAACGTGAAACTTAAAATAGCCTAAAACGTCCCCTAATTATATATTGTGAATGAATTCGAATCTGCATTGGGCATTAAGCGGCTAGTTGTGCATTCCGGTCGGAGTGGGGGGGGGGTGCATTTATAATAAAATGTATAATTTAATAAGACGATAAGGAGGTGTGTGAGAGAGAGTGAGAGAGAGAGAGTGTGAGTGAGTGAGAGAGAGAGAGAGAGAGAGAGAGCGAACGAGCGGTGTCGGACAGATTACAGGCGTGTAAGTCCTGGTAAAGTGACCAGGCGCTATAATAGCTCTTGTAGTTACATTAAATACAAGCTGCGACGTAGCCTACCCTTTTCTGTCCCCCACCTTCCAATAAACATGTAGATTAAAGGTGTTGTCTCACTTGGCTTCCTCAAAAAAAATCCCCACGCCACGCCACTGTTAAAGACAGGTTTTAAAGTGTACTTTATTGTATGTCATGTCATCCAGAATCAAAGTGAAGCTTTGTAGCTTGCTACTCAGTGCAACTCAGATGCCTCTCACACACACACACACACACACACACAATATCGACACTTGCAAGAGAGTGGCAGTAAAAAAGTGAATTAGAGGGAGGATGAGAGGAAGAAAAGATGGATTGGAAAAGAGCAGAAGAGAGAGAAGGGAGAGCAAGGGGTGACAGAGCGAGGGAGAGAGTGACATAGACTCTGTCCTTCATATGGTTACTATGGTGACTTTGACATAAAGGCAGGGGAATGAATCATTCATTAGAACTTTGACCATGCGTTATGCGTTATGTGTTATATGTGTGTGTGTGTGTGTGTGTGTGTGTGTGTGTGAGTGTGTGTGAGTGTGTGTGTGTGTGTGCATATAAGTTACCTCGTGGATCTACCTGGGCCATGTAAGTGAGGATACAGTGGTTGGGTCCCTGGCACTGGACCATGTAGCCTGTCTGAATAGACACAGCTCGCACCATGTGCTTTTTAGGAGGGTATTTCTGTAGAGACAAACAACACACATGCACACACACACATATTCTTATTGGAATGAACATCCTTGATCACCACATGTACAAACATGTTTTTTGTGCTGATAATCAATATGATTTTCTGCTTCACTATCACATTTCTGACGTAAAGCCAGTCCATGCTAACCCGGTAAATAAATCAGCAGTAAACGGCCAGCCCCAGAGCACTATTCCACTGCTGGCTCCTTTGACTGTATATCCCAGATTATTATTCATGATGATGAAGTACATTACTGCCTATGCTGTTAGCCTGTGCTAACTGGGGCAGTCCCACTGAAAAAGCACTCGGAGCAGCAGAGAGCTGAAGAGCTTGTATCAAAGGAGAACTCCAGATAACTTGCTTTATCCCCTCATACTATTTGACTTACATTTTTGGTGCGTTACATTGTAGGAATTTCTGCTGTTTTGTGCAGTACAATGACAGCTTTGAGGTGAAGCATCAGTCAGCAATGAGGTGTCTCTTGCTATATCCACTAAACCAGGAAACTCCAGATCTCACTTTAGTAACTGATCCGACAGAACATTCACTTAAACTATGCTTTTCTGGCTGTTGGCCAGTCAAAACAAGCTAGTTGAAATCATCACTTTGGGCTCTGGTATCTTGCAATGCGCCTTTGTTATTTTTTTAAATATGATGTATCCAATGATTAATCAACAAGACAGTCTAAAGCCATGCTAACATGCTTTTAATGACAATGCTAACATAATGCTGTTTAGCAGGTTTAATGTTGTTAATCATTTTCACCAATAACAGCATGCTTAGTTCAGCTGAGGCTGAAGGGAATGCAGATAGTTCTGCAGGTATTTGGTCAAAAAACAAAGTACTTGGAATAAAAAACTAGGATCTCTAAAGTATTTAGGATGTATGCTCCGGGCACCATGGATATGTCAACCAAATATCATAGCAACTTATACTCAGCACTTCACTAAGTATCCCCTTAAGCTGCAGTCCACAAGTTAAGCTCACACAAACACACAAGCAAACTGTCTATTATGTTCGTAGCCACTTATTGATGCTGGAATGCGGAAGGGGAGGCGGAAGTCAGCAAGCAGTCACATGAGAGGTCTTATCCTTTTGTAAACATTATATTAGTGAGTGACTGAAACAGTGAGTGACGAAGAAGAAAAGGGAAAAAAGAATAGCAAGGCAGACATAAACTGGGATCGAGAGAGATACAAATGAAACTGTGGAGAAAAATCTGTTTAGGACATTGTTCAAAGGCATTACTCTGCAAAATCATCAATAATGAAAATATCCTGCAGTTTCAGCCTTATAGAGAGGTGATGAGTACAGGCTTTTACACCGGATAGTTCTTATCCTCTTCTGCCAGCTGTACAAGCAAAACACAGACGTTCGGCCAAACTCAAGTCTGAGGACTGCGGGCCCAGTTCCAGACTGAGAGTCAGTCACACGGCCATTGGCATTTATATTACTCAAGTATTTAAGAAGCACGACTGAAAGCCGAACTAAAGACACAATGCATTCAAATGAACTGCCAATACACTCATACTGAAGCAGTGCCGGCACACAGTACATCGATCATTCCCCACCCCCCCAGGTGACTAGCATTGAAGGCACGAGGCTTGGGAGCTCTCTCTCTCTCTCTCTCTCTCTCTCTCTCTCTCTCTCGCTCGCTCTCTCTCTCTCTCTCTCTCTCTCTCTGGAAATGCGCCAAACACATTTACTTCCTGGATGCAGTGGGTTCTGCATAAGATGAGTAGACGTTTCAATGACTGACAACACAGAGAGCTTTGTACTGTCGAGTCTCCACAAATATTTGAGGATTGCTTTTTGTACAGCACAACACCCTTAAAGGAGCTGTAAGCGGAATGGTTCTTTTAGCTAACTTCCTGTCAGTTACTGCAGTTAGCAGTCTCCTCGCTCGTCCCTACGTCACCACATTAATGCACTGCGGTCTTCAAGCAGCAAGTTATCTAGCATCATCTCAGATCCATAAGTGTGATAAAACATGATAAAAACCATCAAAACACACATTGGGAAGGATTTTTACCTGCTCCGCCATTGTAGACACATACACATTCACCCATCTGTTGCTCTGGCGTGCACCGGCAGTGAGACCATGGAGTGTATATAATATATATGAGTGAGACGAGTGTCGGTTTGTAGCGTTCTCTCTTCTGATTGGATAAAAATTTCGGGATACTCCAATAAGTTTATTTGCCGATAACATGCAAAGCAGCTGACAGAGAGATCGGCTTTATGAAACACGCACATTATGTAAGTGACCACTGTATGATTAAATAGCGATTTAACACTTATATTAACATAAATAAACCACTTACTTCACCTTTAAGCTTGCTGAACTGGCTCGGCGTACATGTGCAAAAAGAAAGGTCTCACAATGCACCTTTGAACACATATAGCAGGGCCCCGGCTGAGCACATGCAAGCCCTACGTGTATAAATGTGTGTGTGTGTGTGTGTGCGTGCGTGCGTTTGTGTGTGCGTGTGTACTCACGGCATGTTTGACAGAGTAGTTCATGATGATGTAATCTTTCCCAATTGGGAGCCAGGAGCGGAGCGTGATGACATCTCGGTTCCGAAGAGGACTCGGACACTTCCCTGCGAACAAAACAAGAGAGAAACCTGCTGAACAAAACAATTGTTGATCAGTGTGCACTTTGTGTGAGTGTGTGTGTCTCTGCTTCCCCCCTCATGGCCTCAAAATCACATTAGTGACAAAGGAGTGCAGCAGCTTTCTGTAAAAACAGCAGATGTTTAAATGTGAGTGTGTGACATACATGAGTAGTAACCGACGTCCGCATTGACCGTAAGCTTCCCAATATCGAAGGTCTCGATGACGTTGCTATCCCATTTCCTTCTGTATTCGATGTCATGGAGAACGTCGTACATGGTCTCAGCTGATATGTCCTTACACACCATGCGACACTGAGAAAGAAACAGGCAGAGACACAGACAGACAAAGGGTAAGGGTTAGTGTATATTTTATTGCAATAAAGAAAATGTATCTCTAATAGAACTGAATCATAGACTAAAGACGATTTATTGAGCTTAGATATCTGCCATAACACGCACACACATTTCAGAGCTCTATCCAATGCAGGCTAAGAAGCAGGAAAATCCATTAGACTTTAATGAAGCATCGTCTCATAAATTTCACAGAGAAGTTCCGTGCCATTGATGCGGATAGCTGCAGAGTTTGGTGCTATTTATGCCAACAAAGGTGGGGGTCAAAATGAAACGCAAAACCTGGAGAACACATCGAAGGCGGGCACAAAATGAAACATCCATGCTTCATGTGATTTGCAAACGGAACAAATAAATTAAGAGGACGTGTGTACAAATATCACTATTGGTGGATCCTGCACATACTACTCAGGTTTGAAAGAAAAACACACACACGGACGCAGAGACTCTGTGCGTTTGTGCATTTGTGTGTGTGTGTGTGTGTGGGGGGGGGGGGCTAGATTTCTGGAGGCCACACACGTCCACAGGTCCCCTGGTGTTTTACATACACATTAAAAAATGTAATTATAATAATAATAATAATAATAATAATAATAATAATAATAATAATAATAATAATAATAATAATAATAATAATAATAATGATAAATTAATTAAAAAATAAACATTACTCAAAAAAATAACCTACTTTAACAAACCTTCAGATAAATGACAGTGATACATTTCAAAGCATCATCGAAAAAGGAATTAAATTTGTATACGTCTACGCCCATTTGTATGCTGACGACACTGTACTGTACTGCATTTCTGATTCGGTCCATCAATCTGTTCAGAACCTTCAGAGCTCTTTTAACACCCTGCAGGACTGTCTAGTGGACCTCAGGCTTGTTCTTAATACAGACTGTGTTTCTCCAGAGCAAGAACTCTACATTTTAATGATTAATATTCATACAAATAATGGATCTCAAATTGAAAGAGTCACTGAATATAAATATCTCGGCATCTGGATAGATGAAAAAGTATCTTTTAAATTTCACATAAAAAATCTTGTCTGTCGTCTGCAACAAAAGATTGGATATTTTTATAGGAACAAAGCCACCTTCCCGTTGTTCAGTAGGAAAAGGATTATTGAGGCAGTTTTTATGTCTGTCCTTGATTACGGTGATGTAGTTTATCGGCATGCATCTCATTCATGTCTTAAACTCCTAGACTCTGTTTTTCACTCTGCTTTAAGGTTCATTACAGGAGATGCTTATGACATTGTGTTTTATATGATAAGGTTGGGTGGTCCTCTCTTAAAGAGAGACGTGATGCACATTGGCATATTTTTATATATAAAGCCCTGACCGGAAAACTACCACTCTATTTGACAACAATGCTGCATATTTCAGATGGGCTTTATCAAACCCGCTCAACTGAAATGCTTATGTTATATGTTCCATACGCCCGGTCTGACCTTGGTAAAACTGCTTTTAGCCACAGTGCCCCTGACTCCTGGAACAGCCTACAACATCAAATTAAAATAAATACACTCGTAACTGTTAACCAATTTAAAGTTATTATTTTGAATCAGCCCCACTCCACTTGTAACTGTTTTAATTAGGCTATTGTTCTGCTTTATTCAATTGATCTGAATGTTTTAATTGTTGTTGTCTCTTTGTAAGCTTGTTGTGTATTCTAATTGTATATTGTGTATCTGTAATTTGTCTCGACGTCATTGTAAAAGAGGGTAACCCTCAATTGATCTTTCGAGAATAAATAAAGGAAAATGAAATGAAATGAATGAACTTGTTGATCTGGAATAGGTGTGCGTAACTTGTTCTATTAATGAAGAAATGGGGACTCCTTGAAGGTTTGGAGTAAATGGCGCTGCACATATGCCCCGCGTGAAGAGAGGTCTGCAGCCCTGGAGGAAAGCTTTAGCTACAATAACAAATGCCAGGGGGAATTAAGTCTTAACAACAACAAGGAGCAAGGCAAAAGGAGTCAAGTACAGAGAATGAGAAGAGGGATGATGACAAAGAAGGACAGAGCCACTGGAGGATGAGAAACACAAAGACACACTACGAGCCAAGAGAGAGGGAGAGGGAGAGAGAGAGACAAAAACAGGAGAAAGCGATAAATATATGGGCCGACGGTGGCTGTCAAGACCCGGATGATTTTAACTCCCATCACAAATCAGTCCAGAGGGTTTAAAGCTAAATCTGAACAATCTTCTCCATCTTGTTCCCAGGAGGCTTGATTTGAGAAAATTATCACCAACTTCACTCTATTTGGCTGAATAGCTGTTTAAATGGTAGGCCTCATCTCACTTACATATTAATAGCTAGTGAAATAGCATGCAGCGTGGCAGCCCAAAAAATGCCTTTGCCATTTGAAAAACGTGTTATCTGAAGTGCTCTTTCCAACGTGGAAATGCAAAACCCTTTTTACTAATAATGGCCCGACTAATATATCTGTTGTGTTTCCGAGTAAAAGCCTACATACATGGCAGTAGCCCTGTCTGTAAACAGCAGTGCAGACATCAGCATGTTAGCATGCTGCTGTGGCAGATAAAATGTTTACGACCTTAGTTATGCTTGTTAGCTTGCTAACATTTGCCAAATAATGGTGAACCAGACAGTTTTCTTTCCATAGTCTAGAGCAGAACAAGTACCTAGTATTAACACACTCACAGAAGATCAAATGTCCACTGATGCACAAACTACACAGTAAAAGAATGTCACTGTTGAATACTCATATTTGACAGAGAACCATGAGGAGCATTTCTCTATTTCTTTGGCATGGAGAAGATGCACTGAGAAGAGAAAGACAGTCAGATGATGGTATTGTAGTAAAAAAGAATACAAGTTAAAAGTGAGGAGAGACAACAACAAAAAGGCCATCATTTCAGAATATTGTTTTCAGGAAAATACCATAATAAGTTGAAGTTAACTGTCCCGATACAAGATAGCATTATGTCCCCAAATGTCGCATTTTGGTTTCCAACCCACCCGTTCAAGACATGTTTATTTTGTTACGTCATATTCCAAACAGAACACCGTCAATGTGTGCGCTGTATGTGTCAGCTATGTTCACTTGTTGCTGTGCAGCTGCTGTTTAAATTAATTTGATTTATTTAGCCGGGGACGTCGCCACACTCTCACTCCATAACTCCATAACCAGCCGAAAAAAAATTAAAGTGAAAATGCTAAATTAAAATGACATGATACCCGCATTGAGAACAAGGCAAATATATGGGGCGAGAGAGGGGACGTTGAATGCTGACAACAAAACCACAAATGACCAACAGAATGAGAGCACGTTAATGAATGTTATGAATGACATCAGTATAATCCAGACTATCATGATTTTATTCCAGGGATGTCAGAGGTGCTCATTTACAGTATGGTTCTGTTGAGGAAGTAGACTGATGCACATTTTTTTGGATACTGATCCTCAAATCTGAAAATGTCGTTCAGTTTAAATCAGTCATATATTTTATCATTGGGGTAATCGTCCAGCACGACACACCCTTTAACATTGACCTCAGTAATAAACATACAAATTAAAAATGACTCATCCCATACAACGTCGGCAAAACCCGAACATTATTATCTTTGTAAAGGTAGATCTTATGGAACAGCAATCATATTGGATTGCATTTAATTGTGCAAAATTGCCACTGAGTGCATGAAGCCATTATGTTTTGTCTCCAGACCATGAAAAGGCAAAAATAAGTGACACGCCAATATTACATAATATTTATAATAATATTCAACTGAAAAAGGTCATTATACACAATACTTTAACATGCAACAGAGTGTTGTTACATTATGGTGTAACTACTTTTAATTAAGTAGAGAATCTGAATAAAGTTTCCAGCACAGTGAGGAAGAAAGGGGGAGGCCAGGATTAAACAACAAAGACGAGCTCAATGAGATAAGTGAGTCATCTGATACTACTCTGCCTCAACTAATGCAATGCAATGCCATTCTATTCAATATAACATCTTAATAAAAGCCTTACAAAAAGTCTGCACAGTATTTTTTATATTTTCATGGCTTTGCTGATTTACTTCAAAAAGGGAAAAGAGACACAGCAAATGTGTATTGTGTTATATCTAACCATCTACAGCAGAATAAGTAGGTGTGTGTGTGTGTGTGTGTGTGTGTGTGTGTGTGTGTGTGTGTGTGTGTGTGTGTGTGTGTGTGTGTGTGTGTGTGTGTGTGTGTGTGTGTGTGTGTGTGTGTGTGTGTAGAGAGGGATTGGCTAAGCACCGGTGGGTCAGAAAAGAGCAGAAGAATAATGGATGTTTTGTATACACAGGCAAACTGAAACAGGAGTAGGAGGAAGGAAAAAGAAAAAACAATGAAAGAAGCAACAGAAGAGAAGTGTAGGGCACAAAAGACGTGCAGAGCAGAATGAAGACAAACAGCCAGCTAAATGCACGTG
>NC_137232.1:27443699-27631199 GCF_949987685.1 Ammodytes marinus | reverse complement strand
CCCTACTGTGTGTGCGCTGGAGAAAGAACATCCAGTGTTAATACAGAGCCAAGGGCCTTAAACCAGTATGTAAACAAAGGGTATGTAAACAAAGGTGGCACACCATAGTTAGCAAAACACACGTTTACAGAGCCTAAGCTGTGAATTACCACTGGATTTTTGTGCACACATGGTACTGTAGCGGATTGTAAGGAGATATTTACTGAAAGATTTATTTTGAGAAAGAAGCATTCTCCAGAACGCTGCCTCCACATTTAAGGACGTTCTTAACATACTTACTTCAATAATCTATTCCTACTCAAGAGTTAACTATGTTTTTGCCGCAAAAGTGCTATGCAGGCAGAGTTTGTTTCTTCCTCTGGGTCTCATAAAATGTTTTTAAAAACACTATTAAAAACAGTGGTCAAATATCATTCATTATATGTGTGCAGCAGTTGAGGCTTAAAGAGACATCCCTGTACTCACAGACTCCCAAGACAAACAGTGAGACAAACTGCCATGACTGCTATTTGACTAGATAAGAAAGTTTACCCTTCAAGTACTTTCACATGCCTGTCTATCACATTATTAACTTACCTAAACAATGAGAAAGAACTTCTACTTTACTTGTCCTACTGCACCGTGTGTTACTAATGTCAAAATGTACACTATTACAATTCAAGGGCTTAATTAAAACAAAATAGCTAAAATAATGACAAAAGACCATGACAATATACATATCTAAAACCAAAGGATATTCAATTTGGACTCATATGAAACTGAAACAAACAAAAAACACATACTCAAAGACTCAGAAATCCTAAACTGAACTAATGAATTCATTGTTTCTGTCTCATCCGATTATCAGACTATTCCTGTCACTTCCATTGTCTATTGTACTGTTTTCAGTGCATGCTTTAGTCCACTTCCTTGTGTGTTAGATGAACCACAAAACCCAACGCAAAACCAGTTCTGCAGATGTCAACAAAGTAAACAGACGTATTCTACACAGCACTAGCTGATGTGGTTTTGGGAAGAGACTCGAAAATAGTTTCAGTTAAAAATGGTGTGCTACAGTGTGCAGTAGGCATGAATTAGCAGCTACACATTTTATAAATAGATGCGTTCACTGAACTACGACGTAAACAAAGAAGATTAAAACAAAACTACCATCATATTGACACTACTCTTTTTTTTACCAACCAAGTCGTTGTTAGTGGTCTGGAGAAGCCTCTGCAACATTCATGCAGCAGAAAGCAGTAAAGCAAGTCAGAACTTTGAATCATATGGTGGTTTAAAAGAAGCACTGCAGAGTTTGTCCATTACATTTTGCTTTGCATTATTCCCTGTAAAGTTTTTTTTATAATGTATCTAGTAGGCTAGGCTATATCAAAGCAGGATGTGGGATGCTTTTTAACTTGTGCAAGATGGGGGTCACTTTGGTCTCACCTTAATTTTGTGGATGGACTTGCCCTCCTCCAGGCCCTGGGACCAGACCGTGGTGCCATCCTTCTTGTAGGTCGTAATCCAGCCCTCCTCAATCAGACACTCCGCTTTGAAGCTGGCAAACGCCTGGTCATCCGGGATGGTCACCGTCTGTCCAGACATGGCTTGGGGGTGGGGGTCGGGTTGGGTGGGGGTAGGGATAGGAAAGGAGAGAGAGAGAGATAGGGGGGTCTCAGATGACACTCCTGTAGGCTTGGAGCTTGAGGAGATACGGTGATGCGCCGTGTGACGTAGAAGAGATGAGAGGTAAAGCCGCGGGCCAGCAGCCACTCTTGCCCTGCTCCGTCTGCTGGAATAACTTGTCTAATTCAATTTCCTCCCTGGCAAGACGCTGTGTGAGTGAGTTGGCTGCACCGCGTCTTGTGATGATCCGCGTGCGCGTGCTTAATGTGTGCGCGTTCAGGGAGGGAGGTACGACTATACGACAAATCCGCAATCCACCCCGCACGCACAAACTAATCAAACAGAGGTGCGAGTACAGCCGCCCACAGGTGAGGGCACGCAGGAAAGAGGCGAACAAAGTGTCCAAAAAATAAAAACAAAACAGGCTGTGGACGAATCGAATGAGCTTTGTATAGGCTAGTTGATCGCGGTGGTTGAATAAGTTTCAGCCCGGCTCTGCAGTCCTCAGATGCAAACCATATGTTTCTGTGTTTCCGTCTCTCCGTTTCTCTCTCCCCTCCTCTGTCTCCCTCAGTCTTTCCCTTCTGTGCGTCTTTTTTATTGTCTCTCTCTCAATCAGTTGTGTTCTTCGCTGGTGGCCTTATGTCAATTTGCAGCAGCTCTCCATCGCTGCGTCGCTGCTGTTGCAGGTGGCGGAGGAGATGCGGTGAGAAATAAGAGGAAGAGGGGGAGGCGGAGGAATCAGGCAGGCGACGCAGTGACGGCTACAGTGGAAACGCCCCCCCTGTGCTGCCTTTAGGGGCTCCACGTAAAGCGCCCCTGAAGGCATTGTGTTCACTTTTTAACGCTGTGAAGTTATAACTTAATTACCATTACTGCAGTAGCCTACCTAAGCATATTCTTTAAATGCTATTTTCTAGATTTAGCCCAATTTTTAAATTAGGCAATTCTAACAATGACATCAAACTTGGCCTAGGCCTACTTAGTAGGCTAAATGTGCAATTATTGGCTTCTCAAGCCTAGTCCTATACACTGATTATTTCCCCTTTATAGCTCTAGCTTACTGTTGTAGCCTACACTATGCTATGCCTATTGTTATACAACGTGTTAGTTAACTATAGGCCTAGCCTACCAACAAGTGTTTAACTAGCCAAGATGACCCAGGAATAACATGGAGAGGTAGGCCTACTCTAAAGTCTTGTTTTTCAAGCACCGATTTAAAAAAAATATGGTTTTATGATGAGCTGCAGGGAACTGCTGTAGGCTGTTCTTACTCTGTTTTAAGCTTTTAATATTTCCCACAGTATATGAACGCAACCATTGCTACCCCACCGTTACGTACATGCTCACCTTTTTGTAAAGTAGTTTGCTCAGGGAGCAACGGGCGCGCGCCTGACCACTGTTGGCTTACGTGTAAAATGTTTTTCTTTCTGTCATGCTTTCTTCCAGCTGTTCATTGCCAAAGCTTTCAGTTACAATAAGGTATTAACTCAAAGCTACTTAGGACAATGCACATTCATTTAAATGTCCCATAATGTCTTAGGTTACAAAAGCCACTGTTCATCTGTTAAAGCCTACATCCCCTCACTCTTCCGGTCTGTCTCCAGCTATTTTTAAGTCTCGTGTATATTAGTATACTATACTATGGTCTCGTGTCATTTTCTCTTTCATCGCTCTCTCCCTCATCGGCCTCCGTAAACCAATGTAATGTGTGGTGGATGTTCTCACGACACTTTGAGGGCCAAATGACCAGAAGTGCACGTTGAATTTTCTTCTTAGAACCACTTTGTACGTATATTTGTGTAAAGGTAGGGCCAGGTGCTGCTCAATATATTAGAATATGACCAAAAAGTTGATTTAGCCTATTTCAGTTATTCAACCTAAAAGGTGAAACTAATAGCCTATATTATATAAATTCAGTACATGCAAACTGAGATATTTCAAGCCATTATTTGTTATAATGTTGATGATTAAGGTTTACATTTTATGAAAATCCCAAATTAAAAATCTCAAAAAATTAGAATATTACATGAAATCAATAAAAAAGGGATTTTCAATACAGAAATGTCGGCCCTCTAGAAAGTATAATCATGCATATGTACTCAGTACTTGGTTTGGGCCCGTTTTGCATGAATTCCTGCCTCAATGCGGCTTGGCATGGATGCTATCAGCCTGTGGCACTGCTCAGGTCTTATTGAAGCCCAGGATGCTTTGATAGTGGCCTTCAGCTCGTCTGTATTGTTGGGTCTGGTGTGTCTCATCTTCCTCTTGACAATAGCCCATAATTTCTCTATGGGGTTCAGGTCAGGAGAGTTGTCTGGCCAATCAAGCACTGTGGACAGATGTCAAGTCCACTATCAAATCATCCTGGGCTTCCATAACACCTCAGCAATACCACAGGCTGATAGCATCCATGCCATGCCGCATTAATGCAATAATTCATGCAAAATAAGATCCCAGACCAAGTTTATAGTAGATGAAGGAAAATACTTATCAAAAGTGCAACATTTCTGTATTATATATATATATTTGTTTTGATTGGCCTTATGGAATATTCTAATAATTTGAGATGCTGGATTTTGGATTTTCATGAGCCGTAAACCGAAATCCTGAAAAGTTAAACAAAAATTGCCTAAAATATATATCATTATATGTCTTATATATCTAGAATATATGGAACTTTCACTTTTTGAATTAAATTAGATTCAAAAAAATTGCTTTTTCATGATATTCTAATTAATTGAGCAGCACCTGTATAAAAAAGGGTAGGCCTTGATGCAGCTGCCGAAACGTCTCATGTTGTGGTGGTGGACATGGTTACTGTGCTGAGGCCAAAGTGCACATAACTTACTTGTATCGATGAGACAGAGCTTCACATTGTCATTATGAGCCATTTTCCCAGGAGGAAAAATGTGGAGTGACACTGAAGTTGAACAGACCTTTTGTTTGTTTGCATCATTTTGACTTCTCAAACAGAGGTGTAAACAAATAACACATTACATTGCAATGATAAGTCAAATATGAGTGAATCTAACAATGTACAGTATATGTTCACTGTAAACTGTGATGTAAAAAATACTACCATATTGACACAAACCAAGTTGTTAGTGGGCTGGATAAGCCTCCGCAACAACTATACAGCAAAAAAAATCAATGGTTGAAGCATGTCAGCACTTTGAATCATGAGGGAGTTTAGAAGAAGCACTGGATACAGTATGTTTGTCCATAACCTTCCTGTTGCAAATTACTTTTGGCTCATTTGCTTTCCATTATTCCCTGTAAAGGTTTTATGTATCTGATATTTCAAAGAATGTGAGTAAACTGGTCAGATGTGGGATGAAGTTTAATTTATGCAATGTAGTCTGAACTTCATTTTGTGGATGGACTTCCCCTTCCCCTTGTAGGTTTGCTCTCAATATATCAGTAGATTATTGTGTTTTCTTGTGACGGTATTCCATTAAAAAAAAATGTACGTCTGGTTGGTTTCACCAGGATTACGAGTTGATAAAACTGCTATTCTAAAACCCTGCAAATGAGATATTGGAAGTTCATAGCAAGGAAAGCAGAGGTGTAATTTATAACATTAATTATGGCTGCACTCTATTCAGGTGAGACAGTTTTTGGCTGTGTCATTGCTCTGCATAGCCACCCCAGACGGTTAGCAGGGAATACGTCGAAATGCATGTTCGTAATTAGGGGAGAACGGGGTAAGTAGGCACACTTTTTACTCTAGTGAGAATTGCTCATCACCAAAACATCTGTCAATAGCCATTCCTACATTAAATTGAAGCTTAAGGTGTTGGCTAGAAATGTGTGTCTCTCTTTTTTTCCAACTTATTGTAATGAAGAAGTAATTTACCATCAAAGACACTCTGACACATAGTGACAACCAACCCCATCAAGGGGTCGGTTGTCACACACTATGGGGTTGTTTGTCACAATGTTATCTTAATGGGAAAAATCTTAAAAAGAAGGCAAGGAGGCAGAACCAAATTTGAATGTTTAATTGCATTGTCAAGTTGACAAATAGGCCTACACAACTTACTTTAGCCTTGGCAGCTGGTCTAGTTTGGGATGCACTGGGTTGTTTTGATTTTGTTGCCCTTTTTTCTTTTGCTTGCTAGCTGCCTTTTCCTGCTCTATTCTTTCCTTCTCTGGGGTGTCAGTGAGGATACAGCTTGACAATTTCTTTCGTTATTGGGTTCCTTTTCTGGCTGCAGCCTTGAGATAACATGTGACAACCAACCCCCCAAAAAATTTGACGACCAACCCCAACTTGAATTTCTTGCTAGCATCAAGGCCAACAACCATCTGACAATTAATTAGCTTGCTAACCACAATCTAAACTATAGTTTACCCTTCACACTTTCTGAGGGTAACAAGTGTTTTGTTATAAACCCATTGTGTAAAAGCCTAGAAGAAAAATACTGAGAAGCAAAATATTTGGAATTTGACATGAAAAACACAAAACATCCTCTCACCTGAAATGCAGCTGTCTTCCTCCAAGGAAGTCTATGTATGTGACCTCTGATCCCAATTCTGGACCTTTTTTATATCAACATTTCAGAGCTAGCGCGCTCTGGTGGCGAGATATAACGAATGTGACATCCAACCCATGTGACAAATTACCCCGTTCTCCCCTACTTGATACTCTAGTATGGTTAAACATGACTATAAATCATTATAACAACGTATATAGGTCATAAAAGTCGAAAAGTATCATAGGTCCTCTTTAAAGTCAAATGTCATGGTTTCAAATGTTAAATAAGTGCATGTTGCAGTTCTTAAATCAATGAATAATTGTCTAATAATTGTGATTACACAATGTCAATCAAAATAATCATGATTATGATTTTTGTCAAAATCGAGCAGCCTAACCTTGCAATTTCCATGGTTTAGATCAATTGTACACAATTACATTATTAGAACTACAGCTGCAGTCTGTTTAGGTCTGTTGACCGGTTACATTCCCATTCCCCCATTAACAGACTATTTGCTCCATATTTGCTTATCTAAAGTATAATGACACAGTATACATCCATACATGTGTGGTGGTGACATGATTTGTTTAATTTGGGCACTTTAATTTGTAAAAGTGTTGCATTAATTAAACAAAACTACTTTGAGATTTATATCCCCTTGTCTATATATAGAATGCCCAACACAGAAGAGACCCCCGCCCCCTCCCGCTGTTAAAAAGTAACTAGTAACTTGTACTTTAAGTACATTTTAAATCAGCTACTTTTTGACTTTTACTTCAGTAGATTTTTAGACTAGTACTTTTACTTTTACTTAAGTAAAATTTCATCCAAGTAATCATACTTTTACTTGAGTAGAATATTTTTGTACTCTTTCCACCTCTGGTCATTGTGCATGAAAAAATGCTTCAGACAACAGATCCCCAGGTTAGCGTGGGTGACTTTGTGTGAATGGATCAGGTGTCACCCACACTGACACCCCTGTAGCATTTAGATTGGATAGCTTGTAACATGCTATTGGATTTATTATGGCAGAGCATGATGTCCTCTTATGATTTATGTCTGGTGAGACACAGCTTGCCTACTGTCAGCACACAACATATCCACCTTATAAATTGCAGGTCTGCGCTCTATACTTGTATACGTCCAACCGGTTCTGTTTCGATCGTATTTCAGCCACACAAAAAAATCCTTTTTTGGAATATGCTGTAGGCTATATTTAGTGGTTACATCATAACATGCAAGTAGCCTACTGTAGTAATCATATATTCAAAGGCCAAGCAGTAAAACCACCAGATTTCTGAACTACCCATCTCCCATATTATGTTCTAAAGAAATAAATATAATCTGCTGAGGCATCATATTTCACAAGGAAAACATGCTGTTTCACTGTGATTTTTAAAGACAAGTCTTTCCATTATCAAATATATCTCAAGCTAGGTTGGATAAGCAGGAAGTAATAAATTCATGCAACGTTTTCTTTAAACTTTGATAGCTACAGCCAAGCTTTCTCCTGTGTGGGGACAATGTTTGTTATTCCTGATGCAAGTCCAATGGGTTTCCCACAATGACTTATCTTTTCATCCTGTTTTCTCATTTATGCGCACAGTGAAACTGAACGCAGTGTGACAAAGGGGCTAGGCTATTTTACAGTAAATGTTATAGGCCTACTAAACTTGCACAGCCAGACCGAACTACAGTGTGACACGTATACCACACAGATCTTTCTCCCTTATAAGAGCTATAAGACATATCCTACTTTGACTAGTGAGAGAAGATGGAGTCACTGGAAAAGAGCGAGGAATATAAAGAACGCTTAGTATTGTAAAGAATGTTTTCGAGGAGTGTGCCTTAATATTAGGCTATATTAAAATGAACATAAGTTAGAATGCAGCTTAGTCTATCCATTTTCTGTGACTGCATTTGATAACAGAGGTTGGTTACTTAGCCAATAGGCCTACAGTGCTAATTTCTAGCCTATACAAGATCAGTTCAGCAAAAGGTCATGTCTCAAACTGAAGGCGAATCTGGTGAAGATGATGAGATTTGCCTGCAATGGCCTGTGTCGTAGCCAATGCAGCCACGACCACAATGTGCTTTGATGCCATCTGGTGGCCATGTCAAACTATCAGAGGACAAGTTGCCTTACGTTACACTGACAAAACAACCGCTTATGTCAGTGGTGTCCAAACTTTTTTCACTGAGGGCCACATACAGAAAAATCTACGAAGGGCCGGGCCACTTTGCAAAAATAACACATTTATCAGGACATGTAGCTGCTCTGATGTTTAGTTTCATAGTGTCTTCGTAAATTGTAATCCTTCTTCACTGCAACACTTTACTTGCACATTAAAAAGATACATCCCCCCTCTTGTTAAATGCCATTAATACACCCAGTGTTTTCTGCTTTTACGTCTAATGTCCAGCTTGGTGAAAATAGTAGCCAGCCGAGATCCCGCCCCTCCAAGGGGGGTCCGGGGGTATGCCCCCCCGGGAGATTTTTTTAAGTTTTTAAAGTGAAATGCAGAGGGTTGCGAAAAGGCATACAAAAGGGCAATATATTATTAAATGTGTACAGGAATATTTGTTAAAAGCATACAGTTTATTGATACAGTGTTACTTTAATTGTAGTCCTTTCACTCAAACACAATATATTTGACTTAATGGCACGTTTCCCACAATCCCACATAGCCTAGGTCTACATAGGCTAAATTAAAACGAATGATCAACTGATTTAGTTGATCTAGTCAAAAGGGTTCATTGAAAGCAGTAACCAGTGAAAACACTCACAACATGGGAATCTTTCTGCCAAAAAGCCCTGGAATTTTCATTATGCCATCTATTCCACATTCTGCCTCTGTTCAAGTTGTGATTATTTTACATTTTTAAATGCACACATAAGATAGCCTGAACGTCTGCATTTATCCATCAAATAGGTTAGTAGTGTAGCAGGCTATCTTCAGCAACGTGCACATGGGCCAGAGCTAGTTTTGAACCCTTGGCATTTAATTGCTGCTAGCAGCTGTTGTAGCATAATGTCTGGATGTGTGGAAACTTCAACAAGCCAGTTAGAATGTCCAGTTTTCAATATGGTATCATGCCCCCGTTCAGCCACAGGGGCTGTGGTAGTCTAGTTATCGCAGGGTGGATCGATCCCCGTCTTCTGCCACATGTCAAAGTGTCCCTGGGCAAGACACTGAACCCCAAGATGCTCCCATTGGGGTATTGTGAGAGGCAAACAATTTAAGTTGATCAATATCTGAACTTTAGCAGCAACTGCCATCAGTGTGAGAAAGGAGTGAATGCAGTAGAAGTCTAAGCGCTTTTAAGTCTGACTAGAAGCACTACAAGTACAAATCCAGTTCTGTTTAAATCAAATGGCCTTGTTCATCTAGACTACAAAAATAGTCTTGTATTAGGCAGACTTGTACAATACAAGTCAGGTGAGTGCACCTTCTTGCATGTAGAGAAGGTTTTAAAATCAGGAGATTGTGCATTTGTGCATTTGATCTACTGAAGGAGCATTTGTTTGACAATCAATTTGATGTCAAGTATCAAGAAAATCAAAAATTCAAATAGTCCTGAAGAGTATGACGCACATTTCCTTAGCATTCTAAGAAATGTGCAGTTTTCTATACCAACATGAAAGTCCCTACAAGAGCTGTAAAGTGGTTTCCCAGAAAGACTATTACTCCTGGGCCATACACAAGTACAAATAAATAAAAGCGACCATTAGTAGAAAAAAACAACACTTTATTAGGATAAAAATTTGCACAGTCACACTTTAAAACTCTTGAGACTCAACATCTCTAGCAGAGCTGTCATCCTTTGACACCTTGCTGGTCTTCTTGGGCAGAAGAATTGCCTGGATGTTTGGGATGACACCACCCTCTGAAATTGTGACCCCTCCCAGCAGTTTGTTGAGCTCTTCGTCATTCCTCACTGCCAACAAGAGGTGGCGAGGAGCAATGCGGCGCTTCTTATTGTCTCTGCAGGCGTTTCCTGCCAGCTCCAGGATTTCAGCGAGGAGATACTCGATGACACCCGCCAGGTACACTGCAGCGCCGTTACCAATTCGCGCTGCATAGTTGCCTTTCTTGAGCAGCCTGTGGGTGCGGCCTACTGGGAAAGTGAGTCCTGCTCTGGTGGACCGGGATATAGAAGATTTTGGAGTTGGAGCCACAACTTTCTTTCCACGACCAGACATCTTTAATCTGAGATGAGAAAAATACTTTAATACAGAGCAGTATATAAAGTTACCATATTATTTTCTTAGTCAATGTAGAATTTTTAAAGCAGTTGTGTTCAGAATAAAGGTGAGCATTAGCCATTTAATAATGCTTAACACTTAATCAACAATGTCCTCTCGAGGTAGAACTTTAATAAACACTCACCAGTATTCTGCACTTCTTTCAAGTTGAGACAGCAGCTTCCCACTGAGAGCCAGCATGTTGCTTTTATATGAGTGGGGAAGTCATTTGTTGATTACTGACACCTGGCTCCTCTGCTGCATGGAGTTACCTTGATCACCTACCTTTGCCATTATTATATAGACTGTTTGGTATTTGTGGGAGCCCATATTTAACCCTTACATACATTGTGCCGAGGAACGGTACAATTGCATGGCCTTTAGTTTTCTTGATGCAATGCTGTGTTTTTTCTGTACAGGCACCCTTTTATCTGTGGAGAAGTCTTGTAGGCCACAAACCTCTTTGTTTAGTGAGTGGCTGTGGGGTTTAGCTGAATGCACAGGTATTATCTCTTTAAATTAGCAGAGACACACTGTAATTAAAAAAGGGAAAGCACAGATTTCAATATAAATTTCAATGGCAGTGGATGAGATTTTTACAAAAGATTAGAGCTCCAAAATTGTACCTGCTGAAGGTAACATTTTAAATAATTTGATCAAAATGTGTGTGCATTATAGGCAGTAATTGCATATGCATATTACTTAAAACATCAAGTACTGCACTTAATTTAAATACAATTGTAAGGTAATTGTACTCTAGCATTTCCATTTTATGCGTGTTTATATACTTGCAACTGCACAACATTTCTTTGGATAAAAATGTAACAAACAAAAAACTCGCAACCAGCTACAAAAATAAATCATTAAAAATCTGTACGAATGAAATAATATATCATATTTAATATAACAGTACAGGAGCATTATTATGCATTTTGAGCACTTTGACTTTGGATAGTTAGACAGTTGTTTTTTGTTTTTGTATAATATGTGTGCGAAGTAAAGCAAACGGACAGCATTTAAATCTGAACCAAATCTTAAATAAAACATAGTAACTATATTATTCAACTTATCATATACTCCCCTTGTTCTATAAAGGTCAAAATGATGCGCTTTCAACGATTCTCTAAAATGGAACATTTTAATTAATCCCAATCTATTTTGCATGAAGAAATATTCAAATATCTTGCAGTAAGACTTTATTAAAACAGTGGACACACCAGTAATATTGGTTTTCTTTTGTCTTAAGTAGAGGTTTATTATTATATCCTCTGACTACTTTCCCCATTTGTAAACAATGCTTTCAAGACATTGTTCTTCTGTCTGGGAAGATCATAGAAGGTCAAAAGCATTAGCACAAATATTGTTTGTGTGTGTGTGTGTGTGTGTGTGTGTGTGTGTGTGTGTGTGTGTGTGTGTGTGTGTGTGTGTGTGTGTGTGTGTGTGTGTGTGTGTGTGTGTGTGTGTGTGTGTGTGTGTGTGTGTGTGTGTAGGCCTGCCCAGACAAATGACTGGGCCCCTGAAAAGGTCCAGTCATTGGGCCCCCTTTACTCATACTGAACTTGTATCAATGTGCATGATGCGCTTATTCCTACATAAACACATACCTGTACACAGGGCCGGTTCTAGCCAGTTAGATTAAGGTGGGCTACTGGAAATAATTGTGGGCAGACACACCTGAAATTTTCTGCTCTTGCAAGATCTCTGCACCTGCTTTTTGGCACATTTACTGTAACATTGACTGTAATGTAAGCTTTTAGACCAGGGGTGTCCAAACTTTTTTCACTGAGGGCCACATACAGAAAAATCTACGAAGGGCTGGGCCACTTTGCAAAAATAACACATTTATCAGGACATGTAGCTGCTCTGATGTTTAGTTTCATAGTGTCTTCGTAAATTGTAATCCTTCTTCACGGCTTCAACACTTTACTTGCACATTAAAAAGATACATCCCCCCTCTTGTTAAATGCCATTAATACACCCAGTGTTTTCTGCTTTTACGTCTAATGTCCAGCTTGGTGGAAATAGTAGCCAGCCGAGATCCCGCCCCTCCAAGGGGGGTCCGGGGGTATGCCCCCCCGGGAGATTTTTTTAAGTTTTTAAAGTGAAATGCATGAATCTGGTGCACTTTGAGAGGGAAATTAAGAGGCTAAAGCTGAAGAATTTTGTATGAAAAAAAAATTAAACACTGTGTCAGATGAATTAGAAGCTATTGGAGAAGGACACATGGATTTTCCATAATAATATTAATTTAAATTAAAATATTATGCAGGGTCCTCTGGGATGGCCTTGGTGCTATTTTTCTTTTATGGGACATATTTCTCTGTAATATAATGAGTGCATTTAGATTATTTAAAAATTAAAAGGGTGACATTGACGTCCTACAATGTGAAACCGAATGCCACAGAGGCCAAGTGATAGTCGACAGCTGTTGCATAGGCTATTGTAGGCCTACTGATAAATCAAATACAGGACAGCTCTCAAGTAGGCCTAATATAAACGGGCCTAGCCTACTTTAGGCAAGAAACTTGAAAAATAACAATTAAAGCGTGTCAACATTACTCATGCGCAAGATAGGCACAACTCCAATTTCATGTACACCACACCATGGACATTACGTCGCCATGGTAGTCTGACGCAAACGTTTCCAGTAAAACAACATTTCCCAGAATGCACCGCGCGTTCTAGTGACATCCACGCTACGATGAGGCAAAGCGGTTGTTTTCATTTCGAGGGTTGTCATTAGCTGCCTCTAAATTGATGAATCACCGCTCTTATATCGGAATTAACGCGGTGTCCCCAACGTGTAGGGTCTCCGTTTTCGATTCCTTCCTAAGGCTTTCACCCCCCGACTCGTTTTGGTGAGTTTATCGCCATGTTATCATCTGTTCCAACCAGGCTAATTGCGCGAAGGTCGCGCAGCCTGTCACCGAGCAGCCGCGTCCTCAAGACCAACGCGAGCGGTGCCGCGTGCCAGGTCGTCCGCGAGAAACCAGCGGAGTCCAAACGCAACCCCATCGTGTCTACCTCCCGGGTCTCTCGAAGGGGAATTTTGGCTGAGGACACAGCCAGTACCAATGTGATCCCGTCCGTGCAATACCACCACCTCGCCCCTAGATGGCTGTCCAACCTGGAGAACCGCCGCAACTCGTGGGCGAATCTGGCCAACAGGGGGCGCAACAATACCCAGTATTGGGATCAGAGCGGGCAGAGAGGCGGAGGGGAAGGCCGGGGAACAGGTGGAGGAGCCAGCCGGGCAGGAGTAGCCTCTGTCGGTGTGCTGTCTGCTGCGGCCGTGGCCTTCTGCCTGAAGAAAGATTCTGATAACAAAGGTAGACTGTGTTGGTTGTCATTGTTTTATCCAACTTGGTAGGCCTATATTTGCCTTTCCTATTAGTGATAAGTCAAAGACTATGTTAAATGGATAAATATGGCAAGAAGATGTAGACTATAATAGTGGTCAAACTACAGTTGAGTACTGTTGAGCAAATATTGGTACATCTCGAATTTGCTATTGTAGGCTACTCTTGTAAATGTAGCCTACTCCTTGTGTAATGTTTTCTGTTTCTGTTTTTGCAATAACAAGGTGATACTATTCTGGAGGCAGCACGGACCAATAACTCTGAAGATGTGGCCAGGTACTCAAGACACACACACACACACACACACACACACACACACACACACACACACACACACTCACACGCTCCTAATGATTAAACATTTCCTTGTATTTCAACAGTGCATGTTTGTCCACGTTCATGCTAAATATGCTTGAAGTAGCCTATATATTTCACAAACCAGTTTGCACTACAACACCTAGCACCTGCGCATCCTTACACATTACATTAGCTCTTTCCATTCAAGGAATTCAATGTGATTCAAAGCTCATTTTCTGAACTCTTCCGTTTACCTTGATGATATATTATATATTGTTTGTATATCAAGTTATTGAGGCAGAAAGTGTTTGGATCTAAACCTGGAATACATTTAACTATTTGAATATGAAAACCATGACTGATCTTTGCAGTAGTAATATTATGTCACAGTAAATGGCCCCTGGTTAGTAGAAAGTGGAGAGAAGTTCCCCAAAGGGCTATATGGTATTGTCAACAAGAATTCTGCTGATATCAGTTTCTTCCACTAGACATCATCATCAACATCTGCAATGAAAGCAGTTATATCACCTGTCATTGTAGTTACACCAATAACCACCAGGAGGAGGAAGAGGACCGTGTGTGTGTGTGTGTGTGTGTGTTTGTGTGTGTGTGTGTGTGTGTGTGTGTGTGTGTGTGTGTGTGTGTGTGTGTGTGTGTGTGTGTGTGTGTGTGTGTGTGTGTGTGTGTGTGTGTGTGTGTGTGTGTGTGTGTGTGTGTGTGTGTGTGTGTGTGTGTGTGTGTGTGTGTGTGTGTGTGTGTGTGTGTGTGTGTGTGTGTGTGTGTGTGTGTGTGTGGTGATGCTGTTTTCAGGATGTATGTCAGTGCTCAGATTCAACAGTGTGCCTGGATTTTCTAAGCTTTCTTTTTAGTATATATATAATATAAATAATATCTTGCACATTCCATTACATTTAGTTTTTATTTATGTTTTCTTAACTTAGAGTTTTAAAATGTACTCTCGCTCTTAGGCTGATCATAACCTCAAAAATGATCCTGTACTATTTCCCTGCACGTTTAGAGACAGTCAACCAGAACCACCCAAAAATGGATAGAACTGGAATGTGTATGCGTGAGTGCACTCTACAGGTCATCTAGCACTTCATGGTCCCATCTGTTCTGCTGATAATGTTGTACTGCATTACACGAGTAACTAAGAAAACGGGCACAATTGATCACTCTTGCGCTCTGGTGGTGTAGTGGATAGAGCGCGTACCATATTGGCTCCGACCTTCATTGCAGTGGTCGCAGGTTCAAATCCGACATGTGGACCTTTACTGCAGGTCATCCCCTCTCTCTCTCTGTCTCCCCATTTCAACTCTGTACTATCTAATAAAGCTTGAAAATGCCAAAAAATTATCTTTGAAAAACAAAACAATTTATCACTCTTTCTTTAGTCATTGTAAAATTTGGTTTGGAAATTGCGCTTTTAACCGCAGAATTCTAAAGAGCCTGCAATGTGGTAATAAACTAATCAGCACCAAGAACATTACTTTTGGTTACATGACAGGACTGAATATTGGTGGTTGGTTGGATTTCCAGTCAGTTATTCTGCCCACATTTGGGCAATACGCATGTCAATGTGTGGGATAAATCTTTTTGCTTGTAAGTGTACAGTGTATAGAAGGGTATTGGTATCAGTGAGTGTGCAATGTACATGTGTTTGTCCATGTGTGTCTCCATTTGCTGGCTTGGGTTACCTGTGCCCATGTGGCAGATGGTGTAGGTGAGAGCGCAGTGAGAGCTAGCCAGCCAGTCAGCAGATCACAGATGTGTTAAGTGCTTTGGTTTAGTTTATAGAAGTGGTAGAGTGTCAGGGCGTGTCTGCTGAGAGGCAGTGGAGAGGATGGAGCTCTCGTTTTCACAAAGGCTCTACAGAAGCAGCTGTGCTACAACAACTGCGGTGAAGCATTTTATAACCTTGATAGTATTTGAACACCAGGCTGAGTGCACTGCTTCTGAGGTTGATGGGGTGTCAGCAGACCTATGCTTGATCATAAAATGCTGGAATCAATGGAAAGGGTTCATGCAAGATTAACTTTTAGTGATGGAAAGCTACTTTTTAGTTAATACTTTGTGCTTAGATTTGATATTTTTGGGGATTTTGGAAATGTTGGTCAAAATAGTTACTATCCCTCAGTTGTCTTTCTCTGCCACGATGGAGGGCAACACTAAATAAAGAATATCAAATTTACATCTGAGGGCAGTTTCCAAAAATACCCTGGTCCAACATTTAAAGTATATGTCGCCTACATACTAATGAACCACAATTAGTCGTAATTAATTAATTGCTGATATGTCATTCTAAGCACATGTGAGATGATATAATCATGGCAGCCCCTTCATATGGCTGTTTTACTTACTTTCTTTGTGACGCACAATTAATCTACAGTGTTTTGCTATCCAAATCCTATCTTCCTAACTTGTAAAATTAAGAAGTAGTAAGAGCTGCTCAGATTGACTGAACTGAAACAGGCAATTATTTAGTTTTATTGGCGATGACTCATATTCTCTGCTTAAATCTTGATACTGCATGCAGACCAGGCAGTGAAAACAGAGCCCCGAAAACACCAGGGCTGAGTGCAGAGAACAGACAGAGGCCACTGTGTTGACTGTAAACAGTAACACTCACACTGTCTGCCTGCTCAGCACAAGAGGCAACAGACGGATCACTTTGAGAGACACACACACGCACACGCACACACACACACACACACACACACACACACACACACACACTTATAAGGACCGTACCTGATGTCATACCCTGGGGCAGAAAACTAAACACACACCTGGCCTACACACACGGACACATTAACTGGTCAAGGGGCAAGTGTTTGGCTGCAGATATAGACAAAAGACGTCATGGGCTGGTTTCATGATGCTAACAAGGCAGGTCTTTGATAGTCGCAGAAGCAGCTGGTCAGACATACCTCTTGTTTTTAAATAAAATGTGCATTATGTGCAATTCTTCCCTTTTCAAAATTGGAAAAATCTTTATTTATGTATAGCATCATTATATCTTAATATATTTTAGGATACTTACAGAACAATCCTACTACTGATACCACTAGACTGATTTCATATTTATGTTAATGGTGATGTCAAATTATAACCACTTTTTTGCTTCTTTTCCCCATCAGGTTGTTAAAAGAGGGTGTTGACCCAAATTTCCGCCATCGTCTGGGTTGGACCGCTCTCATGGTGGCCGCCATGAACCGACAGCACAGGTTTGTGTTTGATTCATCCAACTAAACTAAAGCAACTCAACCACTGATGTGTTTTCCAGTTCTGAGATGGCCCTCCCTGATGTAGCAGTGTTTTTGGTATCATGCAGCTGTCTGCGTGAGTTAGCGTGTGAGCATATGTCATCCGAGTCCCTACTCTGATTGTTACTGTAGGTCTTCAGAAGTGCAAAGTGCGACTTTCAGACTGACAGACGGTCTTCATCCCCCCCCCCATCTCTCTGTCCAACAAATTAAATTAGCCTCCTGGCCCCCAGAACACACACAACACAGAGAGGGGCCGAGGTTAAGGCCGGGATAAATCCAATTTACAAGGCTTCTTTTTTTCTCCCATCAGGACTGTGTGGTCACTTTTCTTTTTTGTTTAAGGGCCTTATGTGTCCGTGAGAAGCATAAGGAGGTGAAAGTTGAATGTGAAAAAAGCTTAAAATAAGCATAGGGGAGAATGGGGTAAAGTGAGACACTTTTTCCATTTGCTCCCCTCTAAGCGAGCTAAAATGATTTATCTGTCGAATTTACACCTTTCCCATTAATTCAGGATGTTTCCTAGTAATGGACATTATCAGAATTTATTCAGGACGAAGGGGAAAAAATATGATTGTTTTAAAAAAAAGTTGTCTTGGTCTCACTTTACCCCAGCGTAGGGGTAAACTGAGACAGACCAGAGAAATCAAGGGGGTAAACTGATCCACTTACTTTTTCCACTACCATAACGACACATGTTGTAACAGTTAGAATCCTGACAGTTAGCTTGAAACTCACATATTCCAGAACTAATGTCAAACTAGTAACAGAATCATGGGGTTTGGTCAATTAAGAGCTTTTTTTCAAAACAGTTGAAAGTAACACTGATCAAATACAACAAATAATTCCTAATGTTTTGATTCAAATTAAAATAACAGATACAACCAGTTAGATTACAGTCTGGGGGTCAGAACACAGGACCGTTAGGGCGCACTCACACTAGGGCCTTTGTTCCGTGCCCGAGCTCATTTGCCTACTAAAGTCTAGAACGTTTGGCTAGTGTGACCACGCCATCCATATTCAGCACGCAACACTTCCTTGGCCACGGCACACTTTGGAGAGGTGTGCCAGAGAGAACGGCACAGATGCTAATGAGATGACACGTGCACACGCAAGGATACGCAACCTGAGCTGGATGACGTAGTCCATGCGCGACCCTTCTTCCCCACAATAATTGTAAACAATGGCGGCAAGAGGTTCACGAGTGGGTTCCGGTGCGATCGAGAAGTGGAGAGTTTGCTAGAAATTTGGGTCGGCCATGTTCGCAGCTGGATAAGACCCACAACAATTCGGAGGTGTTTGGGGCAATCCGCGACTACTGTTGTTCTCCATTGTTGTTCTACTTATGGCGCTTTTCCACCGCAAATGTAGCTCGACTCGACTCAACTCGACTCGACTCAACTTGGTTTGGTAGCAGCACGGGTCGTTTTCCACCGCAAATAGTACCCGCTGAACGTGGGCGGGGTCGTCGTAAGGGGCTGAAAGCCTAGTCCGGAGCAAAGTATTAGAGCAGAAATTGCGAGCAGTTGTTGCACTATTAACTGAACCAACCGCCAAACACACGGATGAAAAATGTTTAAGAAATACCCCCCTTGTATCTGTTTGCTAAAAGAAGTAGAAGAATATTGCTACGGGCCATTAAAAGGGATGGTTGTTGTCCCGATGTGTGACTG
The DNA here is from genome assembly GCF_949987685.1 of Ammodytes marinus. Classification (NCBI taxonomy): domain Eukaryota; kingdom Metazoa; phylum Chordata; class Actinopteri; order Uranoscopiformes; family Ammodytidae; genus Ammodytes; species Ammodytes marinus. Next base: position 27,612,269 of record NC_137232.1, on the reverse strand, counting down.
CCACACAGACAGCTGTAGGGATGCGTCACGTACATCCCTATGCACGTAAACACGGGCATGATAAAGTTGACTGTTTAGCGCTTGTTTCAGGATACGTGTTTTCAAATGCAAGCCGTGTCTCAGCCTGAATATTTTATTGAGGTAATCAGTTCAGTCCGAGGCTTGTAATGTAATCGCTCGCTATCATGTCTGTCCCAGCTGGCTACTATATTAGCCTAGCTGCTAGCTGCCCTACATGTCTCCTCTCGTATGATAAGTAACTTCCCCAACAACCAACACTGGGTGAGCTTAGCGAATATATGGAAAATAAATTCAGATCTGTGATGCAAATCAAATGAAAGAGAGCCAGAGAAGGCTGCACGCGGCGTAAATACACTCAAAAGTCCCGGAGAGTTGGGGAGAATAAACAACAGAATGAAGCCGGTAGTCTCTGGCCACTGATTGGCCAGACAATAGTCTCTGGCCAATCAGTGGCCGGCCGTCTGCCGACGTCACCTTTTAGCATCGGCTCAGCTCGCTTGGAACCTAGAGCGAGGCGATACCAAAAAAGCAGCCGCTACGTGGTACCAGGTACCATGAAATTGCGGTGGAAAAGCCAAAAATGCGAGTTGAGTCGAGTCGAGTCGAGCTGATACCATGCGGTGGAAAAGCGCCATAATTCCGGCAGCGAGTACGCTTGGTGATGACGTATGTATTGTATTACGATGTGATGACATATGTATGAAGGAGCAATAGTGCCCAGGCCATGGCCTTTGGGAGCAGTGTGACCACGGGCCAGCGGGGAGTGGGGAGGGGGGGCAATCTTCCTGCAGCACGGAACAGGCAAACTTAGTGTGAGTGCGGCCTTAGAGCCATAAAGTGTCTGGGGACCACAGCAAAGGACAATCAGAACCAGCTAAAACAGCCTGGGACTCACACAGGACTAGACCCACCTGTCATTTTCCATCTTTTGAGTCTTTGATTAATATATTTCTGCATTTGTTTTATTGGGATCATTCATTGAATAAAAACATATTACTTAGAGTCCATAGATGTTAAAGGTCACTCCTATGTCCCCTTCATACATACCTGGCAAACCATGCCCTTGCTGACACCCATTTAACCATTCAACCCCCAACCTCCGGCCCACATTGTCTTTTGTCTTATTCAAACTAGTGTCCTTGCTACCTTAAATATAATGGATTCAATAAAAGAGGGCACAGACACTGTCTCACTTTACCCCACAGCATTTGTCTCACTTTACCCCACTGTCACAATTTGAGAAAAAACTACCACTGTAAGCAATTCAGGCTAATCTTCAGTTATCATCATCACATGGTTTCATATTTTGGCAGTTCATGAACATGTATGATAGAAGGATTTCTACCTGAATCAACAGTTGATTAAGTTGACAGCAAGAAGATTTAATTTTACATGCAAAACACATGTTTTTGTGAAAAAAACATGCTTACAACAGCACCATGAGTTCCTCTCCTTCATAGCCAAGGGGAAAGGAGAGGGGCTTGAAAACATAATTCTCACATGACCAAAAATGTGTTCCATTATCTGTTTACAGGTTGTCTCACATTACCCAATGTCTCACATTCCCCCATTCTCTCCTACTTTCAATTATAGGGCAACAGTTGTTCCTTCCTCAAATTCTCAAAAAATTGTTTTACTTGCTATTTTAATTTTTTTTAATTTATTTCTTTTTCTTAAAAAAAATTTATATTAAGTTATTGAAGTGTTGAGGCGATGGGTCAGTCATCAGTCAATCATAAAAAATATTATAAGATTAATCATTTGAATGACAATAATGATCTGCACTCTCTTCTTCTGACTTTCTGGTCCATTACTCCTCAGAGACAATTATGATCACATGCTTTGATTATATCCCTTTGCGGTGATGTTTTTGGTTCAGTATGTCTTTGTATTTGCTGGACATGTGCTGAATGATTGTTGGACTGTTACATATTGATGTAAGGTGTGTGTGTGTGTGTGTGTGTGTGTGTGTGTGTGTGTGTGTGTGTGTGTGTGTGTGTGTGTGTGTGTGTGTGTGTGTGTGTGTGTGTGTGTGTGTGTGTGTGTGTGTGTGTGTGTGTGTGTGTGTGTGTGTGTGTGTGTGTGTGTGTGTGTGTGTGTGTGTGTGTGTGTGTTTGTTATGAGCGCTATAACTCAGCAAGGCGGTGACACTCCTCTGTGTTTAATCCCGTCTTCCAACCCCCCAGTGAGCCGTCACTGCTGCAGGGAAGACAGAACATCGGTTTACACACATTACTCACACATGTGTGTCTCTCATATACACGCACACACACACACACACAGACAGACATACCAAATATCTTACACACCAACTGCCTATTATTCAGTCAGACACAACTTTATTTGCAGCCGTTAAGTGAAAACACTGGGTGCATTACTCAAAAACGATGTTTAGCCAGTAGCCAAAATGTCAGCCTGGATCTTATTTTTGAATTACTTCACCCCTCCCTCAGACTGTGTTTATATTTTACTGTAGGACCAGAAGCAATAAACATGCTTCCAGAGGCAAAGGATTTCACCACAGAGTTTCAGATGACACAGTTTCTAGGTGTTTCTGCTCTTGTGTTGAGGGGTCGAGGTGCGGCTGTGTGAGGGAATCAGGGGTGGAGTCGAGGGGTGTGTGTAAGAATTAAGGGTGAGACATCTGGGGGCGTGTGTTTGCTTAGCTTTGATGTGGGGCTAAATCGGGGAGGCGCAGGGCCTGGCCCACTGTTTGCACTCTTTAACACACAATACCCATCTCCATCTCTCTTTCTCTCCCTCCAGCCCTCCCTCGCCACATTCACGTGCACAATGAGCAATCAGCCGTGTGTAACGCCTGTTGACCGTTCCGACCTGTCGGCCGAGTGACTGCGTGGAGAGTGAGGGGGACCAAACCAGGGAGAGCGTAGGGAATGATGGGACGAAAGGATGAGTGGAGGGAAGATAATAGTTTAGATGTGGAGAGGGAGTGATGTGGAGTGGGATTACGGGTTTGGGACCAGGATTAGCTGCTTTTGAATAGTGGTGGAAATCACCAGAAAGCTCCCAGTGAAATATTATCATCATTTGCTCACGATACAACTTGATAATGATGGTACCACTCTGCTTTGGTGAGACAACCAGTTACCATATATTGGATATCATAATTTCTTACATGTAGGCCTACACATCAACAAAATATCCTCATTGATAATATGGTAAACAACCACTATACGGGTATTCTACACTGTGCCACATTAAAGCCACACATTTTCACGTAATATTTTTTAACCTGTGTAAACTGCCAACATTTACTACGAAATAGTAACTCTCATAGGAATACAGTGCTGGAAATAAAAGATCACTACATCTTGTTTTGGTTTCACAGCAATGTACATAGCGACCAGCAATGATTAAGAGTAATAACTGTTGAAAGTTAGACATGAACTTCACCACTTTGCACAGCCAATTTAACAAAGAAAAAGTGACAGGGTTCAAGTGGGCTGGATTCTAGAGTTGGTCTTCACAATTGCTTTTTAAGGGAGGTCAGTGTGTTGTTGCTCTCTGGGCGACATTTTACGTTTTGAGCTGTGAACAAAGAGATGAACTTAATGTTGTATAGGCTACCTGATGACCACACACTTGGGCACCTTAGTAGACAGTTTGTTATCCAAATCCACTGTTAAATGATCAACCGGAGCCATTTCCTCAGTACGGTATTTGTGAAAAGTTATTTAAGGATATTTCTAAAATACCAGCATTGCATTTGGGTCTTTAGAAAATGTCTGTTAAAATTTGAATAAAAAATACTTGAAAGAAAACGCAGATAAATAAAAATGTACATTTAGGTTAAAAAAGTGCAGTGAGCCTCTCTTCTTGGCATGTCCCTGACCCCCAGGTGTGCACCAGGTGAGGTTAGGTCAAGTGAGGTCCAGCGTCTGGGCCAGGTGCTAAGAGACATGGATGGTCAGTTCGACTCGGGTGTCCATTATAGCACAGGGCAGACGGAAGTGTTTGTTTCCCCGTCTTCCCTCCAGGGCAAGGATGAGGGAAACTAACACCAGCCACGGGGCAGTTATCACCAGTCACCTGCTGGCAACACCTCGACAAGAGCAGGGAAGGTCAATTCCACCAGCCTCAGTATTCGCTTAAGTGAACATTATTTCAAGTGTTTTAATACAAGAGCTGGATGGTAGTATAGGGATTAGTTATAGTCCCTTAAAGGTGAAGTAAGCGGTTTATTTATATTAATATAAGTGTTAAGTCGCTCTTTATTCATACAGTAATCACTTACACGATGTGCACGTTTCATAAAGCCAATCTCTCAGTCAGCTGCTCTGCATGTAATAAGCAATTAAACTTTATGTAGTATCCCGAAATGTTATCCAATCACAAGAGAGAACGCTACAAAGCGACACCCGTCCGCACCCGTCTCACTCATGGTCTCACTACCGGTGCACGCCAGAGCGACACATGGGTGAATGTTTATGCCTACAATGGCGGAGCAGGTAAAAAAAATGAGGAAGCATATATGGAAATAATGGGATTAAATGAGGATGTTTCACAGTGTCTCGGTTGATGAATATCATGCATGCCACATAATTGCAACATTACAGTAGTTCGATTCAAGCCAGTTGTCAAGTCAGTTCCCTCTCCCTCTCCGCGTGTCCACTCTGCCCTTTAGCGAATGAACGTCAGAGCTCTTGAAAAAAACAAAAATCTAAAAACTTTTTGAAAACAAGGATGTTCCAGTTCAACAAAATGCTAAATGTATTTCATGTCGTGCCATGTGCCACCCAGCCACAGAGAGTTAAGACTGTGGACAAGAAAATGGCATAAATGTTGGCGGCAAGTTACAAGTCAGCATCTAGACACATCGTCCACATTTATGTATGAAAGTAAAATAATCTCGTAATAAATAATATTGTTTTGGTTCTCTTATAAAATGGTATTAGGAAGTCTGTCATTTTAACTTTCGGCCTAGTCCTTTTAAAATGGTAGTTTAACCTAATTAACCCCTACATGCCTTCAGTTTGGCCTCAAATTAGTGCTGCAACTCCTCCTAAATGTCCCAAATAAAGTTAGCCACTTGATCAACAGTCGATTAGTAAAACTATAAACTGTTTTCAAAAGTTCATTAGTTTTAGCACCATCCCGTATAATTAAATCTCCCCCTCTTTCATCTTTTTAGCCGCGCATCCCGCCTTTCATCCACTCCTCCTCCTTCTTCTCCTCCTCTTCTGCAGTTTTTCCACTCTTTATCCCTCGGTGTTTACCTTTCTGATGCCATTAACCCTTTTCAGACCATCTAATTTCTTCACACAGTCCTGCCCAGCCTCGTGTGACCAACCATAGTTTGAGTTTGTGTGTGTGTCTGTATGTGTCTCCGAGGATGCATCCATGTGTTTGTAGAAGTGCTTGCAAGGGTGAGAGAAGAGCCCTCTGTGGGTCACGGCCCCCCTGCCGCCCCCAGCCACAGTGATACAGTAACAAAGGGGGACCCCCCGATAGTCCTTTATGTCCCCTCAGCAAGGTCAGACACAAAGACCTGGCCAGGCTGTTCTCAGCCTCGCTCTCCCACAGCAACACAACATGTTTCGGTCAGGACACAAACTCTACCTAAGTCTGCTCAGATTTTTAATTACGATAATGGAGACGAAGGGAAAATTTGCCTCATTTTTCTTTCTGTTTTACTAATGTACTTGAGTCATTTGTTTGGATCGCACACTGTACTGTGATTGATGAGCCTGGTGTCCCGAACAGACTCCATGTAGACTTGAAACGATTTTTTGAAAAAAAAATATGTCATCAACTATTTTGATAATACATTGTTACCCCAGTTCTCCCCTTGGATCAACGAAGCATTTCTGATTCTGGTATTTTCTCTAATATGGTAAGAGCAAAATGCCAAACGGTTGCTCACTATTTTATTTAAATAATATCTAATAGTTGACTCAGTATCTTTTGAGTTTGTTTGGATGAAACAAGTGATGGACAATTTAAATTAGCATTTTCACAATTTTTTTTATAACTGGATCGAGAAACTGATCTTGAAATGTAAAATAATTAAAGAATTTGCGGTAAGAAAAACTTGGTTGCATCCCTAATTTAATTTTTTGATGCTTCAATTATTTTACTGCTTCCGTCTGTTGTCAAACACCCTGCCATAACCATTTAGTTTGGTATGATCCATCACTCCCTCCCGGGCTGCATTACATATAGTCACAGGTTTAATGACAGCCCAGCAGTGCACTGGCAGGGTTCATGTTTCGGCCATTGCCTCCATTCTGGCTCTTGGCACAGAAGACTATAGCTGACTAGTTTGTGTGTGTGTTCTTGTGCATGTCTGTGTCTCAATGTCACGTTCATGGTGCCAAATGTAAAGCGTGTGTTCTGTCGACAGAGAGACGGTACCTGGAATGTCAGTTGGGTCACAGTGAGTGGGGTTGCCGAGGTACTGGTGTTTGTTCTATAAGGCGGTATACGCTCCAATGAAGGACTACACACACACCCACACCCACCCACTCTGTTACACAGACCCCCCCCCCCCCAACAGTGCCGGAAACAGGCCCCGACCCTTTGCCCCCTCCATGTGCACATATGTACATGTTACCAAGCGTGTAGAGAAGGAGGGAGGCTGCCATTGGAGTGTATCCACCGTAACGGGACGGACTAGAAATGGAAGTAATTCAGGTGAAAGAGTCGTGGTCAATGGAGGCATGGGGTATTTGCATCCGAGTATGTGTACAATGGCATTGTGTTTGAACTGCGAGGATGGTGGAAACGTAGCGTTTAAGGTTATGTCAAGGTTATGTTTGATCTCCCGCACCCAAGTCCAGTCTGCATTGTGCTTTCTGTAAGCCGTCAACATATTTAGATGCAGTCACACATTTCCATGTTTAAGGCCATTTGACAGTAGATACTGGATGGATATATGAGATGATAGACATTTTCAACTGTCAAGACTTTCCTACTTTTCCTTACCAGTGAAACTGGGGTAGCTATAGCCTACTTTAACTAGGGGGAGATTGGCTGAGAATGAGAAGGCTGCTTTTATGACAATATATCATTTACTAAAAAATAAATGAGATGACAAACCTTTTCATTTGTATCAATTCACTGGATTCACCCAAAACAGGAAATCCTCAGATAACTGATCTACAAACTGTTATTTGTTTTAATTCCAATAATATTTACTATATCGTGATGTATGTTATTATAAATGTACACCTATCCAGAGGCGGCCTTAACGATCTGGGGGCCCCATTCAAGACCTAGTGTGGGGCCCCCCACTTTTTTTGTATTTTCTTGAAAAAAAAAAATCTTAATTTTTTTTTTATTTTCAATACATATTTCTTGTGCATGCTTGTGCATGCTTCCCGCAAAAAGAAAACAGATAGTAGAGTTTTATGAGATGATGGGCCACTGGGTGCAGACTCTTAAAGGGCCCCCCCACTCCTACCTATCCAGTCAGGTACACTGACTTTTCAGCACATATACAATTAATGGTAAAAACATATTAATGAAGTCAGTTTTTCTCACAGGATTTAGGGATACTGTGGGAGGGACCCTGGTCCTTGTTGGGGGGTCCGGGGGCATCCCCCCCGGAAGAAAATGTGTGCCTTTTGAATTAAAATGCATCAATCTGGTAGCCTGGAAATCCTGACCCTGATATCTTGAACGATAGAGGGTCTGGCGACGATCAATAGTAATTTCCAACTCTAGGGGCGGCTCCTACTCGTGCATTTCAAATGCCACTGCACGCAGTTGGATAGCACTACAACCAATCAGAGCGATGCACAAGTGACGTAAGCCCCGTTCGTTTAGCGAACAGCTGTTAAACTGTTCAATTAAACGTTTGCCGTTGTCGGTCGGCAAAACAGAACATTCCACTTACTTGCTAGTGAAAGCTATGAGTCCCGTCTTCCAATTCGTTAAGGGTCGAGGCCAAAGCAGTCTCAAACTCACACAACATATCCGCAGCCATCTTTGATGTTTACTATCACAGCTTCGACGTCGCATGCACGTCACTGTCGTCATCCGGTTACGTCCTCCCCAGAGCACCATATAAAGGGCTCTGGCGCGCCCATATTAGATAGAACCAATTGAAACGTTATACCAGATTTCTGGTAGTCTTGATAAGCTTCAACGGAGCGTCTCCAGACCAACACGCGCAGCAAATTTAATTTGCCAGCGCCTAGTGGCAGGTCTGGGAATGCCAGGCTATCAATCTGGTGCACTTTGAGGGGAAAATTTAGAGGCTATATCAAATCCTGAGATGCAGCAGGAACATTATTTTTCAGATTTTTCTTAATCAGGCAGCACTCTTTACTCTGCTACTGTAAAAACAGTACAGTAGATTGGTCTGCAGACTCATGTTCTATGATGGAGAGACTCATTTCAACAGATACAGGGTGGATAGCTACTTTTTATGAACAGCATAGAATTTACACATAGAAATCGTATTCATGTATGTGTGTGGGGGCCCTAAAGGCTCATCATGAAGCCCCTTAGACAGAGCTACTAATGCTGTTTTCTTATGCTTTTGTATTTCTCCCCTACTAGTTGAGGGGCCCATGATGATTTATTTCCTTATATTTAGGCTTATTCCTTTTTGGACCCTGTTATTGACATGAGTGACTGATCTCTTTGACAATTCAACATGAAAAGTTACTATGAGGCCTAGGGCCCGGTAGCCTGCTCAAGAATTATTTATCAAAAAATAAATAAAAATAAAAATACATATATTTTTTTTTAGGGGGGGCTTGGGGGCCCCCCAGAGGGCGGGGCCCCATTCAATTGAATGGGTTGAAACATAGCTAAGGCCGCTACTGCACCTATCATGGTAGAATATTTTAACCATAATCCATACCAATAGATTAGAACAATGAATAACTACTGTGTAAAGGCTTGTCTTTGTATCAATACAGAGTACAGGTTCTAGGTAGGATTATTACTTTAATTTACATGTGTATCTTTGTCTTGTTTTCCAGTGTGGTGGAGGTTCTGCTCAAAGCCGGTGCCGACCCAAACGCTGGAGATTACTTCAACAACGTTTACGAAACCTCGCGGGAGAAAGGCATCCACTCACTGGAAGGTGAAAAAGAAACAGTCTGTGTGACTGTGTGCATATGTCACACATTGCATTTGGTTGTGTGCTTGCTACGTATATTACACATATGAATCTGAACCAGATATTATGAGATATTATCATTTGCATAACGATTTGCATATATGTACATGTTTCATTTCCTCTGTGTTATGTTATTTTATATGTTCTGTGACAAAGTAGTGTTTGCTTTATTTGTTTTTCTTCAAAGCTGCACACGCAAACACACAGACAAGATTGCACAGGCACACACACACACACACACACACACACACACACACACACACTTTTTAACCCCCCTCCCCCATCTGTGTTGGGTTTCTGTGCAGACATATTTATATGGGATATGTATATTGCAGACATTTATATGGCTGTCAGGTTTGGGTCCACGTGGGGCCAGGGTAGCGTGGGGAAGCGTTTCCCAGACGCACACTGATGGATGGGCTAGGGGGGCCTGTGCGACGCTTTATTGGGTTAGCTATGATTATCCCGCCCTGTCTCTCTCTCTCGCTCTCACACACACACACACACACATACACACACTGCAGAAAGGGACTGCCAGAGAGAGGGGAAGAGGGGGATGGATGGATGAAGGAAGGAAGGGAAAGACTGATGAAGGAAAAATGGAAAGATGAGTGCTGTAGAAGAAACAGAGGGGAAGAGGGAAGAGGTTAGGGAGCATCGATAGTCTGAGTGAGGGAGATGTTAAAGGAGAAGATGTAGATGATGGAGAGAAGGAAGGAGGGTTTGAAGGAAATGGGTGGTATGATGAGCAAGGGAAAGGAAGTCAGGAAATGGATGAGACAAAGTTATTGGGAGGGAGGAGGAAGAGGGTGCGAGTGATGAAGGGAATTGATGGATACCAAGGAGGAGAGGAAGGAGGCGGAAGAAATAAAAACGGATGATGGGGGAGTGGCACGAGATGAGTGCTCTTTATGAAAAAGAGAAGTAAGGAGAGAATGATAGACTATCTCTATTATTAGCAAGGTGCACCGCAAAGCAGACCCTAAAAATACAACTGGAATTATTCCTATCATGCCTGACAGTTGAGCTTAAATTTGTGAAATTGAAAAACTTGTGTACAATATTGTAGTCTATAGTGTTATCAATGGAACTCTTTCTTGTGCCTAACTGTTAATAGATTTTAAGTTGATATAAGTACTCAAACATCTCCTGTTTTAAGATGTTTCCCATTTAACAATTTGTGTATTTTTTTTCCTGTCAACCAATGCATAGTGCATCTGTTGTTCTAATCTTTCTCGTCTCTCTGAATCGCTCCCTGTCCGTCTGTCTGTCTGTCCGTCTGTCTGTCTGTCTGTCTGTCTGTCCGTCTGTCTGTCTGTCCGTCTCTGTCCACAGTCCTGGTGTCCAGAGAGGATGAATTCAGCAGCAGGCTCAGCAGCAGGGCTGGTTTCCGTGGTTGCACAGCACTTCACTACGCCACATTGGCTGACGACACACTCAGCGTCCGCATGCTGCTGGAGGATGGTACGTCACACACCCCAACCCCATCCATAACCCTGCTTAAGAGGTCCATAGACTCTAAGGGACTAGATAACAACAAATACACTGTTCCTGTGCACATTTAACCTAACAAATCAGCTGTTGTACTGTACATATCTCCACATTCACCAAAAAAAATTATTTAACACATCTGCAGCCAAGGTATGAAAGTAGGACCAGTTTTTCAACCAATAAATTTGGTTTTACAATTACTCATTTTATTCTATTGAGGTGCTCCATTTTGTCCAACTATAATACAAAGAGAGGGAGGAAGGAGGGTGGAGCATTTTGCTTAGATGGCGATGAAGTCTGTGCCTCATGAGGGAAACCAATGCAGCTGTCACCTGAACTCTTTCCGTCTCAGCTAAAACAAACTGACAGAACTCAATTATAACGTCCACCGGAAGGGAAACGGCTCAGTGGTTTAACACAGTGTATTTATCTGTTGGTGGGTCGGGTAAGGCTCAATCTGTATTCAATTGACAGTTCCTTTGCTTATTTAATACCTGTGCCAAGGAGGTTATGTTTTCAGCCCTGTATGTTTTATTTGTTACTTGACAGATTTTGTTGCTATTTGGTGGAATAAGTTAGCCCCTTTATACTTTTTTACTTCATATTTTTTTTTACTGTTAATTGTAGACGTCAAATCTGGGCCTGGCCTGAACCATATTTTTGCATTTTGAATTTCTGGCAAAGCAGTTTATGTGCCGCTCTTTAAAATGAATCACTTGGTTTTCATGTGGTATGTTTTTCCTTTCGGATACAGAGGTACAAGGATAAACACACGTTTGTGCTTTCATTGACACTTTGCTTTTATTAGATACGATTGCCTCTATATTTAATTTCGAGGTGTGATTTATTAATTTGAGGAAACAAATTACTAGTTTAATTGAAGGGTAACACTTTCTATCACAGCACAGGCCATGCTCTTTACCTTTTATCTTTCTTATCCAAACTTAATGGTTCTCAGTTTTCCCTCAGAGCTGGAGGCAGTATCGGCTCCATCAGCTTTATAAAGCTTTCCATGTATCATCATCTTATCGCTTCCAACCCCCAAGTAATATAAACAGTATTACAAAGCTCATTTGAAATTGATCACTTGTTCATATCCTCTCTCCATTCGCCCCCATTAAACCCGCACCTGTCGTTGACTCAGCTCCACACACACACACACACACACACACACACACACACAGACCCTCGGGGCAGAATATCCCCCTCAGTTTCCAGGCGAGCAGCTCTTAAACAAGCTAGGCCTAGTTGAACTATGACCTCCGCACAGAACATGCCCTTGGGGTAACTCCACAATCACAGGATGTGTGTGCCTTTGTGAGCGGGGATGTGTGTGAGCCCTTATGTGTGTTTTTTGCACTCAAGCCTCCCATTTCAATAATTAAAATATTCATGTATGCTTTTGATATGTTTAAAGTTCCAACCCTTTTACCCTTCTCAGGCTGATTTGTTTTTTAATCTTAAAAACGTTCCATTTTTTGGGGATGAAACACCCCAACTACCATCACTGTATGCGCACCCAGACACACACAAGCGAGTATTAATGTCTTGTTTATGTTTTTGATGGATGATTCATCCCAAGCTCTTTCTGCCCGTCTCTCCCGTCTCACCCCCTGCGTCTGTAAGCACTCCGTACGCTTAAACAAATCACTTCGTCTAACTCGATCAAATGTTCTGCAGATGCATTTTTGAATTAAAAAGGTAAGAAATTTCACAAAGCAGGGACATTTGTTTTAAGGAAATCAGATTAAAGACGGACCGGGTTGTTGCTCCACCGACTGGGCCGTTGCCGGGTTGGCGCCAGCATCACGGCCAATCACAATCATGACATTACACTCTCTCAATCCCAGACACATCGCTGTCCATGTGCATGTGGGATTCTGTGTGAATGGGCACATAACTAAAGACTCCTCTTATAGATTTTCAGCCCGTGATTATTCTTGACAGCTCTCGGTCATTTGTCTTTTTCTTAAATCCATTTCCTCTTTGAAGTTTCTTATCCATCTTTATTTATTTTTTTACAAAGTGCCACCGCTTGAGGGTATGTGTGCCTGGATTGTGCGTCATGTATGTGCACATTGTGTGTGCTTCTGTATGGAGTTGTGTGTATCCTGTACCTTATTTCCCTTGTGTTTGGGTGCGTCCATGATGTTACTCTACTAGCCGTTGGTTTTGCTCTTTTGGCCTTAGCCGGCCCTGGACTCACATCTCCATCCATCACAGTCTTGGGGCCCACCATGGGGCCTCTCCATCGGCCCACGGTCCCTCACACTACCACTACTCTCTTGCTTCTCCCCAGGCTCCGCATCAGGCCCGTGGCCAGGGGCGCTCGGTAATGGCCGGCTCCGTAGGTGGTAGGAGGCCAGAGGAGACACACATGCTCACAGATGCACACAATACAGACACAAGGACACACTCGCGCACAAAGACCAGCAGGGGCTCTCTCCCACCAGCTGCAGGGAAAAAGAGGGAGGAGGAAATGGGGGAGAGGAGGGCACTCCTAATAGGCATAACTAAAGCACTCCTAGTGTGTGTGTGTGTGTGTGTGTGTGTGTGTGTGTGTGTGTGTGTGTGTGTGTGTGTGTGTGTGTGTGTGTGTGTGTGTGTGTGTGTGTGTGTGTGTGTGTGTGTGTGTGTGTGTGTGTGTGTGTGTGTGTGTGTGTCGTTAGTGTTGATCCTGTTATAAAGTGCTATGGCCCAGAGGGTTGGCCTGATATTAAAGCCCTAAATGATGCTATTTATTATGTCTTGTGTGTTTGTAGGAGTGTGTGGGTACTTTATTGCTTTCGTCCCTCATGTTTTTGGTGGGGGTGTGTATTGTTGTCGGGATCGATAGCTTTGTGAGCAGGTCACAAAATGTAGGGGTTTATCGATAATCATCACAGTGATTATTAGTCTCTGCGGTCAGTGCTTGGAGCAGTAGGAACAACCAGTACCTGTATTCATCACATACACTGTTACAGTTTCCCAGAGTGTAGCTCAGACAGAAAAACTTCAGATGGGTCATCTGGTTCACAATGCTGGTGTGAAGCGCGGAACCTGCAATCTTCTTTTAGTATTTCAGTGCATACAGCTCGTGTTTTATTCGTACAAACTGGTGTAGGTTTGCCTTTTTTGTGTTTAATCTTGAGTAGGTCTGAGTAACATTTGACTTTTTTTTTCTGGTGCTGACAGAATTCCTTTGTTTTGATATACTTTTTTTTTCATACTATAGTTTGAGAATCATAAATATGATTTTCTTATAATTCTTTCAATCTAACAACTACATTCAAAATCAGAATAAGTAGTGCAGAGCACTATGCATGTTGTCCATAGTGGCAAACCATTTTCCCCATCCAGCCATGCTGATGTAACTTTGAATAACAACTTTTCACCCTGACTGCTATGGACCGATTTTGGTATTTACCAGAAAAGTATTGGGGTTTGATTGCCTGGAGGTTGGACCATCTTGTGTGTTGAGAATCTAGCATAGACCTAAACTACCCATCTTTCCCATTATTCATTACATTTGTAGTGTGTGTTAGGTGTAGCTGATATGATGGAAAGCCTTCAGTTGTTCATGTGGAGGAATGTGTGTATTGGCCACTGTGGGTTGAGAGTGGTGGCACAGGTCAGACCAGAAGGCACTGCTAACCACCATCACTGACAAGCCCACCACTCTACAGTCCTGGCACACTTTACACATGCTGGGACATTATGCATCCTTCTCATTCATACCCCAACCCCTTTAAGATCTGTTTAACTGAATTGTGTCTTTATTTGACCCCTCCTGCTGTGAGGAAGTGTGTGCCTGTGTGCCTGAAAGGCCCCCAACCTGCAACAACCTGCAGTGTGTATAGATTGTATAATAATCCATGGTGTTGGTGTGCGGATGTAGGGGTCAAAGTGTGTGTTATTGGCACGCGTTGCAGATATGAAACCCCCCACAGGGTCATTGGATGGCCCGGGTGCTTCACTGCAGTAAGTCTCAGTGACCCCTGAACCAATGTGACCTATCACCCCTAACCTTCCTCCCTAAATCGACGTTATGACCCTCCTGCTGAGGTGGTGTGTTCATATTCTTGTTATACTTACCAAAAAAAGGATGAGGACCTTTGAAAAATTTAAATTTAAAAAATCGATAAAGTTGGTATTCTGTTGTAAGTTGTTGTCTATTGTAAAAATATTTAGTTTCTAATGTACATGTGTCTGTTTCATGCATGCATGCATACAGGTGCCAACCCCCTACAAACCAATGCCTTGGGACACACAGCACGGGCCTATGCTAAAGAAGGGGACGTGGGCGCAGTGCTGCAGGAGTGGGAAGGCAAGGTACGTCACGACCGGCACACTTTTACAGACACAGACCCGAATTTTGTTTCCGCAGAATGCGCAAGCAATTAAAAGGACATTAGTTTGCATGCACACAAATGTTTTGATGCTGAAGCCCTTTCCTGTGGCCTGGTCTGAATGACTCAGCACCATTCACTCAGCAGACATCTGTGTCATTTAGTTGCCTTCATGCGCACAGACACACACTCCTCAGGAGGTCTGTGTCAGCTCGCTGACTGAGTGACAGGTGCTATTGAGTGTTAAAGTTGTGAAAGCTGGTGGAGGTTAACCGGGGTTTAAAATGTGCCAAAGTCAACTTGATATAGTCGTTGTTATATTGGAATAGATGTAAACTTAAACTATTATTGTGTTTGTGATGTTGAAGGCTTTTGATGATCATTTACATTCAAATGAATCTCAGCACTCAGCGGCTCCTATGTGTAGCCAGATGATGAATCTGCAAAAACCAGCACCCAAAAAGTCTTGAGAAAGACAGCATCAAAATTAAATGATTTATTATTATCTCTAGGTTTTTTTTTCAAGCAGAGGCTCTATCTTATCATGCAGGCGTGCCACAGTAATCATTCACATGAATTCATTTTTCTTGTGATCCCTTCTATTACATATTAATTTGATCGGATGAACTGTCATAGAGATTTGATTAAGCACTCTGCACATGTAAGGGCATAATAATCATCACAAACGACCTCAGCGCACCGCTCAGCCTATGGAGTATAGAAGGAGAAGTTGGGTCTGCTCTTTTCTTAAATAAAACTTGAGTTATCCGCAGTTATCTAGCAGCTTGACAGCAGGCCAGAGCTAAGCAAGATGGAGAGGGAGAATAAACAGCCTGCCTCCACTGCAGGGTGAAAACCTGGAGTCTGTGAGAAGACAAAGAAGAGAGGATGAATGAGTCGGGGCGAAACTGAAACATTACGATTTAAGGAAAAGAAAAGATTTGAGAGAGAGAGAGAGAGGAGAAGAAGAAGGATGGAATGAGTTGAAATCAGCAATAAAAAATAGAAAATATGTGTTAGAGAAAAGGAGGCAAAGGCAGATTGAGAGGGGTAAAGAGAGGCGAAGAGATTTATTAAAGGAAATGCATTCATAACCTGGCTCTGTTTACAAAATAAAATAATTTTCTGTATGTCCATTACTTAGCAGCTTATCAAGCTCCCGCACACTTTAAACACTTTCAGAAACTGTATCAATTAGCTACACCTGTGAAATGCCTGACACAAGTCATTTAAATTATAATGTAACCAATAAATTATTGCTTCATAAGATTTGACCATGTGTCAGACTCAGAGCTAATATTTGTTACTTTGACTCCAAACTTAAGTGTAACAGGCAGTGGCACGTGTGTGCAAAGATCACATTTCTTGAATGACATTATCCAGCTATAAAAAGCATTTCCCGTCAGGACAAATTGAGGGAATGAGATGAACGGTTCCAAGCCATAGAGTCCAGTCAGGTCAATTTTACTTATATAGCCACAAATCACCAAAATCCCTCAAACCGTTTTTTACAACCTGTACTACAAGTGACACTGTCTATCCTTTTAGGACATTAATTTGGTTAAGGGAAAATGAGGATGAACAGTGCTTTGTTCTTTCGTCTATAAGGGATTCTGGGCTAAATATTTTCAGTCATAGCTTTCTTTTGCACAACAGTCTAAAGGTGTGTTTGGTCACTCGCTCTTTCCTTGTTTCAGTGTATTTGTAGTGGGGAAGAGTCAGTAAATGTGATGATAAAGAGAGAGATGGGTAAAGCGGGGCCGACCTGCAAAATCTTCAGTGTCTGTATTTTTTTGCTCCCTTGAGATTAGATTTCTTACATTGTCCCTTGTGTCTCCCTGGTCTCCCCTCCATCCAGTTCCAGGAGGCGCAGGCTCGGCGGGAGGCGCAGGAGAGGAGGAGGTTCCCCTTGGAGAGGAGGCTGAAGGAACACATCATCGGACAGGAGGGGGCCATCAATACTGTGGCCTCAGGTAAACACACACTCACCCAACGTTATATATATATATATATATATATATGCAGCTCAACAGATGCAACGCAATGATCATTAGCCATTATAATTACAAGTACGTAACTGAATGCTTTTAAGCCACAGCCGTGCCCTCTTTGTTTCCACGCTGCTTTTGCTTCTCTGTTTTTCTCTCCGTTCAATATCTCTTTCCATGTTTTTCTGTTGTTTTCCTGTTTGTGCTCGTCTTCGCTCGTGCTCTCCTCTCTTCCTTTTCCCTAACGCAGTAGGCGGGTCTCAGACAGACCGGCGGAGGCTGTAATTGGTTAATTGTGATGAATGAGCTGTCTGTCAGGCATACACAGGTGCTGTGTGTGTGTGTGTGTGTGTGTGTGTGTGTGTTTGTGTGTGACAGCTGAAGAGGCCAGGCTTGGAGCCGCCAGTTAACACGATTACAGAGAGAGGAGACATACTACAGACCCCCCCCCCCTCCTCCTCCTTTTTTCTCTCCCTCTCTCTGCTTTCCCCTCCATCTCTTTTCTCTTTCCTCTCATCATTGCCTCCCTCTCTCTCTCTCTTGCTCTCTCTTTACCTCCTCAATCTTCATCACACCCACTCTCCCTTCTTTACCCTTCTGTCCTTCCCTGCTTTCACTTTGTGGCCTCCACCTTCTGCATCTCTCCATCATCGTTGCTCCACGCTGGGCCGTCCACCTCCCCGCTCCCAAAAACACACAGAGTCAGGGATGGACAGGCAAAGGGGCAAAATGATGGAGACTGGGAAAGAAAAACAGATGAGACGGGGCTAGAACAAAATAGAAAAGACAGGAAAGCTGATGGGAGAAGATAGCAGAGAAGTAGCTGAGAACCAGAAAGCTCTGAGCATTGACAGAAAGACAAAGAGAGCGAGCGTAATGCATGGAGAAGAGGACGGAGGATGAGTTAGAGCACAATAACACAGCAGACAGTAAAGAGCTGATATTACACCAGGCTTCCATGGAGGCCATGTATTGATCCACGGGTGAGAATGTGTGTGTGTGTTTGTCGCTCGGCATAGAAGGAAGAGGCTGTGTGTTATTTTTATGATCTTGGTCACAGATTTGTGCAAATAATAAACTCGGTCCCAAAGCTAGAAGTAGATATTATAATTTGTAATGTTTTTTTGTGAGAGAACATGCAGTGGAGTTTATAGTAGATCGGATAACAACTTGTTTTGCCCCAAGACTTTTCAAATTCAAATGAAATAACTATTCAAAACTACATTTCTATTGAAAGAAACCTTAGATGACTCTTCACCAAATACAATCAGCCATATGTGAGCAGTAGTTACAAGTGTTTGAGTTGGTTTTGCTGGGAGTCAATGTAGTAAGAGAGAATCGTGGGACTTGTAGTCTTTGGCAAGGTGATGAATGATTGTTGTTATCATGGCAAATTGGCTTGGAAGCCATAGAAGACATCGACACAGTGATAAAGGCACAGCTTATTGATCTCTGAGAAGTATTACAGTGAATATATCTCTCTCTCTCTCACTCACAATCTCTCTCACACACACACACACACACACACACACACACCCCCAGAGAAAGCAAGCAAGACAACTGGTGGTATGCTTAAAAAGAGGCCAAGAGGCAAACATCTGCAAAGATTTTTACCTACTCTATATTTATTTACCAGTCCTCCATACTTGTGTTGTGTGCCATTTTGAATGTTTTTCTCAAATGTTGGCCCAGCAGGAATCAGACTAAGAGTAAGAGAGGGGAAGCAGAGAATTAGAAATGAGGAGATGGACCAGGAGAGAGAGAGTATACTGCAGATAAAGAGACAACAAATGAGAAAGGGATGTAGAGATAAAGGGAGGAGAGCTGCACATGACCGGATTATGTCGTTGCAGAAACAACACATACATATTTGACAGTGTAGATCAGGGCACATACTGTATATCTCACTATGAAACAAAATATATTCTCACAGAAAAAACATATTCAGTTTACAATTTACATTTGAGAGGCAGCCAAATTACTGAAATGATTTGTTCTTCATCCAAGTTGTTGAATTTTAATTGTTTCATATATCCGTCACTTATAAATCAACTAATTCCTTCGACATTATTTTTACTGCAATTTGTCAGTGCACCTCAACTCCTCATGACAAACAGCGGACCTGCAGCAAAATACAAACACACTCACAAAATAGAGATACCCCAAATACACACACACACACACACACAAACACACACACACACACACACACACACACACACACACACACACACACACACACACACACACACACACACACACACACACACACACACACACACACAGGAAGGAGGTTAGATTGATCCAGGTTTAGCTCTCAGGGCTAAGAGTTATTGAAGAGAATCATCCCTCTGTAATCTGGTTAGAGCCAACCAGACCTTCCCAACACACACTGCTCTGAGCCTAACTGTGTGTGTGTGTGTGTGTGTGTGTGTGTGTGTGTGTGTGTGTGTGTGTGTGTGTGTGTGTGTGTGTGTGTGTGTGTGTGTGTGTGTGTGTGTGTGTGTGTGTGTGTGTGTGTGTGTGTGTGTGTGTGTGTGTGTGTGTGTGTGTGTGTGTGTGTGTGTGTGGACGCATGTAAGAGAGGGAGGGAACACGCTTCCATTTGTTTTGTGTATCCTTCCTTTCCTTGTTGTTGTGAGGCTCCTCTGAGAAATGTCAATGTGCCCTTCTGTCAAAGTCGGTCCCAATCAGCTAAAACACACAAACACACAGAAGGTTAGGCTGTCATTCACACAGCCGTTGATAAAGCAGACAGAGCTTTGGAGCCCCTCTTGTCATTATTCATCTGCGTGTCCATCTCCGACACATCTCGTTTGTTTCTCTACCTCGTTCTCTGCCTCCTTATCTCTTATCACTTCTCTCTCTCTCTCTCTTTCCCCTCAGTATCTCCCCGTACATCCTTACTCCTCTTTCCTCTCCTTATCTTTGCTCAACTGTGTCATCTCTCCATCTCTCTGCCTCCCTAATTCTGCCTCCCCTACTCTTCTCCTGCCATGCATCCGTTCTTTATGATTATCGGCTATTAGCCGCCGTTTTAACTAACACTCAGATCTCGTGTCTGTCGTGAAGTATTTTCGCTTCACTACATCAAAAGCAGGATGGTCTCGGTTGACTGTAGCTGTTGTTTGACACACTTTGTCTGCTGCCATATGCAAGTGTTGGTCCCTACATGTTCTTGCCTCACTCGATAACTTTGAGGAGCCTAAGTCTGAAACCATTTACAATTCAGAGAGAACGTTGTCAAATTGAATCCAAAAGACCTAGTGTGCACGATTGCATTTTTTGTGAGGTTAAGTACAGCTGCTCTGTGGTGGCAGTATAAGTTTTTCTCCATTTTATACACACAAAAACACACATTTCTGTTCTCCAGTGTTGGATTTACTCTAATTGTATTCATTCAAGATTTTTGTTTTAAGTTTTTGTATTTAAAGTATTGAGAAATTGAGCGATAGTTTTAGGAACTGTGTTTAAACGATTGTGTAAACTGCCCTGAAATTTTGATTCAAAAGATTAACACTCATATTAATAACAGAACCATATCTTTTAAATTTAGCTCATAATTTGGTTATAATTGTAATTTATTTCTCATGAAATATACATTATTTAGATGGATGGGGGTGATGGTTACTGTAAAAAACACACAAAAAGAACAGCATTATTCTTAAAATATTTTGAACATAAAATATTTCAAATCTCTAAAAGTATTGTTATGCCATATATACAATTCCTGTGTGTGTATATAGGGAGAAATAAAAAACCCAGCTCCTCTTTGGCTCTGGTCTTGGCCCCGGCCTCTCAACAGCCTCCGATTTTGGACAAGTTTGTGCTAGGGTCTGCTTCTTCGTCTAGTGGCTAAAACCACGGCCAAATACACTCTTTACTCCCCTCCGACCCACCTCATCATCTTGTCTTTGTGTATGTGTGTGAGTATGGTTGCTGGGGTGATGGCAGGGTTGGGTAGGCACTCCTCTTTAAGCAAAGCGTGTGTATGTGTGTGTGTGAGGCTGCGATCCATGCTAAACTGATTTCGCCATGGCCGCGCCAGGAAGGCTAACACAATTACTGCTGGCTAATGGCCCCACTGACTGAGGGGGGGGGGGGGGGGGGGGGTGAGAGAGGCATCGTGGATAGCTTTCTGTAGGTCTCTCATCTTGCTCTCTTGTTCTGTTTTCTCTCCTCTTTTTTTTTCAACTAAATGTCTCTGACCCTTGTCTCATCCCTGCTCTCTCAGCCTTTTATCATAGTTTCTGGGATACCCGTCGCCCTCGGGTCAACTGGGTTCAGTCGGGTGAAACTTGGGACTACGTAATGCTAAAGCAAAGTCAACACATGACACAAATAATAGTCTCCTTTTTTCTTTCCCCCCTCTAGCCATCAGGAGGAAGGAGAATGGTTGGTACGACGAAGAGCATCCTCTGGTCTTCCTCTTCCTCGGCTCATCAGGAATTGGTAAATCACCGTCTCATCTTTCACAGCCAACCCTTCCTCTCTGGTTTGACCCCATGAAGTGATGAGCAAAAAAAAAGAGCACTTCAGTTTCCTAAAAGTAGCTGCCAAGACAAACAGAACTCTTGAGTATAAGTGAAGTTTCTGAATGTTTGTTGAATGCACGCGAAGTGTATATTTTTCCTGCCAGTCTAATGACCAAACACACAAGACTACAAAAGCACATTGTTAAACTCTTCCTTGTATCCAGTGAATTAGTTTGTCTCAAAGGTTTCATGATATACTGTCTGAAGTAAAAAATAAGAATTAAAAAAGGGAAATTTTAAACCAGCATTTTCAAAAGGGTTATACAAAGGTTTTAATTAAAAGATCAAAAGAGGAACTGTATTTAATTAAATCAAGTCACAAAACTGAGTCTTGAGAATGAAAAGGTATTTTATGCAAGGAAAAATAGTTGAGTGTCATGAGCAGAATAAGAAAAGAATTAACTAAAATCAGACTAATCAGACTAGATCAACATTCAGCTTAGCATTGTTGCCAAATGCAGTCCCACCCACAAAGGCTCTGATTGGCTCAATTGTTTCTCAATCAATTCAATTCTCCTTTGGGAATAATAACTTAATTATCAGTCAATCAATTTCCAAGCAGGGAAAAATCTGCAGACAATTTTGAATCACTGACCGAATTTGAGCTGTGGGCAGCGATTCTGGGATCTTGAACCTGGCTGGTAGTGTTTAGTAAACAGAACTACTAATGTGCATATTATTACACAGTAATACAGACACTGTTTTATAGTCAAACAGTGGGCATACAGCATGTCAAGCCAACATAAAGTTAAAATAACATTTACAAAAGCAGATCCTTATGTATAATGGTTTAAGAGTATGGATGTGAGTGTATGACCTGGAGGACTGATGAAGGTATTTATTTATGTTTTATTAAGTACGGGCCCTCAAGTATTGCCCTTAATTATTGTTCTCCACCATTCTTACTTCTTTATATTTCTTCCGCCTCATTTTCTAGCTGCTACTCCTCCCACACCGTTTCACTTAGAAACTAAAAAATTTCACAGAACGTCCGTCCCTACCCACCCCACGGAGTGTGCTATTATTCAGTTTTTGGATTTTCCACTAGGGGGCGCTGTTATGAAGTCCCGACTGAAAGAAGTTTGAGAGGCCACGCCCCGCACACCATAAATCCGATTGACTTGAAATTTCTCACACAGGTGTATGTTAGGGTGCTCTACAAAAAAACCTCTGGGACCATAAAAGTCCGCCTGGGAATATTTTTCGCTAATTAGCATAAACTGAAAAACAGGGTTTTGACCACAACTTTGTCAAATTCTACTCTATAAACACCACAATTTCTCACGAAGCTTTGGGGGACTACGATGCACATGCCCGTAAAATATTAGTAGGCTAGCTTGAAAAACATGGCCGCCATTGACCAAAACGTTTACGCAGGGGCGGGGCTTATTAACAAATTGGCCATAACTCCTTAACCATAGGTCCTATCATCATCGAACTTGCTGGGTATGTGCAGAAGTCATGTGGTAGCATGTCCCTTGAAGCTTGTCGAGATTGACCCATAGGGGGCGCCACAAATGCGAAAACCATAATTCAAAATTGCAATGTTTGACAGGCCACGGCCCTTTCCCACTCACTCTGATTGACTTGAAATTTCTCACACATGTACAGCTCATGGTGCTCTATAATAAAGCCTCTTGGACCATAGGGGTCAGCCATGATTTTTTTTGTCATCCCAAATTTGCATGACCTGAAATACAGTCAAGTGCCATCTACTTTGTGGATTTCCAACCTATCATCACCAAATGTTGTACGCACTATCAGGGGACCGACATACACATGTGTATAAAGTTTTAGCGAGATAGCTAAAAAAAACATGGCCGCCCTTAACGAAAACATCTTCGCTAAAAGCGGCCATTTTCCTGCCGTTTTGCCACGATTGCGACCTTCAATCGGCCACAACTCGGGACTCGAGTTAGGAAAGCCCGCGGCGGCGGTTCGTAGAAGCGTTCGAGCCCGGCCGACGGCCACCGACGTGGGGCTGGCGATCGGCGCCGGGTGGCCCGTACTTTCCAAATCTCAGCGGGATTTTCTAGTTGTAGTTTATTGTATCCCATTGAGCTCTACTCTAAACAGCTGACACACTCAAACAATGGAAATGCTCTCTGACGCACAGCACAGACTGAGCGAATCTCAGAGCAATACTAAAAAAACAACAACAGCAGCAGTTTAAATGAATGACTGGGGGAGGAATTGTCTCATTTCTGTCTGGCCCTTTCTGCTAAGAGATATCTAGAATAGAGCAGAATAAAGGACGACACAGTTTTAAATACGTTTTTAATCTTCTCAATACCAGCAGATATTCAATAGTATAAGGCAAACCCTGTCTGGGGCATCTGTAGTTTGGAGAAAAGCTTAAAAGAAGTATGTTTGTGCGTAAGTGTCCGTGTTGGTAGGGAAGCAAAGAGGGAGACAGAGGAATATTAAGGGCCAGATAGATGGCTAAAAAAAGATAGGGATGCTGAAATGACAGGCCAGAGAGATAGATGGAGGAGAGATGGTGTTCATATTCTCTGTTGCCTTCAGCGACAAACAGTGGCCATGAGACATCAATATTAAACACAGCAACAAGACACAGTCTGACAAAAACACACACACACACACACCGTACCCATATGCATACAAAACACAAGACATCAATATCATATATGAGCATTTATATGCAGAATATTTTACCGACATCATCTCCTGCTTTTGGAGAGCAGGAGATGATTGAAAGCGTTGTAGAAGGGAGGCCCAGGGATTTAGATTAGCACTTAGAGGAAGAGAAAGATCGTCTTTCTGTCTGAAATGAGTGCACTTGTTTCTGAAAACTTTTACACACATCTCTGCAGGGATTTGTTTAGTTTTGTTATATTAAAAAACACAGTAATTAAACAGTTCCTGTTTAAAACTAAATAATTAAATGATTTCTCTGTTTTGTCTGATCGCCTAATGCTGGGTATCACAGGGAAAACAGAGTTGGCCAAACAGGTGGCACGCTACATGCACAAGGACGTCAAAAAGGTATGTCATACACACACACACACACACACACACAAACACCAGTGTTTTAATATTCAATCAATAGGTGGACTCTCTTTTCTTTCGAAAGAGACAAAAAATAAAACTAACACATTTAATTAAGTGGGCCTTGCTGCCTTGAAGAAATGATAGAGAATTATATTTGTGTTGGTTTCCATAGTAACTGATACAGTAGCATCTTGTGCCCTTTGGCAAGGTTAACCCTTTGTGTGATTGCAGGGTTTCATCCGTATGGACATGTCTGAGTTCCAAGAGAAACACGAGGTGAGAAAGCTGTGTGAAAGTCGGATATTAGTCGAGCTGTTAGATTGTTTTTAATAACTAAGGAGGCTAACTGTTTAGAAAATGTTGCTCCAACAGAGATTCATTCATTTTAAATGAGAGCTGCTACAGTTCCATCATTTTGCTGTGATGATGCATTGAATTAATGCTTTGTATGTGCTAAAAATGGATTCATAAACCAAAATGAATGTTGTTTTTTTTGCCTTATTTGCTCTTTTTTGTAAAGCTATGGTGATGAATACATTTAATTCAAGAACCAATTCTAGGGGGCGCTCGTGGTTAGAATTCCCTTATTTGAACCCATTTTGCGTCCTCTTTCCATCGTCCTCTCAGGTGGCAAAGTTCATCGGCTCCCCACCGGGATACGTGGGACATGAGGAAGGAGGTCAGCTGACCAAGCTGCTCAAGGCGTGTCCCGACGCTGTTGTCCTGTTTGATGAAGTAGACAAGGCCCACCCCGATGTTCTAACCATCATGCTGCAGCTTTTTGATGAGGTGTGAGCACAGACACAGACACAGGAAGTGAGGCATAATAGATAATACACTTACATTCTTCCTGACTATCATTCATGCTCTCCTTCAGGGTCGCCTCACAGACGGTAAGGGGAAAACCATCGAATGTAAAGATGCCCTCTTCATCATGACATCCAATGTCGCAAGTGAAGAAATCGCCCAGCATGCACTGCAGCTCCGCCAGGAAGCTGAGGAAGTCAGCCGCAGAAAGCTGGCAGACAAGCTTGGTGAGAGACACACACCAACACATACACACTCAAAAAACGCAAACACGCCGTGATGCACCAGTTTCTTACGTATATCAAACACTGCAGCTGACTTGCTTATTGTGATTCTAGTGCATCACACTCCACTTTCATCATTTGATGTAGTTGAAAACGCACATGATAATTTCATGTTCAAATAATGTCAGATGGTCTGGAGTTTCTAGTGGTGCTGTTACACTGTAAAGACATATAGAGCCATCAGGTAACCAACGGTAAATGAATCAAATCAAAAGTGTATGTAAACTGAACTGTTGTGCTTTTCCCCAGAGGATGTACAGAAAGGTGATGACGTCAAAATATCCCAACAGTTTAAAGAATCTGAAATTCGACCAATCCTGAAGGTAACTCAATCACACAAACACAACACAACACACACATGTGTAATTACTCACAAATGTTGCCGTTTAACCGTATGCTTTTTCTACCGAGGTTCACTGCATTTGGCCTGAGAGGCTTTGGTTTTCATGGTTAACTTTTTGGTTCCTCCCCAGTCTCACTTCCGGAGGGACGAGTTTCTCGGTCGGATCAATGAAATAGTATACTTCCTGCCGTTCTGTCACTCTGAGCTGCTTCAGCTGGTCATCAAAGAGCTCAGCTTCTGGGCCAAGAAGGTACGTAACACTGTGGTCCATATTTCATATTCTTTCAAAATATATTAACTGCCATGTGATTAAAACTCTTTGTGACAGACTCCTAACACACACATTTTTTCACATCTGTATTGTTTTGCACAAGAGAGGGGAGCAACACAACAGCAGGTTTAACAAAGGCCTCTCTGTGTGTCTCAGAGAGGGAGGAGATTTTACTGGGCGTCTTCAAAACAACCTGCATTCATAACACTGTTGTCCTCCAGTGGGACTGGAAGGCCCTACACACTTTATCCTGCAGCCGCTGAGCTGTGCAGGAACACACGCAGATCAATATTATGTGCCACTACTACTCACTATAATGTGATTACAGTGTTTAACATGTGGAGCCTTCATCAATATTTAATTATTAATATTACATCTGCTGTCCTGACAGCCAACATGGGCCCTGCAGGCAACTGATAGGGACCTGACGCATGCCTCTCACTGTGTGTGTGTGTGTGTGTGTGTGTGTGTGTGTGTGTGTGTGTGTGTGTGTGTGTGTGTGTGTGTGTGTGTGTGTGTGTGTGTGTGTGTGTGTGTGTGTGTGTGTGTGTGTGTGTGTGTGTGTGTGTGTGTGTGTGTGTGTGTGTGTGTGCGATCTATTTGTAAAGGTTTCTGTTGTCTTTAATTTTCCTTCCCTCACAAAAATCTCATTATTACAGAATCCTCCCGAGCCATGTGTTTGTCCATCACTTGCATATTAGATAAATGAACTGTTAAGTGCTATCTGTATCACCTTAATATAATCTTTGTAATGTTGTATTATTAGTGTTTATATCTATTGAGTAAAACATGGCATTGTATTTATTGAATGGAGTGTTAACATCAGTAGCTAAATGAGGCGCTCTGATCGGGACTATTGACTGGTGTTTGATTAAAACGCATTAAGGGCCTGTTGATTAGCAGTGGCAGACATGCTGCGTGACGGTATCTCCTCTCTGCCTCTGCATTTGCCTCCCTCCTGCAATCTTGTTAACTATTACTTCTCGCTGTCCGTCTACACCACCATCCTCTCTTTCTGATTTGACAGTGTATAACTCTCTCCTGAAGTTCTCAGCCTCATCCCTTTAACATCAGCACATCAAATGAACCTCTTCTCTTTTTTTTCTCTCCTTTTCTTTCCTCCGGTCCCTGGCATTAGGCTAAGCAGCGCCATGATATCACTCTTCAGTGGGATCAACCAGTTCTGGACCTGTTGGCAGGCGGCTATAACATGCATTATGGAGCGCGCTCCATCAAACATGAGGTAATACACAAGACTGTCGCACCAGGTTGAAAAAGTCTTAAAATTACATTTTCTTTTCTAAGGGCCTTAAAAGGAATTGCAAACAGTCCTTGGTTTTATGAAGCCAGACATCTTTCCATCAGTTATTATAACATTTGATTCCCCAGTTATATTTCTGACATCTGGAGACAAGGCACCTCTGCCAGATGAGCTTTACGGAAGACAAATAGAGCCTGAAATACTTCTGAATATTTCCATAATAACTTGTATAGTGTTGAGTAATTTAGTAAATGTTTGTCTGTATTTCACTTCCAAATAAGAGGTTAAGGTTATATGCTCAAACTGTGGTTTGGTGTGTAAAATTGTAAAAGCTGTTTCATTACATCTCCACTGTAGTGAGCGGCAATACCACTGTTTGTGTAAAATGTTGTTTGAGCTCAAATTGAATGTGAGACATTACATTGGCCTTTAAGAAAGTGTGAGAGGCATTATTCTCTTTTTGTGGGGCGATTTGTCAAGAAGACTAAAAATAAGCGAATGAATCCTAAATGGTAAATGGACTTGTACGTATATAGCATAGCGCTCCGACATGTTGCAAAGGGTGGGGATCGAACCACCAACCCGCTTAGCCACAGCCACCCACCTCTGCTATACATATTTGATCGGGGGAAAGCCTATTAGTTTTCAGTTGTTGTTTTTTGGACCAATAAGAAAAACAGATGTAGAAAGCAATAATAGTCAAATGAACGGAAATCTGCACACTGTTATACCATTTATTTCCACTTACCTTGTCATTGAACCCTCAGGTTGAGCGGCGGGTGGTCAACCAGTTAGCTGCAGCCTATGAGCAGGAGCTGCTGCCCAAAGGCTGCATCCTGCGTCTGTCTGTCCAATCAGAGGAGCAGGAGGAGCAGAGCACGCCCAGTCTGCGTCTTCAGGTGGTAGGAGAGGACAGCTCATCCAGAACACTGGACATCCGTCCACCGCTCAGCCCTCAACACTAACAAACAACACAGAGGATATATCCAGAGATGCATGTTCACTTCCTACACAGACAATATCACCATCACACCGCGTGAGAAGGATGGATGCTACTTGTTAACAATAAAAAACAAAACCCTGATAAACACATCACTGCCTCTCTGTTTCAGTACACCCATGCAGTTACCATGCCAATATTTCCACCGTATGCACTACACTATCTGCTAAAAATGATAGGTATTACATTTATGTTATAACATACTTGCATATCAGTTGGATCTGATATCAATAGGGTCAATGTTTTACATTGTGTGATTGTAAAAATAGCGTTTAGACTTCAGCGTGCTTGTGCAGCTGCAACATCATCATCAGTGGCTTGAGGGCCATAGTGTTAGCTAAAAACTGAAAGCTGTGTTGCATTAGGTGTATAGCAGCCTACGGCTTATCAACTTAGATGTGACATACTTCATAGTGTAGGACACTGAAAACAGCCAACATATTTAATATTTATTAAAGATATATAAATATATAATTAAGTTAATGGCAGTGAGCCATGTTGTGTGTATGTGATGTACAAAGGGTGAATGAGTTTGGGGGGCCACAGACAGGAGATGTCATATGGAAACAAATCAAAACGGACATTGTGGGGCGCTCGTGGATTAGTGGTTAGAGCGTCCCACAGCGTCTACAGACTCAGTCCTCATTGCAGCAGACCCAGGTCGAATCATACCCGTGGTCCATTCTCTGCATGTCCTCCCCTCTTTGCCCCTTTTACTACTGTCTCCAAAATCTAATAAAACGCTAAAAATACATTTTTAATTATTTATTTGTAAAGCTGGCATTGATAGGTGAATGTTTACAAGTACCAAAATGTTGATCTTTTAAACATTGAGCAATTAGGTTTAACAATAATTAATGTTTTGCTTGGATAAATAAAGCCCATGTTATGTTTGTCTGTGTTTGAAGGAATAAAAGTATTAATGACCAAAGAGAGATAGACATTACCTCTGTGTTCACTTGAATGCACACTTCACTCACCAGCAGAGCTTCATTGATAAATGTCTGTAAACCCATCTTGCTAATTCATTTAATCAAAGTAAAGAATGTGTTAGTGCAGAACTGTATAGCCGTCCATTTAAAAGATGGGTAATATCACTGCCTTGTGATTTGTTTCTGTTGATGCATGTTAATGTAAAACAAGACTACAGTGTGTGTTTGACATTTAAAGCAATTTAGAGTCATAAAGAAATAATATTCAAAGGGTTGTTTCATAAATGTTTGAACAGCATGTTGACAAGGCGCCAAATGTAATCAAATGTCACTTTTCATTCTTGTATCCCAGCCTCCACCATGTAAATAAAGTCATCACTACAAAAAAAGGAGGAATTCCTCTTGTTTTTTTTAGTTCCGTTTGTGTTGCACTGACACTCCTGATGGATGGATGGGTGTGTGTGTGTGTGTATGTGAGCGTGTGAGCGAGCAAGACAAGAGCTTGGGTGGGAATTTTGCAACAATAAAGCTTGTCCACCTTGTGAAGCAACATGACAGAGGAATTTCCTTGGAATCCTGCTCTGTGTTGGGGGTCTGTGTCGTACGCTGGGAGGGAATGCAGAGGACATCACACACACACACACATCACACCCTGCAGGAATGTCTTCCCTATAGGGAGGAATTAGCATGCAAGAAAAAAGACACAGTTAGTCTTACTGTGCTCCTCCTGGACCCCCCAACCACAACACACACATACACACACACACACACACACACACACACACATGTAGCCTGTTTTACGTCTACAGATACAAATGTTACAGAATAACAAGACATTTTTTGTTTGGTGAACTGATTAGCTAGTAAATTAGTTGACACAAAAAGTGTTAATTGTGTGTTAACAGGAATTAATGCCAAACATTAGTTGGTTCCAGCTTCTTTATTGCGAGGATTTCCTGCTTACTCCGTTTTACATTATTGTACATAACATGTCACAGTGTTTCAGTTTTTCGACAGGAAATGCTTTAAGATGTAATATTCGGCTCTGGCAATTTTCAGTATCCTCTGACATTTTATTGTCTAAACCATTCATCAAAAAAAGTCAACGGATGAATCAATAGTGAAAGTAATCTTTAGTTGTAGCTTGATTAAACTTTTCAGTCACATCTCTGTGGTCTCTTAACCTTTGAAATACTGCTTCATTTATTATCCATTCCTTTTATGATTGGTATAGTCTTAATAACGTAAATCCATAAATTCATCAGGTAACCTTATTGTAAAGTGTTACCTCCTTGTTATTCACCTGACCTGTCTAGAGAAAGGGAACCGCGAGTGAATCTAAAGCTTGCTCTGTGGCCGTATTGAATGTCGATGGCACTGTAAACAAATGGGCACACTGTCAGAAATATCATCTGCATCTTGTGAAGCTGAGACAAAGGAAGACAGCGGCAGACCAAGAGAGGTTTTTCTAGACTCTTGCAAGTGGCTGCATCTGGACGGTAGATCAGGTTTTGCTTTGATACCTTGAGGCTTCTCCCATCTCTTATAACCCACAAACACATCTACGCTTTATGGTTTTAGGAAGTCAGGCTGGCGTGTGTGTGTGTGTGTGTGTGCGCGCGTGCACATGTGTATATCCATTTACCCTCCCCCGAGGAGGAAAACAAGAATAAGAGGAGGAGGAGAAAGAGAAGAGGCTCTTAGTCTGTCCGTCAGGCTATTTCTGACTGCTGCCATTTCTCTGATTAGATTATGGAGAAACAGAAACCTGGCCCTCCATCGTCCTAACCTCCCTCTCACTTGCAGCCTCTCTCCGCCTGCCTCATGCTCGGCTTCTCTCTCCCCTCCGCCTTTTTTACCTCTCCGTTCCCTCTTCCTCTTCCATCCATCCATCCGTCCATCCATCCATCCATCCATCCATCCGTCCGTCCGTCCTTTCCTCCGTCTGTGGCCCTCCTCCACCTTCTGCTGCTGATACAAATGGAGGAGAGCTCACGGTGCAGGAGAGAAGCAAAACAGTCAGGAAGATGGGAGAAAGCAAACACATTTCAAGACACATTTAACTCCTTTGTTATGGGTGCTGGTACCTTCCCACACCACAATTAGGTGCACCAAAAGGTACTGAACATGAAATGCAATGTTCCAAGTTCTTGTTCAAACTGGGAGTTCAATTCCATGCCATTAACCAATTCTCACTCTCCCTTAATTTACTCTCAACTCTGTACTGTCAGCTGGCTTATTAAAGGCATACAATCGCTCCAAAAATAATATGAAAGCATTTCACAAGCAGCACCCCTGGCAGTCACAGTCAGGGGCCCCGGAGCTGCAGTTGCCCACTTTCTGACAACTTTTCCCAGGTGGTCTGATCATCCACACTTGAGGGTTTAATGAGTAATCGGGATAACTTTATGTGTGAGATCGGTTGCCAACAAATATGAATCTGTCTTTAGGGTGCGTTTGATTTCGGTGCAGTTGCTGTGCAACAGTGGTCAGCCCAGGCAGCAGCAGCAGCAGCAGCAGTTCGGAGAGGTGCAGCAGCCAGGTGGAGGTGGTGAATGATGAACGACTACTAGAGGCTCTCCCATTATCATATCTGTCCCTGCTCTTAACGGGGGGTTTTCATCCGTGTCCCTCTGCACTCATCTCATCTCTCCCTCCCTCCTTCTCTCTCTCGTTCCTCATCGTGCTCCCCCAGGAGAGCGATCGATTCCACCTCCATTACCTCGCTCCTCTCATCTCTCAGTTTGAAGATGCTGCTCGTTCGTGCACAGCGATCACAGCCTGCACTGGGCATTTCGGTAGTGTGTAGCCTACATGCTTGGGTAAAATGAGACTCTTGGCCCATGTGTAAAACTTATGGCGATTTTGTTGTAGATGCACGGGGATGCACGGGGGGGGGGATACACACACCGGATGCCGTCCGGTTACCGCAAGGCAGTCCCCTGGGAGAATTAGCATAAAAGACGAATAAAGGAATCCACCAAAAAACACACCAGTCTGTCCGCCTTTCTTTTAAAGAAAAGGAACAAATCCATTCCGCCTAATTCGAACCTTGCTCAGGGACAGCTCGCGTGGCAGATTGCAGCCTAATTAGTTTAGAGGGAATTTAATTCAATTAACTTTCCACAGCTCCGCGCGCCCCGCCGCTGGGCTGCTTTCAGAGCGCGGGGCCAGAGCTCCAGATCTAATTAGCGTGTTTGGAGAAGCTCTCCTGCGCGCGGCCATCCCTCGCCGCTCCAGCTGTGGTGTGCTTGCGCGTGTGTGTGTGTATGTGTGTGTACTGTGGTCTCCCGGGATCTGTTTTTTTTTATCCTAAAAAGCTTCTTTTTTAAGTAACATGCCGTTGTCCATTAGGATAATACAGGTCTGGTGTCGCAGTGAAGAGACGCACGCGGCATGTGAATAACCGCAGCTGCTCTGCGTCATATATCTGGCTGATGAATGCATGTTGGATTGATGTTAGAGGGGATTTAAATTAGGGTGAATGTAATTTGTTGGGTTAAAATTAATGGCCGCATTTTGAGGCAACCTTTGACAAAACTTCAGCCGGATCAGTTTTTGTGCTGGATAGGCTACCTTTTTATGAAGGTAAATGTTGTAACATGCGAGTGTTGCAGCTTCCTTTCGTCATCTTTTTGGTCCAGTGTGATAATTATTAGTGTTTTTTTTTTTTTACTCAATTTATGTTGAGCTGAATATTCAAGCAAATACATTCCCCCTCAGTGAGCACTCTACAGGCTCTTTTATTGGCCCCATGATGATATGTGCACAACTTGTAATTACACTGGTAGTGATAAATTGATGCAATATGATGAGAGTGCGCATGTTTTGTAAAGCACAAAATAGCCATTTCGTACCAGGCCTTTCTTCTCAATGTTCAGATGATTTTGGGGGTATGTTTGCGTCTGATTTTTCATCAGGATGTTAAAAAATGATCACGCAGTTCCTAAGGCCCATGCATATTACAGCTATAAGCCACATAACCAGCACCATTTGACCTTGACTGAACATTAAATTGATCCATGTCATTATATTTATTTGAACATGTCCTGTTCCTCCTTTAGAGCAGGCCACTAGTCCAAGCTGATTTTGATCATGTGTATCAATTTTTATATACTATATCTATGGTATCAACACCACCAAAGTGAGTTGACTTTAGCTGGGTGCTGTTGCTGTCGTCTCTAACCCGGTTAGATGCCCGCCGTCTTCTCGAGCCTAGCGTCACGGTGTATTCCGGTAATTGGGGGATTGAAATGCGGGGACAGGCGCACCGACGGGACCCCTCCACGGCCCCCGGTGCTCACCAACCCCTCCCTCCCGCGCACACTCTCTCATCCATCACCGGGCAAATCAAATGCACCGCCAGCCTCTGCTGCTGCACAGACACAGGCCGATGTTAACTGCAGAATCTGTGATTTTTGATTTTATTTTAAGCGCAATCAAATCCAACCTCCGAGGGAAAGGGGGTCTTAAGAGAGGCGATGACACGACACATTTCAGTGACACTGCAGGTAGAGAGAGTCAGCTGCTCCGGCCTGGTGCGTTTAACACAGTCAGCAGAGTTGAGGAGGAAGTCGTAGCGAATGGAAAAGAAGAATGCAGGTCCTATTAATCCTATTCAATTATAATTATATTTATTTACAAATATCAGCTAAGAAAATATTAATAGTAGATTTAAAATGACATCTAACCGCCAGAAAATAGACCTGTGGGTGAGTGCGTGCTTGTGTATATCTAAGAAAGAGGGAGAATTCAATCAGCCACTGTTTTACGCACAAGCAAACTATGCACATGTAGCAATGTAATCAGCATTGGCTGACTCATTTACAACGAAAACAGACTTCTTTGCTGTCTTGCTATCCATATACAGGATATGGATAGCAAATCGAAATAGATAGGTTATGCTTTCTATCTCAACTGTAGGTCTTAAAATGCAATACACACGACAAAATAATGTCCAATCACATTCAAGAATAGGAAAATAATCAGAGACTGCCTTTTAATTTAAAATGAATTAAACCTATTATTTTATAGAACACCTATTATGGTTATACTGTATACACTAAAATAATTAACACCATTACTTAAAACAAATTACAAATGTTGTTATCGCATGTATTAGTAGGCTTAGCTTAATTAAGACAACTGATAATAATGATTTTAAAAAGGAAGACATTTTGATTATTTTAAATAAAGCAATGACACGCATATTGGGCCAATTAACTCTTACTAAAACCTGAAATCAACAATCGTATGAGTCTAATATCTGTATTTGTTTTCGCATTTGCGGGCAGGTTATACAGAGCTTGACAAAGGGGAAGTTATCAAGGCCTGAGGGTCAATAGCTGCCTTTATCTGAAGCAGGAAAAAAATGCTTTCGGCACACGGGACATGTTCTTCTTCTCTGAGTTCCAGTGATGGATGGACCCGACAGGTTCTCTCTCTCTCTGTCTGTCTGTCAGACTGACAGCTTTACTCGGTTTCTCAGACCACCACCGTGTGTTGCGGGACAGTAACCGGCCTGGGCCTCCCGCGTGGCTTTTCTTTGAGCCAGTGTCGCGGCTGTCCCATCTTCCACTCATCAGTTATCCCCTGTCTCCATCCATGCACCTCTCCATCAAGGCCATCCAGCCATCCATCATAGACACCTAGTCTTTCCTCCACCTACACCACCACCACCACCACCCGGACTCACACGAGTCATACCGGACCTTTACCGGGCCCATCTGCATGCAGCCCCGCAGATCTGCAGCCTGCGTATTGACCATCGAAAACAATTACAGAAGCAGGAAAGATGGGAGCAGAGAGAGGGATCAGATTTAATCAGGATTTCTTTACAGATCGTGGCCCTTTCTTGTTTATAGTTGACAGGACCATTAATGGGATCCGAGTAGTATAGGCCCACACCCCTGGAATAATAAATTCAGAAAAGATGCAGGTATCCCTCTGCAAAAAATATTTAGCCTTGGCTTTACACCCTGTCCTCCCCTGAAGCCTATTAGAATGGTTATTTTATGATGTTTATTTATGATGCACCAGGGTAAATTTAACAGGGCAGATTTACGTACGTTTGTAAACAGTGAAAGAAAATAGGGTGTTTTGCTATAGCCTACTCAATAAAGTGTTATGGCCTTCATTTTTATTAAGCTATATGTTGTCCTTCATTATTCCCTTATATAAACTTAATTTATTAAATGGTCCTTATCACTCGTGGTACAGTTTGGACTCCAGTCCTTAATGTCTAAATAATGGATAATGTTCGTGTATCTTTTCAATCAAGGACACAAAATGATAATTGAAAAGCCGAATTGATCCTTTAATGTTTAACTCAATCCGAGTGGAGCAGGCAGCATATGTTAAGTGCATCCATAACAGTTTCCCCTTCTAACCCAGTCCTGGCTCCATGGGCCTATAATCCCTATAGTCGGGGGTTCCTCCCTCAGGAGCCTCTAGGGGACCATTGTGTCCCCCTCTGTTGACTCAGACGTCATGAATGCCAAAGATCCCGGTTACTGTTTCCGTCAAATCGCCCCCATGAATGTAAAAGTCCAAAGTTAAAGCCTCCGCGGAGGAGAAGTCTCCCCCTGCGCTGGAGCACTATAGGGCGGATTAGTGGCCTGGAAGAGACCGGTTTCGTCTTTGAAGGGATTAAAGTTTAAATGTTTAAAAAGCGGGAGAGCTAGAGTCGCTCCTGGCTGCTCTTTTTTTAAATGGAAGGGCAGAAACGGCCCCGGAGAGTTTAACTTTGAAACAGTTTAAGTTTCTCGGTAAACTCACCTCTGAACCCAGCAGACGGGACAAGGACGCACAACAGACGGCGTGGCCTGGGAGCCGGGGTGTATAGGCCTATGGGCCTATAGCAAAACAAGAAAAAGAAAAGAAAAAGTAACCGATTCTCATTAGTTCATGTGTTAATTTTAACTAGGCCCTATGTGAACGTCCATGATGGCTGGACACTTTTACATGACAAAATAGAAAAATTAAAAGCCTATTCAGGCTTAAACCCGTATGGAGCTGAATGCTCAAGCCTGTCACAGGAGAGGCACGTGCACAAACCCTTTGCACAGGAGGTCACGTGCTAAACCGAGGTTTCTGAATTGGAACATTAACTTTTGGACAAATATTTTGCATTAATCATTAGTTATTAGGCTAAAAAAACGTTTCAAAAATAGTACATTTGACTTGGAATAGAAGTTATCACAACAAGGAGTGCAGTGCCGCTCCAAGAAGCTCAGCTCTCACCAACCACACAATACACGCTTTAAACAAAATCGTATTATTTAGACTAATTTGTAATTACAATGAGTTCATTTCGACAAATGCCCGCATGCGCACGTTATATGGGGTTAATGACATTAAGGATCTTGCAGCCTCTGGTCAGGCAGAGATAAGAGCACGCACATTGAGCCCTATTGCGCGCGCGCACAAGTCAAACTTAATTAATTTCTGGCTAGCACGCACAATGTAATTTTTGTTTCGTGGGTTTTATTATTCGGTGAAATGCATCCACTAATAAAAAGCCTGTTAATTTGATGAACAGAGTTTGAAATGCAGCCGTTGTGTTCTTGAACAGCACCAGGATTTGGAAATGGCACGGAGAGCGCGCGTCAGTCTTCCTGTTTCAAGCCCTTTGCTCTGCGTGCGTGTATGTGTGTGTGTGTGTGTGTGTGTGTGTGTGTGTGTGTGTGTGTGTGTGTGTGTGTGTGTGTGTGTGTGTGTGTGTGTGTGATGTGGGGCCGTTTGGGATATGACTTATCACATTGTATGACACCGAACAATAAACTTAAACCAATTTATGAAGCGTCAATGCGTTTATGTGTTGCCTGTCGTGGTTGCACGGTTGTGTCTTCGCAGCCAATTCCCTCTCCCGTCCTATACATCAAACTGACGCTCACACCGGTGACATCTCCGTAAAAGTGATCGGAATCAAATCACAGCTTTTAATCTCAGCAATCACCGTCACATCTGGACGTTTCCCCCAACATAAAGACTTCTGTGGCTGGGCTGCGGTTTGTTTCCACGAGCCGTTTGAGGGACAGTGAAACAAACATTGACCTGCTACAGAACATGTGGGATTTTTAACCTGCACCTGCTCATAGGATACATAGTAACTAATACTGTTTTTGCATGAACTAATCGTGAGCAATATGGCAAAATAACCGGACATCACTCCGGTTAGGCTTACGCGTACAGGAAAATGGTCTGTCCTGGGTGTTGTTTGCATGCATCCGATGGATATTGCTCCTTTATATTCACTCTTTAAACTCACTCTACAACCTATCTTGTGATATTTCTCCTAACGCTACGTTTAACAATTCAATGCCCCCCAAAAAAATCACAATCAATTCCAATATTCCGTCTGATTACAAAGATAAGGTTTTTTTTTTAATTAATAAAATAGCCTACAACAAATTGACGAGAGGGTAAGCTATTTTAGCGGTTTTAATAGGCCGGACTACTTTCTTTGCTCATAGGCTCGAATCATAGCGGACTGATATATTGATAAGGCTCTACAGTTGAATTTGAGTGGAAATACAGTGGGCCTACATAGCCTTATTTCAGAAGGAGAGGAGACAATAAGCATAGACTTGTCTTGGCTTATGGCGTTACATGTCTACCTGTGAGCGTATTAAATCCCTAATGAAAGTAGTTTAAAGCTAGCCTATATGATAGAGTAAATAGGCTATGGTAGCCTAACTAGCCTACCCTAAACCCTGTCGTATTGGTCTGAAAGAATAGCCTTAAGACTTGACTCGTCCAAACGACCTAATTTAACGTTTTAACATGAAGAAGCCGTCGTTTTAATAAGACTTACGGTTCAACTGCTGACACCTGCGAGCTCATGAAGCTCTCGAGTGCGTGGGCGGTGCAGTGAGCTGTGGGAGGAGGGAAGGGAGGGAGGGGGATCCGTGTCCCGGCTAACTCACTGCTGGCATTGTCATGGAAACTAGACCACCGCCTCGCTATTGTCTCGCGCTCTGCCAAGTTTATTATAAACACCGCGCGAGCAGCAGCGCGCTGTCAAACGTAGCGCGAGCACGAGAGCAGAGCGAACCGCAGTCCGGACAGCAACAGTGAACTGAAGTGACGGTCAGCGAGTGAGAGGGAGAGAGAGAAACAGGGGGAAAGTGAAGGAGGACAGTGACTGTGAAGAGAGAAAAGTGAAAACATCTGGATTATTGACCAAGAAAAACGACCAAACAGCCGCGTAACAGTGAGATATATCCAGGCTCTACAACACAAAGCCGAGGAGTTGGAGAGTCTAACACTCAGCCTCTGGAGCTATAGGCCTACTGGAGAGACTGACCAACTGACTGGTTTGTCCTACAATATTTAATATATCTCCTAAAGTAAAAAGCGACTGAAAACACGCCTGAACCGCTGTGACTCCCACGTTCCCCTCGTCGTTTCTTTTGCACACCGGTGTTTGTGCCGGCTGATCTCCATGTATAAGATGGATTACTCCTACCTGAACTCCTATGACTCCTGTATGGCGGCCATGGAAGCGTCGGCCTACGCGGACTTCAGCTCTTGCAGCCAGGCCAGTTCGTTCCAGTACAACCCGATCCGGAGTGGACCCTTCTCCAACCCGGGCTGCACTCCGCTCAGCACGGCCAGCTGCACCCTGGGAGCACTGCGCGAGCACCAGCCCACACCATACTCCTCAGGTAGCCTACAGCAGCCTCTATTTTATTTTTCTAAAATGTATAGATAAATAAAGGTTTTAGGATGAAGGGATTCTTGATCATTAGGATTAAAAATGTTTCTTATAAAGGCGAATACATCAAAATATATTATAGACCATATAGGCTACATTATTTTCAT
This sequence comes from Ammodytes marinus, assembly GCF_949987685.1. Classification (NCBI taxonomy): domain Eukaryota; kingdom Metazoa; phylum Chordata; class Actinopteri; order Uranoscopiformes; family Ammodytidae; genus Ammodytes; species Ammodytes marinus. Next base: position 27,573,077 of record NC_137232.1, on the reverse strand, counting down.
TATGGCTCCACTTCTTAAGGTAATGAAAAAAAACAGGGGAAAAAAGAATAATATTTTATTATCAACTCTATTTTTCGTTTATAACCATCCATACAGTTGAAGGCCTAATTCGTTTTACATGGATTTTTATCATCATAGAATTAAATCACTGCTAAATTAATTTATGGATTTAGATATTTGCCTGCTAAATTAGTGTAATAATTTAACTTTTTAATGGTGTTACATTTTTACGTAGAAAAGCCAGGGCAATTTTAATTTGCATGGTGAAATATTGGATTTCTATGCAAATGTCAATTTATAGCTTATAATTTCATGCATAAATCTAAAACCCCCAGAAGACTGTTATAGCCTTTATGCCTATAATATTAATAATTATACTAATAGGCTATTAACCTATTATTATTATTAATAATAATACATATTCTAAACACATGCGCGCATTCACATGCACACGCACCTGTTGTCCATACCTAGGCTCACATATACAGAACATCTATTTAAATATAGTTATTTTTACTTTTAAAATAATATAGCAGACATATTCTTATTGATATGCTACTTTATATTTTGATTTTCTGTTTACTTTGACAGACTTTTTCACATAACCTGAAACGCTCGCTTTTTGTATTGTAACACTGAAACAGGGTTTATCCTGATCAAAGTGCATTGCTGGACTAAATGTAGAATTGTTATATATTGTATAGGCTATACTTGCCTAATTAAAGCCTTTTTTTTATTTGAATAGCCAATTTGGGCTCGTTTATTTTAAAGGGTCAAACCCTTTAAGCCGACATAATAAAAAAAAATGTAGGCTCACTAAAATAAAAACAAAACAATAAATAGGTAGCCCAATGAATTAAGCAGCTTTGTGAATGGACAACAGAATTTTCAACATTTCTTTATAAAAAGTGGCCTGTTATAGGCCTTCAGTCTACTAGATTTTTCCATAATGCTAATTATTTCCTTACTCCGGTGGTAGTCCTGATTGGCTCGGACACCTATCAAGCAATTAGTTATAGCCTTTGTAGTTTGTTTCGCCGCGACGGATTTCCAGATAAAGTCGTTTGGCCGAAAAGTCGTTTTCATTCAAAAAATCTGACAAGGTGAACACGGCCCTGCGTCATGCACGCGGGGTTTAACGCTCATAAGTTTTAAAGCGTCACACGCACCATTTCAAACTTTTATTTTCGACCTCTAAACGATATTATTTCCCCCACCCTCTCAGTACCATACAAGTTTTTCTCGGACCCCTCTGGCCTGAACGAGAAGAGGAAGCAGCGGCGCATCAGAACCACCTTCACTAGCTCCCAGCTGAAGGAGCTGGAGCGGGTCTTTGCCGAGACACACTACCCGGACATCTACACCCGAGAGGAGCTCGCGCTGAAGATAGACCTGACCGAGGCCCGGGTACAGGTGAGAGGAACAGGCTGTTATTTCTTCTGCTTTATGCAACCCACAGCTCAGAAACCCTTACCTGACAATTTAATTTGAATGTTAATTTGACTGGTATAGGCTATATATATTTACCTAATTATAGCCTTTTTGTATTGAAGTAATTGGGCTAAATGATGTAGGCCTATATGATATTTTAATTTATGATCGCATCCATCCATCTTGAATCAAATATCTATTTTAACCTTTGTCTACTCTATGTGTTGAACAGGTGTGGTTTCAGAACAGGCGTGCCAAGTTTCGGAAGCAGGAGCGCGCCGCCAACTCCAAAGCCAACAACTCTGGTGGCCCCGCTGGCAGCAGCAGCAGCAGTGGCCCTGGAGGGAAGAAGAGCGGGGAGCCCAGGTCTTCTTCAGACGACGACGAGTCCAAAGAATCCACCTGCAGCCCCACGCCCGACAGCACCGCTTCTCTCCCCGGCTCGGCCAACGGCAACATGGGCAGCCCCGCCAGCCTGAGCCCCAGCCCGGCTCCCGTCATCAACAACAGCGGCTACGTCAACACCTCCAGCTCTCCGGTGCTCCAGGGGCTGAAGGCGCCCAGCTGGTCCAACCTGGGGCCCTCCAACCCGGCCGTGGCCCAGCCCGCCATCCAGACTCAGGAGATCCTGAAGGCCTGGCAGCCGGCGGACAGTATGACCGGGCCCTTTGCCGGAGTCCTGTCCTCCTTCCACAGAAAACCCAACCCGGCCATCAAGACGAACCTGTTCTGAAGCACACAGAGGAAGAGTGAAGTCGAGAGACAGACATTATGTGCTCGGACGGACCAGAACAGCGAGGTGCGTCTATAAGCTTTTGGTTGAGAGAGAGTCAGGACTTACCCAATTCCACCCGCTGACTTCACTGGCTGTAGTCTGATTGTGGTTCAGCCAGTCCCTCTTCAAAATACAGTCCTGTCAAACTGATTTAAAAGTCATCTAATAAGGTATCCCCAACATATTATGCAACCTGCAAAACTCCACCTGGACACAATCAGTTTCCTCCCCTGGGATGACTTCAAATCTTCACTTTCACCCTCACCATGTATAGAGCCCCTAAACTTCACAGTGTCAGATGGATTGATTGTTTATGCATTACGAAAACAGGACTGCTTAGACGATAAACCCATCACACACACACACACACACACACACACACACACACACACACACACACACACACACACACACACACACGTCGATTTCCCTTAGTCCTTTCTGCCTATTGTGCACACTCGTTCTCACATTCCCACACTGTCGAGCGATGGCAGTGACTCGGATGAGCATGGTGGTCAGGTACGAGTCTAAAGCAGAAATCTAAACATCACGCTCCAGTTCCTGCTGGGGAAACAAAACAAACAAACTTTTTACCCTCAAGCACAACTTCCTGGAAGCCCCCACTCCCCCTTTGACACACAAACTCCCACTAGAAGAGAACAGGGTCCCCCTAAATCTCTTTGCCGAGCAGAGCAGGGCAACCCCGAAATCCAATTAAGAGCGGCCGGGTCCGGACCAGACACCGCTCTGGTTCATCCATCCCCTCCTCCTCCCTGTACTGTATCAAGTCCTGACTAACCCCACTCTCATCCTCAATACAAAACACAAGCTAAATATGTAAAAAGGCAGCGAGGGAAATACAGAGAATAAGAGGTGTTTCCTGCTGTGTTCTTTGGCTAAAAAAGGGACATAGACTGATATTTATACACAGAGCTGAGGGTATCTAGAAATCTGTCAATCTAATTATAACTGACTTGTTTCATGGTACTACAACTGGTTTCTCAGTCAAATGCATTTTTTTTGACGATTCTCCTGCTGGATCAAATTAAACGGATGAGACAGTTGCTGCGGTCTGTGGCATGAACTCTTGTGGACTTGAAGCTCATCGCCCGCTCTGACTGTATCCCCCCCCCCCCCAAGCATTGGTTTCATGAACTCTGCCACATAAGGACAAATATGGGATGAACGCAGAAAGCAAATGTTGGTCATATATGCAGACAGATCCTACTGTATGTTTTCTACTGTATGTCCGTAAATACCCCGATTCTGTTCCTGTTGACTCCCATCTTTTTTTTATTTACTGCTTTGCAAAATGGCAAAAAAAAGAAGAAAAAAAGAAGCTGTTTGTACGTTTTTCAACCTTGCAGAGTTGCTTGTGTATCAACTATTTTATTTTTTTCCAAAATCACTGATTTTAGGCAGAAGGGGAGGGGGGAGGGGGGGTATTCCAGAAATGTACTCAAATGTGGTGAAAAAAAAACATGTATTTATTGATATTCTTTATTATGTCAGTGAGAAACCCCCACATTTCTTTGAACTGCTCCAATAAAATTGTGTGACTGTAAATTCCGTAATTAGTAATATAAATATTAGGTAGCCCTTTTGTTTCATTTCTCTAATGTTGCTTTACAGATTGATTTCATTGCAGAGCGCCTGTCTGACAGACCACATGAAAAACTATGAATTTGGACAGAAGCTCTAGTGATTGAGAAGTTATAGCACTACTCTGAATATTCTAATAAATCTACATTATGGAAGCACTACGTGATGTGTTCAATGACCTGGTTTCTTGTGTGTAACAGAGTGATGAGGGTCGTTGTGTGCAAAGTCAGGCCTCAGAAACTCAGAGCCGTGTCCATGAATCTCCAGAAAATACGGTTAAACATAAACTTGAACTACTGTCACTTGTACCGTGCATTTTTCCCCTTTCCTTTTATGACGCAGGGTCTATAGCTCCAGACCATAAACGTGTCATCTTTTCAGCTTTCCCTACATAAGACAACAAACAAGAACAATGAGTGGATCTATAAAATAAGGAAAGATAGTTAGATTTTAATTGAAATAAAAAAATTACACAAGCAAACAACTTACATTAACTTAACATAACTGGAAAGAGGAGACTACATGGAGTGTGTCAGATAAAACAACAATGGCATGTCTCTTCTTTCACTCATGAACACACACACACACACACACACACACACACACACACACACACACACACACACACACACACACACACACACACACACACACACACACACACACACACACACACACACACACACACACAACTGAGAACACTGAAAGGCCAAAAAAGGCTTAAAATGACATTAGATTTAACACGACTGACACAGAAGATCCACATAATGGTTGTTTGGCTATAAGAAAAGATGAGACATGTGGTATAACAAAGAACAGAGTCTCAGGTTGAAATGAGTCACAAGGAAAATAAGGAGACATTTCTCAGACATGAATGAAACTGCTACAATCACGTCCAAAAGAGTTATTGTATTTAGTCCCAATTACGGAATGGCACATTCATTCAGCATCTCTTAAAACAACAATAAACTGGCTTCTATTCTCACGGGCAGAAGAAGATTCGGCAGGATTTAAATTAGTAAAAAACAAAGGCAGCTTCGACATGTGAGTTTACCTGTTAGCTTTTTTAACTGCTTAAGAACATTATAAGCAAACCATCGAAAAGAACTGTAAGGTACTACACCTCACAATGAATATGACTGTGTCTGATTTTCCCAATGTTTCCACAGTCCAGAGTCTATTGGTAGGGTTTATAGTAGAGTAGCAGCACCACCTGCTGGTTAAATTGTGGAACAGCAGCATCTGTGTACTTTTTTTTGTGAGAGGTGACATATTTCCCCGACTAGGCTGCGTCTCTAATCACGTAACAAAATAACCAATTAAAAATAAAAAATCTGCAAAATAAGACAAATCTGTACCCCATACGACAGATAGAATAAATTCTGTGACGAACAGTTTCTCTGAGACAATGACGATAAAGGCTTGGTAAATCTTAAGTAGAATGAAAAATGAATTAATCTATTTCGCAACATCAACCGATTCCCTAAATACTTCTACATTTACACAACTTAAAATGAAATGACTAAAAACATGTCACCCATCAAACCTGGCTCATATGAAGTTAAAATTAGAGACGTCTTCTCCTGTAAATCGAATTTTAACTTCCTCACAGAGTGGGTGCATGAGAAATATACTTGGTCAAAATCTCCTAAGTGACATTTCATTTTGATGGAACATTTATCACATGATGTATTCCTGTGTTTTTATTCGCTGAACTACTTGGTTCTCTCCCAGAGTACTGACTTTGCCAAGAAACTACTACTACTGCATGAGTCATTTGTCAATGTTTACGGATACTTAGAGGTTCCTGGGAAAAAAGAAGCGATTTGCCAGTGTTGAGTGGGTTCAAATACCACACCTGGGGGCAGCTGATTCAAAATCTGGTGACTTCAAAATATTGTAGTAAGGTGAAATAGGCCATTTTAAATTCTAGCAGGACTGGTTTGGTTGGTTTGCTCCGTATTCCCTTTTATCATAAAAAAACAAAACAAAAAACAAACATAAAACCATAAATATAGGCAGAAACAACAGTGGCCCAAACATCATCACAAAAGTAGGAAAATGGGAGAAATGCGAGTTGGGGCTCCTTTCATGTCACCACTTCCTGTTCACCTCTGTCACGAGGAAGACACCTCGACCGCTCCGTGTGAGGACATTAGCCCTGGGTATCTTTCTAACAAGTTCCTTATAGTTTCCAAATTGTGACCACTGGTTGGGGGGAGAGGGGGGGGGGGGACCCTGAGACTCAGAGAGGAACGCATTGTTGTCTGAAGAGCCTGAACGCAGACAAAGGGCATGGCTCTGGTTTCCAACAAAAAGCCCTCTTCTCATTTTGCTTTGAATTTGCACTTTCCTGTTTCCGAGGTGTCTGAAATACTCTTACGCCCCTAAGTTAAGCTTCCTCATGACGAAGAAAAAATTAAAAACAAGTGCTAACGCTAACTTGAAGCTGCAGGTCAGAACTTCTCACTAGGTTTAAAGCCGAGGGGTTATGTAGTGTTGCTCGAAGGACTGAAATGATTATCATTAAATAAGGCCATTTTTACAAAAACGACGAACACACATGTACAGTACACGTGAAAAAGGATGGTGGTTCAACAAGTGTTTTTTTTTTGACAAAAGAAAACAAATGGAGTGCAATTTCTCTTAGAAGGCACAGTCTGGCATCAATTGGCACGTTCCAGCTCAGTTCAGTTCAGTTCAGTTCAGTTCGTCTGAGATTTGGCCTCTTAGGACCAGTTTGGACCAGTCATAGACCAGTTTGATTCAGTTTATTTCTGTTGTTGCTGCTGCTGCTGCTGCTTGAGGCTCTCCAGCAGGATTCGCTTGTGTGCGGGGTCGAGCACTCCCGCCTCCTCTAGGTCCTCTTCTGTGATGTCACTGGAAGAAAAAAAACATACAACATATTATAAACATACAAATAATTTCAGAATAAGTGGTGTCTGTGTAAAAGTGCACGGAACTATTCCTTTTCTAAATGACTCTACTTTGCGCCATTAAAAAGATTTTGCTGTTAACAATCTTACACTATACCATTATAATCACCTCATCATGTTTGAGTGTATCGGAGTCTATATACCTGAGGAACTCCAGGTCGTCCCAGCCGTTGTGTAGAAGTCCCTGCTCATACCTCTCCAGTCCCAGTCCCAGTCTCTGCAGCCACTCGCCCACTGAAGAATCCCCGATGGACAAAGACGAGCTACTGCTGCCCCAAAGTGCCTGCAGAGGGGGAAACCAAACACAGTATCGACTAACAACTGATGCAGGAACATACTTAGCACGTCACAGCAGCCAACCATGTCAATAGGCATTGAAAGATACAATATCCTTTGTTGTGGATGGGCTCCATTTTTCTTCTCCCCCGGCTTAAAAATTTGATAAAAATATCTTGAAGATAGCTGTATGAACAATAAAAATTATATGAATAAATAAATAGCTGGGTTTAGATGGCCTCAAAGCAACTATGACAAATTGCTGCTCCAGTGTTCTGGCCATCGTTATGTGGCCCCTGTGGGTAGCCACTTGTAGTGGCTGTGTGTACTATGTTCCACTGCTGTCTGCTGTATTGTATCAAGGTCTGTTTGTGAGTGTTTGTTTTGATGTTTTATGAATTCATCAGGATGTGATGTACTCTCTTTAATTAATTTTATATAGTTTTTTGTTTCCTTGGATTTCTGTCCTCTTCTGAACAACACATGTACCTTTGGGTACTCATAAAGAAACCTAACCTTACCTAACTACCCACAAAAAACCCCAAGTAGCTAAAGCAAATACCCCTGAATGACAGAAATGCTCACCTCTTCAGGCATGTCCTCTGCTATACTCTCTGGGATAGGATGTCTGGGAGGAAAGGTGCGGCAGGCCTCCAGTCCTAAGCCCATGGGCTGCCCTCTGAGAGGCGGCGGCGCTGAGGGAGCGCGTGGAGGCTGCCCAGGAAACTCACTCTCACTCAGTGTCTTTGCCATCTGGAGGACGGAGCACGACTGGTCATCTAGCACCCCCGGTCCTCCTCCTCCTCCGCCCCCTCTTCTGAAGCCCTCTCCCAGAGCCATGGGGGCTGCAGGACTGGCTGCTGGGATTCTGACCTCGGCTAGGTCTGGGTACAGAGGGCGAGCTTTGGCGAAGGGGGCCTCGGCAGCGACCATCTCCAGGGCCCCCTTAGGGAGAGGAGGAGGGGGGAAGTCAGGAGGGGGTCGGTTCAGCGTGCTTCCCACTGTGGCTCCGACAATGCCGCCCTGCACTCCCGCTGCTACACAGGCGCCTCCTCCTCCGTCGTCCTCCGAGGAGCCCTCCTCGCTAATGGCTCGCACAGGGTGTCCGGTCATGGGTCTGCGCGAGTGAGAGGGCCCGGAAGACACAAAGGGCGGTTTGGTTCGAGCTCCGGCTGAGGGAAGAGGGGCTTTAGCTACCTGGGGGGTCGGCGAGGTAGGAGATGGGAGGAGCTCAGAAGAAAGAGCAGCAGCCGACTGGTTGGGAACGCCCTCCAGGATGTAGTATGCGGGATTGTTGTAGCTGTTCTTGCAGACGGATGGATCTTCTGGTGTGTCCTGTTTAGGCCTTCAGATTACACACAAAAACAGAGCATGTGGTTAAAAGGCTTTCATTTTTATGGTGCCACATTAAAACATTTGCCAGTGGAAGACTTTTTTTCTATTTGCTGGTCAGTGTCTGCATGATTGTGTCTGTCGGTACCTTCCAGCGGTTTCCTCTTTGCCGCTCCTCTCTCCTTCCTCGCTGACCTTGCCCAGCTCTCCAAGCTGTTTACGGACCAAAGATGGCCTACAGCGAGGACACATCATAAAAAGCAAGTTGGCAAAAAGTTGTCAATTCAAACAAAAAGAGAGATTTTGGTGAGGTGTCTGTGTGCACATCCCTAGAATAGGGATACCGGTTTCAACAAAAAGTAAAAATAGCGAGTATGTATGTAGTACGTAAATGGACTGAAAATGCAACATTTTAACCATAGCATGTTTCATTTTAGACCAATACACATCGGGGAGCTTAAATACCATGTGTAGAGACTTCTATTTTTTCTTTTTCCAAAATACAGAATACAAAGTGCAGAAAACACAGTTGCACTTCAAAGGATCAAGTTGAAATGAAATGAACGTGTTTGTTCTAGTTTCCACTTGATGATATTTTGGTAAAGTAAAACGGCAAGAAGATTCATTAGTAGAAGGGGAAAAAAATAAGATTAAAACATTCATCAGGTTTTTACACATACATAAAAAACATTTTTCTTTTTAATCGCGAGCAGCGTTAAAGACAAAAGATTAATATTTTAGCATTTTACTATAAAAGCAACTTACTTGACGTATTCATGTCCCACTCTGGAAACCAAAGTGGATTTCCCTTTAGGTCCGCCAGTCTCATCCTTGTCCACGCTGATCCACTCTGAAATACACCAATAAAAGTATGTGTAAATAAAAAAAAATGTGTCTGCAGATTCTTAAGCTCGGTTCATTGGTCTAAACTGCTTCATGCTCAGCTGCCTCTCTGTCTGTCTGCGCAGTACACCTGACTGTAGCCATGCAGTGACATATACAGTACATTACCGTAGAGTCTTTCCCTGGTTCCCATCCTTTCGGAGGGGACTCTGACCCTCATGGACCCCCTGATATTTCCTGTTTCCTCGCCCCGGTGGGACAGGTAGGTGTGGAACTGCTGTGCTGTGCTGCCAATCATAGACTTCAGAGCCAACACACACTCTCCTAGCAGGGGGAGAAAAACACACGCATTGGTTTGTCAGACTTAAAAAAACAAAACAAGATTGCTTTGTCAACTTGCAAAGAACTGCGTAGCCACTGCACCAACATGAACCCTGGCTGTGTTCGGAAAGCCATACTAACGTCCTACATCCTACATACTCAACATTTATATACTACATACTGTCTACTCAAAGATCGATTGTGTATGTGAGGTGCGTCGAAACGTTTTCAGTTGAAGTATACTCAAGCTATAAAGAATTTATTCTTCTTCTTATAAGATTCCGGCCATTTAGACGCTGTTTAGTGTATTGCCGCCCTCCACAGGTTAGATATAGAACTAGATTTTTACATACAGTCCTGTGTTCTGCAGGAAATTCAGAATTGTAAATAAAGAATTTAAAAAATCCTTCCTTGTCGTTTGAAAAGACGCGATGCATTGTGGGGCGGGTGAGTAGAAAAAGTATCCAATCGATCCTTACTCAAAATCTTCCCGGAAGGTACTCATCCAGGAATTTCTCGCATACCCCAACCATCACATACTCAAATTGAAGTCAAAATGAGTATGAGTCGGACGTTAGTATGGCTTTCCGAACCCAGCCCCTCTCTTTGTACCATAGGACTCGTATCCGTCCAGTGATTTGACAGTTAGCAGCAGATGTTGGTCCTGCAGATACTCGATCTCCGAGAGGAGAGGTTTAAGGGTGGTGAGCTGCTTGTTGGACCAGCCCACGCGCAGGAAGTTGACATTGTCGCTGCTCTGACTGTCGTTCTCGTAACTCTTCTTAAACTCTACGGATGAGAGACAAAGAGAAAGACAAATGCAGGGGTGGAGAGGATGCCAGAGACAAAGGACAAGGGGGGGGGGAGTGAGGTGGGAAGGGGGAAGAGATGGGAGGGAAAGAAGAGGAGGGAGATGTTTTCTATTGCATTTCATTCAAAAGTACACAGTGGAGAGGAGGTAGTGGGGGGATGCAGCAAAGGTCAAAAAATGGATTCTAGCTTAAAAGGTATACTGACTGCCTGAGTTAGGGAGGGAAGGACAACGATACACACAGAAGAGACAGAGTTTTATTACATCTACTCGTGTGTGTGTGTGTTACAGTAAGCCCTATTCGTGCTGTAGCTCTGTGTTCATCTCACCTTCCAGACAAGTGGAGTAGAATTCGATGAAGAACTTGGTTCTGCTCGCCGTCTTCACAATGGCCTCAATGCTCTCAAACTCAATGTAGGCCTGCTCTGAAGACTTTGGCAGACCTGCACACAAACAGGTGGCCAGAAGGGAGGGAGGGAGGGGTGGATGAAGAAAATGATAGAAAGAGGGAGATAAAGATCTGAGTGGCTGGTACAGAATAGCAAAGTAGTAACGCACTTGTAAATGTGACATTTTTGCTACAGGAAAGAAAAAAAATGTAGCAGGAGTGAGCCGGGTAAACTTGTCACGGATCATGATTGAGCCGAAATGAGAATAAAAGAACAAATGAACGCCGAGAACGAGTATCAGGCTGCAGCATTTTCCCGCTCTGTTCAACTTGAATAATTTCTGGTCTCTTTAGAGCCGTGAGTCAATAGCCAGACTACAGGAGTTTATCACAAACGGCCCAAATAATCAGAGGGAACCAAAGAAAATTCCTATTTTCTGAAGAAGTAATCCACTCGTACCTTTTTTGGAGACAAACTGGGAGGTCACCCCCACCTCGAAGGTACCAAACACAGGGGAATGATCACTGGTCACTATATCATCTGTACAGCCTGGGGAAAAAATGGCATAATTTCAGGCCTCCTTGTTGATCAATTGTATTAATTGCCACATACAGTACATCCTAATAAAGAGATTCACAACATTTAGGTATGTGTTACACTGAAGTAAAACAAAACGTGTGTTGAATGTTTCTCTACTGACAGACTCACCATAGGAGTTGCAGACAATGTGTGTTTCTGGGTATGACTTCCACAGGATCCTGTCACACCAGGAGGGAACGTTAGTCCTCATCTGGGAAGGAGAGAAAAGTAGGAGACACAGAACAATTAACTACACAAAAAGTGAAAATAAAGTGGATAAGTGTTTTTTTATAGAAAAGACAGAGTAAGTCTGTCTTTCTGTTGTGTTGTTTAATTTCGCAAACGTACCCCAGTGGCTTTCTGCTTCTGCCAGACATACGTGTCCCTTGAGCCTCGTTCGTATCGGTAGGTGGGTGGGAACGAGATCTCTTCCTCCCCTGCAAGCAAGCAGACCCACATTCATTTGTTAGAACGTGTAGCGGAGTGTAATGACACAAAGCATAGGTTTGTAATATCCGTGAATCTAATGAAAGCATTTATTTGAGACAGCACCAGACTCACATTAACCGAAATTTCTTCAAAGTTGACTGATTGTTTGTATTTTAAAACACAAACGTACGTATTGACGGACTGCATGTTGCTGCTCTTATTGGCATTAGTGATACACTGAGGCAGATGAGAGCAATCAGTAGGTTGTACGTCAAGAAAATCAAGTTTTACTTGATTACAAGAGAGCACTTTTGTCATTTCTCACAATGGCAAAAAAGGCAGTGAGACTGAGAGGCTGATTTGGAAAAAATTATCTTCCTTTCCAAAAATCTTCATGTGGAGTGAAGTTGTAGCTAAGAAGTCTTCCTGACACAGCAGCAGCGGTGAACATATGGTCGAGTCATCACTTTTCGCTGTGTTGTAATTAAAAAAGCTTTTTTCAGAAAAAGTAGCCTTCTGTTAATGTTGAGCTATGTTAATCATTTAAAAACAGACCTGCTCTCGCTAATGAATATATCAGGAAATAGCTATTCCATTGTGAACAGGTCGGAAGAGGTCAACTGCATTGTAAGACAGACGTCTGGTATGGACATAGGCGTACTAACCGAAGCGTAAAAAGACTTTGTTCTTCTCCCTCTCCAGGTTGAGCTGGTCCACTTTCAGCAGGGGGTCAAACTCCTTCCTGTTAATGTAGTTTAGAATCTCCTGCACGCGGACACAAAAAACAAGACAGCAACACAAAATGAAGCTTCATCCAAAACCTGCCACGTTTTACCAATTCTGCACATGTCTTTCTGAGTGTGTGTCCCTGCTTTACCTGTATGTCCATATCCAGCCGGTAGTTGAGGTCTCCCAGCCAGAAGAGATGTGTGAAGCGCAGTGAGATGTCGAAGGAGCTCAGCTGTTTGTCTCCGAGGGACAGCAGGCGAAGGATATCTAGGTAGTTCTGGTTCCTCCTGTAGTCAATGGTCACAATGGTTTGCAGGTTATAAGAAGTAAAAGAAGAGCAATGTGTGTGTGTGTGTGGAAATCTTTCTAATGCACTGTTAAAAAGCATATATTAAAAATCAAAAATAAACAAGATTTAACAGCCATCCATAATGTGTGTGTAGGACAGTGGTAGGTACCTGCCGATCTTCTCATTCCCTGATGTCAAGTGACAATTAACGAATCCGAAGGACGTCCCGTTGAACATGAAGGATACACCCACTGCTCCTTTGTTACCTTGGAAACCATTCAAACATAATTACATTGCAGTAATTATCAAATGACAAGATATTCTATAGCAGATCAATTAAAAGTGTTGTGATAATGGATCAAAGGCTTAATGTATTGCTATGAAAATCTTTAATTTGGAGCAAGGGCAATTCTGGTAAAAAAAAAAATATCTAATCGTCCCTGTGTTCACAGAAAAAAGTGTTAGATCTGCTACATGGTTCCCATTTCCTTGCTACTATGACTAAGAACTGAATACTGTTGTTACCCAGTGTGTTGGCGATGCCCGTCTTGACACTGGACATCCCCACGTGGCTGATCCGGTTCTCATGTTCAGGTTTCACCAACACAGCGATCTTAATGTTCCACAGAGTTTGCACGGCAATCTACGCCCAAATAAGGACGATGAATAAACAACAGTCATCATTTGTTTCTACATTCAAAATCTCTATTTACTGAATTCTTATGTTTCGCCTTGCTCTTCTCACCGGTTTATAATCTAGCTCTGTCTGTTCTTTCAACATGGCACGTAGCGACTCCACCCACTCCCTATCACACACAGAGTTTTCTTGGCTTCCAAACACATAGAGGTCATGTGGAATGGTGACGGTCATCTCGTCTAGAGTCTTACCGAGGCCGCGACACAGCACCCAGGATGCCACTGACTTAGGCGAAGGCACTGAGCCTACAGAAGAAGACCAAATAGTGAATCCAACAAACTATGCACATTGGTGTTACTTTTTAATGCAACATATTAAAAAAATATACAATAAGTTAGGATGTAGTGCTATTTAAGTCTGTTATGTGGATAAGAAAAACAGATCTAAAAGATACTAAAAAGTAATGTGTGTGTCTAACCCATATTCCAAGTGCCTATGAAGATGGAGATCATGTCTGGTTCATCCTGGTTGGAATGTTTGTTCTTCATCAGCTGCAGCAGCTGGCAAAACGCCTCCCGCTTCTAAAAACACACACACATCAGTGAGTGGAAGTTTCCACAAAATGGCACCTTGTTTTTTTTGTTATTGTAAGTAGCAGGACCTAAAATCTGACAATCAGTATGTGTGAATGTTTCCAACAGCTTCCTTTGAGATTTTCTGGCAAATTCTCTTGATTGAAAGAGGAACATTTAAGGAGAAATAGTGATGCAGAATTGAGAATCATATAACAGTCAGAGGAGACTCAGTGGAAACTGGATTCATAGAAGAGATGTGTGTGTAAATAATAATTATTATTATTATACAAATAAATATGGGGAAATGTGAGAGAATTTCGTTGTCAGTTTGAATATGAATGTGGATACTACTGTTGCACTATCATTGCAGGTGGGTGTTGTTATGCTTCAATGGTTTTTGAAACTGTAAAATATCGTACTTTAATACAACTTCAATGTAAATTTGAGACTGTGGGTTTGTGTTTGTGTGTGTGTGTGTGTGTGAGTGTGTGTGTGTGTGTGTGTGTGTGTGTGTATAGACCTTGGCACTAGCAAAGATGAAGTCTTTCCTCTGGCTCTTGTCCTTCTCCTTCTCAAAAACAATGCCTAGTTTATTCTGCACCCGCTGCGACTTGATCAGCTGACGGACTGAGACAGACAAAATAGACAGACAAAGAGACAGTGGCATAGATAGGGAGGGAGAAACAGAGACAGAGAAAAAGGCAGGGAGGAAAAGCAAGGTCAATGAATAGTTTGAGACGACTTAAATGAAAAGGCAGACAGAATTATAAGAAAATGTTTTTTGTCAAAGTCACAGTAAAATCATCATGTCATCTTTTAATGTATTTTAATCAACTCTGCCTGAAGAAGGGACCACTAACAATATTATGTTATGGTTATTACAGACTTTTCGTCCATAAACACATTATTCAGGGTTTCTCACAGTGTTGTAAACCCTGTTCAAAATACAGACCATCTAACAATCATAAAGAAATCAATATACTTTTATGACATGAAACATTAATCACAAGGGAAAACAGTTGAGGCACTAATTCAAACTGAACATTTCCATTTCAATGTCCATTTGTAATGAATGCGGCTATTGTTTAGCCAGCCATCTTCAAACTAAACATCACAAGACGAGATGGCTTACTATCAGTCATTTCCTGGGGGAAACTGTGATAACTGTTCTCCCAGTACAGAAATGACTGGGGTTATTTTGCATAGAATTTTTGTGCAATTCTCACTTTTGTCGTGTGTGAAGGTTGTCCAGTCCTCTTGGCTGTCCTTCACCTTCTTCATCACGACCAGTCGTCCTCCCTCCACATCCACAGACAGAGTGTACTTCTGACTCTTTCCTATCTTTGTCAGCTCTGCCAGGTAAACATCCAGCTTTACCTTAGGAAGATCGGAAGAGGAGGATTAAACAAACACACCAAAACTAGAGACATATGTACACCATTTTTTTTTTACAGGTTTATGTGTCTGTAAAGAGCTATTCATTCAGAGATCACGCCACCACACCACCAGGGGTCTCCAAAGACAAATAAGTGAACTTTCTTCATCTATTTATTTTATTATGTACAAAACAACAACAACAACAAAACTGCTTCAACGCAGCTGCAAATCCAAACGTAAAAAGAATATCCCAATTTCCCGATTTTAGTTGTATCTCTCATATCTCTGCTCATAACATTTAATAAAAACCTTGAATGCACAGAGCTTGCACTAGAAAACATGAAACTCACACTTCCTAGAGAAAAAAAAAACACAAAAGTATTCTGACTTTGAGTCATCTTATGTAACACCTCAATGGGGTCACTCTGTGTGTCAGCAGGCGATTCAGGTGCCAAATTTTAAAACCTATCGCCTCATCGTAACAACACTTGTGTTCCTGTGCAACAGGAAGCTGCTGAAAGGAGGCCACCACAGAGGATGCAGACTTGGCTGACAGCTAATATTTCAAATAATTCCTCTTTTCTTCCTCCTCTGTCACACAGATTTACTACCTACTGATTATTATCACTTTATTATTTTGTCTCTTTATCCTTTACTGTTTTATTATTTCGATTTTTCCTTTCCCCGTTATGGGGGATCACGCACTCTTCAAGACAACATAGTCCAAATGTCTATGTAAAATGTTGTCGTTGAACTTTCAAAATAAAAATAACTATAATCTTATAAACCAATGCACACAATTTATGTTATTATCGTACTCATTGTATGTGGGAATATGGTACCAAATCTTTTTTTTTAAATCCATATACTATGACAAAGCCACTAATGATGTAACATGAAGTGCATTCCAAACATTCCTTTGGTCTCACATCAGCTCTACCAACATTGTTATAAGTAATATATGACTTCACAGCTCGTTTGACTGCAATTCAGTCTCAGTCTGTAATCTGTACAAACTCCTCCTTGATAGTTGAGAAATGAAAGCTAGAGACGTTTTAGCATTTTGCATTTGCTTCCAGACTAAAATCAACACCATCAAAATGATCTTTTCCCGAGAATCCAATTCCGTTCAGAAAACAGGAAATGCTTTACAATGCAGGGAATATCAACCACAAGGTGCATACCTAAATGTATGATGAACTTCCGATAGGGGCAATTTGCCTTAAAACCATTGAGTGTCTTGACAAACAGGCAACATGGTTTCACTTTTATAATTGCTATAATGTAGATATTTCTCTTCCCTGATTAAATAAAAGGCGAAAAAAGTTACTTTCAGTTTTTAGTTGATTCGTATCCTGGAAGAGGGTTGTGTCATCACTCTCAGCCATATACTGACCTGACATCACCCTGCTGGAGGTGACTACAAATAGACTGTGAGTGAGTTTGTGGGAGGGTGTGAGTGCAGATGTAAATTCATACCTCGAAGGCCTGCACGGGGATGGCTTTGCTGTGTCTCATGGAGAGGGGAGGAGGGGAGCACGGAGAGGACAAACTCATGTCCTGCAGGGCTTTCAGAGCCTACGGAGACAGAGAGGAAAACAAAAGACACAAATTCAGAAACACAAACAGATACAACTGTATTGTATTCGGCTGTTTCCCCATTTCCTGGATGTGATCTAACAGGAGCAGAGTGGGTGGAGCCAATGACATCACATGTGTCAAGACATGTAGGAGTGATTGCGCTGAGGCCATTTCCTTTCCCAGGCAGCTAAAAGCCCCCCTCCTTACAAATGAAGCCAGACTCCAAATGGTCTGATCTACTAACATGGTTGAAGCTGGTCAAACTGAACATACAAGACACATTTAGCCGGCATGGCATCTGTATGGATGATTTGTCATCATATGGATGGGGGGGGTGGGGTTATCTAAAGTAGTCATCTCCAACTAAGCAGGGGCCCCGTGTGTGTCTGTGTGACTGAAAGGGGGCTGAAGTGATCATGTGTGAGGGTGCGTGCCTGGCTGCACATGACTGAATGAATATACGCTGTTTACCTTCTTCTCTATGGAGGACAGCAGGTCTTTGAGAATTGCCAACTTGGTCACGAGGTTCTCCAACTCCTGGTCTCCACCCTGATTCACAGACTGATGAAGAAAATAAACCAAACAATAAAATTAAATGTTTTACTTTTCTTCTCTATGTTTATCGTACACACAAAACAATACCAAGGAAAAAAATCCTTGTATTTGAGAACTTCCTTGGCAATCAAACTGATTTCTGAATCTGATTAAATACAGATTGTTCTTATGGCTGCCTAACCCTTGTTTGAATAAACCGTTCTTTATTAAAAAATAAAACTACTTCTGTAAGTATGTATGTGTGTGTGTGTGTGTGTGTGCTTGATGGCTAAAGTGACTACTGAAATGATTACAACTGTTACAAGCATCAGCTCCACCTTCTGTTCGGCAAATTACTATGATCTTAATCACGATCAACACATTGTTTCCAGCCGACTCAAACATCTGAACAAGCATGCATTATAGAAAGCTGCCAAAGAAGACACAAAAGACAAAGACAAAAAATAAGCTTTTCCTCATTGACACGTTTTTCTAATTGGCTGCTATGTCGGGGCCTTGAGATTAAGCAAGGCTAAAACAGTGCTGACTAATTGCTTAAAAGGTGGAGTAAGTGATTCTGGAGAATGATTGTTGACAAAATTACTATTTGTCAACAATCAGTGACTATCTCCTCATGATCCGCTACCTGGCTGTCCTGTGTGTGCGCTTAAGAAAAAAAACTAAAAACGTGTTAATACAAAGGCCTAGTCTCTGTCAACCGGTATGTAAATAAAGGGGAACCGCCGTAGCTAACAACATGGCCGTTTACAAAGCCTAGAATGTTTTAACACCGGATATTTTGTTAGTGCACACACGGTATGTAAAGTTTGCGGAACATGAGGAGAGGAAATATTCATTGATTTTGACAACAAAAAAATAAATAAAAAAAATCCAGAACCACTGAGTCACCTATATCACATTCTCCATCATCTGTGCAAATGAAATAATATTCCCATTTGCTGCACATCACGTTCAGAGTGAGCACTACTGGACAAGATGAGCTGTCAAATAAGTGACAACAACAAATCTAAAAAGCTTAGGAGAAATGTTATTTATAATCTGGGGGAAGCATTAACACTGTTCTAAATACAGGCCCCCCTTATACAATATATGACATATCGATGGTGAGTGGTTTAGATACAGTCTAATACACACATACTACATAGCAGGAATGCAGAAAAGAGCTTAATACTGGCACAGTACAGCAGGGCTAAAGAAAGACACGAATGATGCCACGTTGCATTTAATATAACTAAGGGTGCACACACACACACACACACACACACACACACACACACACACACACACACACACACACACACACACACACACACACACACACACACACACACACACACACACACACACACACACACACACACACACACACACACACACACACACACACACACACACACACACACACACACACACACACACACACACACACACACCTGTTGGATCATCTTGGAGACCATGAAAGCACTCTGCTGGTCAAAGACTTTGGACAGGATCTCCAGACCAGACAGAACTTTATCCACTTCCCTATTTGGGGAAAACGGAGAGGGATCCACAACTTAGTTTTCTCAGAACTTTTCATGCCTCAATAAGATCTACAGTATGTATTGGAAATGGATATTCACAATATTCAAAGGTGGAGTCAGAATTCTGGAGAATGCTTGTTGACAAAGTTACCTTTTTATTGTGACTCCACCTTTAAGTGTGTCGGGGTTGCACAATAAATCACGGGTGATTAAGTGATATCTGCTGTTTTTAATTGAATGTAAAATAAAGCATTTTTATTTTATCTGGCTTATGGCAATATTTGAATGAGCAACATGTGCCACTGTGACCAAAATAAGAGATGATTTGATGAGAGAGTGAGATGAAGAAGCAGGCTTACACAGTCACGCATACAGTATGTAAAAGAACAGCTTTGTGGAGAAGATGCAGGGACAAAGGAGTGTGTAATGCTTACCCATTGAGGCGTTTGCAGGAGGACACTAGTGTCTTGTTGAGGTGAGGCAGGGAGCTGGCTCCCTGTTTGACCGCCTCAAGGTCCAGAGCGTAGCTGCCCTTCAGGTACTCATGGGAGATGGTGCTCAGGCCGTTAGCTGCTGGAACACTAAAAGCAAATGCATAACCATGTTAACTTCATGCACATACTGTGAAAGCAAAGCATAGTGTACAGATTACAGTACAAGCAGACTATGAATGAAAATACCATATTGTGATTTGATGCTGGGCTGCACATTGTATAGAGACAATCCGTGCATTGTCAGTGACATATTCAATTCAAATTTTAATAATACGGTAATCCTTCACGTCACACCTACCTGAAGCTTCAGAGCACTGTGTTTTTTTGTATCATGTCTGCACCATGGATGGGCATTTTAGCTTGTATGTTAAGTAAACAATTGCGTATAATTGCATCCTTTGCTTAACAAAAGGGAACTGTCATGGACTTCATAGCAGCCATATCTGCAAAGATTGAGTGCAAATCTGTGCAGTCAGGATTTTTAGATGAACTGACTTCCTCTAAAACAGAAAACTGATTTACGACTACCCTGCCACCCACTGACTCACATAAACAGAGTACAACACTCCTTTTGCTGTAAGCTCTTCTACTGAACCTCCACTTTTGCATCAGCAGATCTCTGCATTTAAAGTTAACAAGTAAGCCGCGTAAACTTTGCTGCACCTTATTTGTTTTTACATACAATGAATGCCTGCAAACACAATAAAAATAGCTTTTTAAAAGTGTCAAGTGTTAATGAAGTAGTAATGGAGTAAGTAGCTGATTTTACAACTTGACAAATGACCAACAAGGAGAATGCGGCTTGAGTGATGTCATCTACAGCTGACACTGTCTCAAAGGTTACTGCAACAGACCAATCTGTTTTTACTTCTTTCATCTCTTAGGCACAATTCTACATGTAATAAGTGACCTACATCCTCCTTCTGTTAAAGTAATATATTTCAAATGAAATCAGCCACCTAAGTTACTTGACTTTATCTGAGCACAGATTCATTAACTTAGACACACATGAACAATGCACACACAGACTTCAGCTGCGGCTTCATCAAAGCTGTGCATCATCTGTGACCAACATGGTTTTTAACAGGATGTGGTTTTCCTTCTTCAGGCATACAGAGGGAGAGCGGATTTTATTGTGTGTGTGTGTGTGTGTGTGTGTGTGTGTGTGTGTGTGTGTGTGTGTGTGTGTGTGTGTGTGTGTGTGTGTGTGTGTGTGTGTGTGTGTGTGTGTGTGTGTGTGTGTGTGTGTGTGTGTGTGTGTGTGTGTGTGTGTGTGTGTGTGTGTGTGTGTCTGCTATGGAACATTTAGTTGCCATGTTTGTTGTCCTTGATATGAATAAGTATGTTTACTGCATATGTGTTTGTGTGCGTGTTCTTGTGTTTGTTTTTTCTATATTGTCTCTGCTTACTATTTTTATGAACAGAGCTGACGTAATTTCATTCACAGTGAAGCAACATCCTTCCTGTGTGTGTGTGTGTGTGTGTGTGTGTGTGTGTGTGTGTGTGTGTGTGTGTGTGTGTGTGTGTGTGTGTGTGTGTGTGCGTATGCGGGTACGTGTGTGTGTGTGCATGTGTATACGTGGTTGTGTGCTTGTGTGTGCGTATGTTAAGTTTGGGTAAGATTGTGATTTGATAATCGGTGCCTGCATCCTATCATTGCAAACTGGACACAAAGGAGTCCTCGTGTGGACTTTGTACCTGTCCGTGGGTGTTTCTGGTCCAGGGGGAGTGGAGGTGGAGGCAGAGCGAGGAGGGAGGGGGGGCTTCTCATCCTCCCCATCTACCAATCACAGAAGAGGAGTGTTAGCATGTGACAAGACGGGGAAAGAGATAAGTAGAGATGCAAGATTATGGTCTCTAGAGGCACCTGAATAGTCCCGGTCATCGCTGACAGCTGTTTCCTCTCTGTCCACAGGGAAAAGCAGCGTGCTGACCAGGCCTTGGCTGGGCTGCAGGTACAACGACACCAACTCTGGTAACGTCTTGAACCGCTTAGGCTGCACGCCCTGAGACGTCTGAGACACAGCGAGTGAGAGAATGAGAGAGAGGGAGGGGGAGAGGGATTGGGGAGGGACACGCGAGTTATTTTCTACATGGCATGACCATAACAATTAGCCTGGCATTCCCAGACCTGCCACTGGGTGCTGGCAAATTAAATTTGCTGCGCCTGTTGGTCTGGAAACTCTCTCAAAAAAGACCAGAAATCCGGGCTCACGTTTCAATTGGTTGTATCTAATATGGGCGGGCCAGAGCCCTTTGTATGGTGCTCTGGGGAGGACGTAACCGGATGACGACAGTGACGTGCATGCGACGTCGAAGCCGTGATAGTAACCATCAGAGATGGCTGTGGATATGTTGTGTGAGTTTGAGACTGCTTTGGCCTCGACCCTTAACGATTTGGAAGACGGCACTCAAATCTTTCATTAGCAAGTAAGTGGAATGTTCAGTTTTGCCGACCGACCACGGCAAATGTTTAATTTAACAGTTTAACAGCTGTTCGCTAAACGCAGCTTAATACGTCACCACCTTGTGCATCGCTCTGATTGGTTGTAGTGCTATCCAACTGCGTGCAGTGGCATTTGAAATGCACAAGTAGGAGCCGCCCCTTGAGTTGGAAATTACTATTGATCGTGGCCAGACCCTCTATCGTTCAAGATATCAGGGTCTGGATTTCCAGGCTACATAACAATTACATCCCAACTTCTTGGCTGCAAGTAGTCGTGTCCCCAAATCTCTGGTGGCTCCCATTGTTCCACATTTAATGTTGTGTAAGCAAATATGACACGATAGTCAAAATAATTCAAAGCAGGAAGAACTTGCTCGGTAAACATTGCCTCTGAACATATTCAGTTCCAGGAGGCAAAATGAGACATCTCTTGTGTCACGGCTTAGACCCCAAAAATCACACAGCAGGGACACAGATGTCTGACATTGCCTTATGGATCGTCTAAAGCAACATGTTGTCGTGTGCAAGTGTGAGTGTGTGAGACAGTGTGTGTGTGTGTGTGTGTGTGCCTAGTAGTTGTGGGGTCTTCACAGCTGCACAACGCACAAAGAGTCTGCTGTTGGTGTGTGTGTGTATGTGTGTGGGTCTTTGAGAGAGTGCGAGAGAGAGGGAGAGAGCTAACAAGAGCAACTCTGCCTGCCAGCTGCTACCGAGGCAAATACAGTTTATGCTGCACACGCACTTAATCTCGGTGGAGTGTGTGTGTGTGTGTGTGTTCTCGGGTACCTGCACAGCCAGAAATCCTTCATCATCTGGTAGGACTCTGTACGTATGGACATGCTTCTGAAACCTGTAGAGATGGAAAAATATGGAGAGGGGTGAAGAGAGTGGAAGGAGAGTAACTGCAATTAGAAAGAGCGGAAGTTGGTAAAAAGTCACATTTCATGTCTGACATTCACACACACACACACACACACACACACACACACACACACAATTGAAATCAACAATGTGTGCGTGTGTGTGTGGGGGGGGGGGGGGTGGTTCCACATTGTAGAGAGCTTCAACCTGTTACTGTCTGTCACAACTGTGAGCGGGCATTACAGTAGCATGATACAGTAGAGCAAATCAGACCTAAATCTAGCGTATGTATTGTACACTTACAGTGTGTACAAAAGACACAAAAACCAGATTTTAAAGTAAAATAATCTAGTCCTTTCTTGAAATCTTTCTAAACTGAGTCTGAATAACATTTCTGAGATTGAACCACTGTTTGATTGAGCCGTTTTGTTTTTTTAAACCGATCACAGATCAATGCTCTGAAATTGTGATTGCATGGCTGTGACTGCACGCCTGCAGCCACAAGCTGGACCTGAATGATTTTCATGTCTGCACTTCATCATGGCTGCTCAGTGGAGCAGACACAAAATGTTCAATTTGCCAAGCAAATGTTGTGGTTTTCTGTCTGTTGGTGTGTGTATAATACACGCGTGTCATGGCTGTGCGTCTGTTTAGAAGAGTGGGTGTAAGGAAGGTAGCTTACTCAAAACACTCAAGTAATGTTTTTACTTCTGCTTATATAATGTTTATGTATATGCGTGTATACACTGTATAAACTGAGGGAGCGACAAATCCCTGTTGGAGAGTCTTCCTGCCCTGTCCACACAGCTGTTTTTCCGGTCTTTCCAGGTCAATGTCCCACAGGAGCTAAAGCACTGAGCAGCATGTTTAATAATAAAGGTATTTCAACAACAAACTGAGAGATTGAAAGACTATTTCTGTACCTCAAATAAACTGCCCCAATTTATGTTAGACTTGAGCCAGAGTGTCACATCTAATTAAACTGTTTAATGGGTGATTTTAATTCAACCCTTTTCAGACCGGCACAGTGACATGGTATAAAACTGCATTTGTGGTCAGTCAGTGTGAATTTGCTCTCACGGTTTTTAACCTTTGGACAATGTTCTGCCCGAGGACAATTATGTTTTTATAGGCTGCTTATCGCCAGTTCCTACCGTAGCAATTCTGATACTAAAACATAAAATGTGTTTCTTTTTCTACCACAGTGGAGAGAGGGGGGGGAATATTAAACAACAGTTGTGACAAATATTTAAAACCAAAGCATCAGACACTCCAAGCCACTGAATAAAGAGGTTCCCATGTTAGTTGATTTATATGCAGCACATTTATCAGATTGTTGCAAATAATAGCTCCATGTGTCATGTTTGTGGCAGTTGGCCACACTAACGATATAAAGTGGATAAATATTTGCTCCCGTCTTTCAATGCGCAGTAGTAAACACAGTCAGAGAGATATACTGTTCCTTTCGTCGGTGTCACATTTAATGTGGTCACATTATAAACACAATACACTGGAGGTCTAGTGGTACAGAAACCATTCGCAGGAGCCACTGCATTGTCCAGTGTTTGCGAGTGTGTCTTCCTGTTGGCAGCTGATGAGATTCTCTGTGGGTCTGTGGAATAAATACTATTGTTTCAGTAGCAGCAAAGTTATAACAGGGGGAGGCAGATAAATAGATAGAGAGAAGTGTATTATGGGATAGCTGTGTGTGTGTGTGTGTGTGTGTGTGTGTGTGTGTGTGTGTGTGTGTGTGTGTGGTCAACAATAGTCTGTGAAGGTAATGATTGCCCAACTGACTCCCTCTGCCTTTTTGGCCTACAGAGCCACCTCATATTCCCTATCCCATGCACTCTCTCCATTGCCTGTAAGCAAGCATGTGTATCAATGCACTTCATTGACTTGGTTGTAATAATTTGCAACCTAATTTTCATGCTACCCATTATTCAAAACGTCACCTGTGCCCCACTGCTCTCTATTAATAAACTACTTGTGCAGGACAAGATACAAGGGTTCACAAATGATTCATTTCTACATAACCATTTAAAAAAGACAGTTTCTGCAGTGTAGGCAATGCATTTGAATGGATGTGGAAGTGGTGCATGGTTGATCATTCTCTCATTAATCACCTTATGTACGCAAATGATGTGGAGATTTTCTGTCCACGTAGAGCAGGTTCTTCAACACATATCGAGGTCATGTTCCCAATATGGTATATAGATTAAGACATCAGAAATCATGCAAATAAGACTATTATTATAGTTGTCAGAAGTAGCCAGTATTGTTCCTAAAGTTCGAATGGGGCTAAACACTAACACCTTAGGTGGCTTAACACCATGACATAACTAATGGCTGATCAGGTGATGAGAACATTAACAGAAGGTGCTGAAAGTTAAATTTAGTAAGTTTAAACAACTGTGAAGAACTGTATTTCTAAAGCTTTTTGTACACTGCCCTGCCCATGTGCCCAACTGTGCCGTTGCTACAGAAAAGACAGCCTATGTATGGTGACTTATGATGGCTTATAATGACAGTATGAGGCTGCTATGATAGATAGAAGTGAGTAGGTTATTTGAATCTATCACGATTTCAGCCTTTATTCTAGTTTAAAATGTAGAACCAATCGCATTAGAGCCTCTGTGCAAATGTCTGATCACTGTGGAATGTCTTCTGTTTTTATTTCATATTCCATTTTTCTTATTGTGCTATGGACCTCCCCCATGACCTGTGTACTCTATAAAGGTAACATTAAGGAAAGTATAGAGCTAACTGGCTTTTTAACTACCGGTATATGTTGCCTATTGAGGTATGTTTTCACAGAACCGTCTGGGTTTGCACACAAACACAGACACAGAGGGCCATGCCTGAACCCTGACATGTTTTAGACGAGCTCCGCTGATACCATCTTCCTGACAAAAAAATGGGTTGCTATGATAATAACAAAGCTTTAACAAACTACACATTTTTCATCTGCAACATCTGTGTCACACAAATATTAAACACACTCGGAATAAACACAACAGCTGTAACTGTCCATGTTGTTCTCATTTCCAAATAGTACGCCGGCCTAAGTGGTCACTATCTACTAAAGTCCTACTTATTACCTTCAAATCTACACACTCAAAACGCAAATCTGCAGACTGGAGCTGAGAGGAAGTGAAAACTGGAGGACAAACTGGCCCCGGAGTCAGTCTCGCTGCCGGACGGTACAGCTTCTGTAAAGTCACCAACATAAACACTTTTCCCGTCTATTTTCAGACATCAGCAGCAGCAGAGTGGAAACACGTCTCAAAAACAGCACCAGTGGTTCCTTCAAATACCTCAAAAAGGAAGTAAACATGAAATCACGAGGGCAAGCTCAACGAAAAGCCGTCTCTAGTAGCCACCTTTAAGTAAGAAAATAAAAATAAAACAGTTGCCAGGTACTAAAATTAGCTAGTTTGAGAAAAAATTATGAAACACATGTTATATCCCCCCCTCCATGTTATGGGCTATGATGAATATGATAAAATTATCATAATATTATTTTAATGCAGCTGCTGTGCAAAAGTTATGCATGCGAAAAGAAAAAACTGGCTGCTCCTAAGCGGGATACACGAGAGGAAGCCTACAATTTTTCATCCACTGTCTGACATTGCCAAATGAACTGCAAATTGGAACAACATTTAGTTTTACCTGTTCACATAATGTGTCTCCTTTGAGGTAATCAACATAGGTAATTAACGACCTGATGATCATTGACTCTAGCCTAGATTGCAGAGTGAGTATTGAGTGACACTGTGACAGTAACTGTGTCATGAGCAAATCATCACAGTATTGAACAATGGCCTAACTGAAAATCCCTGGAATTGGGTCATATAAATACTTGTTTGTGTACCCCAAATATATTTTTAGATATTAGGATTTAAAAAAAACTACTACTACACCACATGTCATCGCTTTCAAGGAATGAAGGAAAATGACAAGAAAATACAAAATTTTCACATTGGAATATCAATGCAATTTCAGTCCGTTAGCATCGTAGTCCTGCTCCATGACAAACCACAAAATCTGGTGCTAGTTAGTATTCAGTAAAATGAGGGTAATGTAGCCGTATAAGTGGCAGTAAACAGTAAAGGTGATAGCAGGTTACTTATTTTTCTATGCGGAGGCAAACAAAACAAACAAACAAAAAAGTAGTAACATTGGTTGCTCATAACAAGCTTTAGGATTCTTAAAGTAAATCTCTCTGAGATGAAACCAAATGCATTTTGCGAAAGGTGAAAGGGGAGAGGAAGGGAGAGGTGGAGTAGGCGGGAGCAAATCCGGAAACGGATGATCCATGGATGTGAGGAATGTTGTTGGTCATAGAATGACCCACTGAATTACTAGAGCATTCAGCAATCAATGGATGAAAAAAATTGATTTTGTATTAACTATGTATTCATGTTTTAGATTTGAGAATGTTTCTAATATTCTTTAAAATGTTCTAATAGGCCTTCTTTTACGACAAAAGGAGTGATGCATTACTATGAGAAATTGCATGGGGAGATAACTGAGTGAAATATAATGTATTACACACACACACACACACACACACACACACACACACACACACACACACACACACACACACACACACACACACACACACACACACACACACACACACACACACACACACACACACACACACACACACACACACACACACACACACACACACACACACACACACACACACACACACACACACACACTGAACTCAGCTTGGGGTAAACTGTCAGATAGGGGATGTAGGTCGAGTCAATGTCAGAGTCACAAAGTCACATGGCACAGGCCTTTTATTTCCTGCATCTGCACAATCAGTAATCCATGCATCTGTTTAACTGTGTGTGGGTGCTGGGGGGGTGCATATGAATCATCCTGGTCATTTGTGAGTTTAACATCCCTTTTCCACGGTTCATTTGACTTGCATGAGTCATTGTTAAGTCTACACTGCGTGTGTGTCGAGGCTCGATTGTCTGACTGCTCGTCAGGTGTACAGAGTAGAAAATGGATAGGCTACATGTTCTTCTTTCTCAAGTCAGCGGAGCCGATAGTGAGGGAGTTAATGTTGCTTGCTTGCTACTAAACATGTAGGTGGATGGTGGCAAATCCACCCCTGTGTAATTGAGCGTATGCGTTTCGTTTCATCAGTTATTTTAGCAAACATAGGGTGCCAGGCCGTCTTTTATGACATACCATGTCAGAGGCTAGTATGCCTATGTGTAACTCTGTGTTACTGTTTTTACAATGGGCCTTTCATTAAAAAAATAAGCAAGGCTTCAAAAGCCCATACACTTCAGTTTCAGTGCCTCTTTAAAAAAGGGGGAAAAAGGGTGTTCCAGGCAGCCACATGAGACACAAGACAGACAAGGACAGCCCTCAAGTTCTGTGCCATGCTGGAGTTACACTGCTGGGCACAAAACAGTCTCTCTCTCGCCCTCTCTTTGACATTATTGCCTTCCAGGAGAAAGTAAACAAATGCTTTTGGCTGAAACCTTGTTAACACTGGCTTACGCAGGCCTCTGCTACTACAATTTGCCAACATACAGCAGCAAATAATGCCAGTTTTCTGCTGGAGTTAATTTTTTACTGAAAATAGCACAGACTATGTAGTGACGCTAGCTGGTAACTTTTAAATAACCTAAAACTAGACTACTTAAATGTTGGCACAGCCCAAACTTTTCATGGTAAACAAAGCAACAAAATACAGGCCGCACACACAAGTTAAGAGCTCATATAAGCGTCTCTTACTGCAATAAAGTTACTTACAGGACACACAAAGCGTAAGCCCCGTTGACACTCTCGCTGTCCCGCACCAGGAAGCTGCCATCTCTCCCGGCCCGGGCCAACAGCTCCTCGGCCGCAGCTCGACTCAGGTCCCGGTGATACCACATTGGCGGCGCGGGCCCCAACGGAGAAACCCCACCACCAACACCCCCGGCCATGGCCACAGCCCTTAAAACCGGGTTCAACTCGAGCTGCTTCCAGACTCCCTCCGAAACCCTCCCAGCCCTCCTCCTCCAGACCAGGGAAATAATCCAGTGAGTGAGCCGAAAGAAAAAGTGGCGTAAACGTTATCCCGACGGTGGTTTGGAGGCGCGAGACGACCGACTTCGTGGACTAAAAGTTGTACATTTGTCAAAATACGCTGCTTGCGGCTGTTTCCTCAGTTCCTGAAAGGCTCGCCACACTCCTATTTCGCCTCCCAGCCCCACGGAAATCTGGGTATGTAAATCCGCACTGGAGACCGGGGAGCTACAGGGGGGACGACCCGCGTCAAAGCCGACATGCTGTAGATATAAAATAATTCCGGTTAGAATTTTCAGAATAAAACATGTTGTTAAGGCATTTACTTGATTACATTTTATTTCATGAGAGAAAGTCCCCCATAGCTTGTTTCTCATTATGCCTATCTCTAGCTAGCTTGACATAGCTCCCTGGGAAGGAGGGATGGAGGGGTAAAGAGATAGCCTACTAAGTACTTGGATGGATAAGTAGGCTAGAAAAAGAGAGAGGAGGAAAGGAGGGATGGAGAGAAAGATTGGTTAAGGAATAGGGCAGTGTTGGAAAGTTAGTCTACTACAGCAACTCATCCACTGTCAAGTTATGAGGGACTTTCATTAGGCTATATTCAACTTTATTGCTTACCTCTACTTCACTAGCCTGCTTTCAAAAAGAAACGGTTTACTTTTTACTCCACTTTATTTGTCTGACAAGTAGCTTTCTAGCCTACTTCACAGCTTCAAATTTCAATTATGCCTGCCTACAAGACATGTGATCAACAACAAAAAACATAATGTATTGTTAGAAAACCATCCATCAGTACATAAATTAATATAACACTGTAGAAGTGGCCATTGCTCATTATGGATAGGCTACTTTTACTTGACTTTTCCACCTACATTGTCATTATAATATTTCTGTGCTTTCATGTTGTCATCATTTTGAATGGATCGTCTATTTTGTGACTGAAACTGAGTATTAGGCCTATTACAAAGTTATAGGCTAGTTTTAAAGGATCCAAGTAGGCCTACTTCTTCCAGCACTGAAGAGGGACAATTTGTGGAATATCAACCAAATGTCTTTGAAGCGCTTTATTGCTCAATAGGCTACTTGGCATTGGCTCAAATAAATAGGCGTTCACCATTTAAGTTAAAAGCCATAGCCAATGAAATCCACTTTTCACCCATTTGGATAAAAAGGAACACATGTTACATAAAATACAATGTTGCTGCTACAGTTATCTCATCATTTTCTCCTTGTACAAATGTACTGTACAAAATAAATTGTTTTCCTTTTCTCTACTTTTGTATTGGGGCCTACCCTCTGTGAATATCAGTGTGACCTGCGGCCACATGGCTTGGCCAGACTGCAGTTATTTCTCGACACAAGCCCCAGTCCAGCCATTTAATACTTTTCTTTTTCAGACCACACACATACACACACTCCTACAAAGTGTGTCTGTCCATCTAGGGGCCAGACTGGCACAACACAGAAAACAGCAAACTCAACATTTAAAGATTTGTTGGACATTATGCTGACTTTAGCCTTTCTTTTTCTCTCTTTAGTAGCCCACAAGAAGTCTGACCCCTGAAATGTGGTATGGACACCCCCCCCCCCCCCCCACACACACACACACACACACACCATAGACGGATTATGAGATAATGGGCCCCTGGGCACACACTCTTAAAGCTGGGGTATGTGATTTCTGATTGGTCAAAATGAACATGAGCTGTACACTTTGACCAATCAGAGTGAGGCTCAGATTCTCTGTTCTTCTTCTGGACTGTCCAGTCACTTTGGCACGACTTTGTTGGTGTAGAGGGTGTCAGGGAGGGACCTAGGGGAGGGACCAAAGAGAACAAGTGGAGCGGTTGAGGTATTTGGATTCAAATCTCTATCCCAACTGCCACCTTTTTAAAGTAAAATGCATCAATCTGGTGCACTTTGAGAATACATTTTAGAGGCTATATCAAATCC
Organism: Ammodytes marinus; assembly: GCF_949987685.1. Lineage (NCBI taxonomy): Eukaryota > Metazoa > Chordata > Actinopteri > Uranoscopiformes > Ammodytidae > Ammodytes > Ammodytes marinus. Next base: position 27,542,279 of record NC_137232.1, on the reverse strand, counting down.
TGAGATGCAGAAGGAACATTATTTTTCAGATTTTTCTTAAACAGGCAGCACTCTTTACTCTGCAACTGTAAAAACAGTACAGTAGATTGGTCTGCAGACACATGTTCTATGATGGAAAGGGCCCATTTCAACAGATAAAGGGTGGATAGCTACTTTTTATGAACAATTTAGAATTCACACATATAAAGCTTGTTTCTGTATGTGTGAGGGAGCCTTCAAGGCCCCCCATGGAGCCCCTTAGACAGAGCTACTAATGCTGTTGTTTTTAACTTGCTTTTGTATTTCTCCCCTAATAGTTGAGGGGCCCATAATGATTTTTTATCTTCTTAAATTGTGATACTTATATTTAGGCTATTCCTTTTTGGACCCTGTTATTGACATCAATGGCTGAGCTCTTTGACTATGCAACATGAACAGTTACTATCAGTATCTCTGCACTGTAAGAAATTTCCCTGTAAAAAAAACATTAATCAACTGGCAGCAGAGTTGCCATTTTCTTACTGTTAAATTAACATTATATGACTGTCAATAAAATTGACAGGATTATGCTGTTAATGAAGAAAACTGTATGAAACTGTTTTTTCAGTAAAAACAGTAATCAACTGGCAGCAGGGTTGCCATTTTCTTACTGTTAAATTAACATTATTTGACTGTCACTAAAATTGACAGGATTATACTGTTAATGAAAAAAGGGATGCACCTGGACTAAATGTTTGTTATGTTGTTTGCACCGTGAGCGAAGGGGATGTTATATTTCATTGGGCAGATCTGTTTTATTCCATATGTAAATTTACTATGTCCCCTATTTGTTCAAATGCTAAACACAGAGAGCAGCTTCTGTTTGTTACTTCAAGACACTTTTTACAATATATTAAGTTCAATGGAACGATTAATTTCTATTGTAAATTGTCTCCTGAGTTGAACTAGGGATCTTGTTTAAGATTTCCAAACCGAATACTGGACATATAATGAAGGCTCTGTATCTGATCCTGGTATTGTATGGGAGGCATTTAAGGCGGTCCTAAGGGGGCAACTTATTCAACATTGCTCATATCAAAAAAAGAAGGAACGGGAAAAATTACTTAACCTTGAGCAACAATTGAATCATCTCAAACTTCAATATATTAAAAAACCAGACATAGCTACCTGGAAAAGTATGAACACCACAAGATTTGAAATTAATAGTATCCATCAAAAGAAAGCAGAATATGCCCTCTTTTGTACGAAACAACGCCACTATGAACAAGGAGAGAGAGCAGGAAAGATGTTGGCACATAGGGTTAAACAACTCGCTACACAAAATATCATCCCATCAATTTTTAATATTCATAATGACTTAATTACAGAGAAGAATGAAATTAATAAAGTTTTTCGGGACTTCTATCAAGATCTGTATACATCACAGGGAGCGGTTGCTACAGACCAATACGACAATTTATTTTCCACACTAGATGTGCCCCATATCTCCTCACCCAATACTGAACTACTGGAAAAACAAATTTCATTGCAAGAGGTCAAAGACGCAATAAAAGGCCTCAGATCAGGCCGAGCCCCTGGAGACGATGGTTATCCATCCGATTTTTACAAAAAGTTTACTGATATACTTGCCCCTAGGTTATTGGACGTGTTTCATAGTGCACTGGCAAAGGGTCTACTCCCCCCAAGTATGAGAAAAAGCTTGATCACAATTATCCATAAAAAAGGGAAAGACCCTATGCATTGTGGTAGCTATAGACCAATTTCGTTAGGAAATGTTGATGCCAAGATACTAGCCAAAATACTTTCAAATAGATTGGACAACATACTTCCAACAATAATACACCATGAGCAAGTAGGATTTGTCAGGAATCGCTCATCCGCTGATAACATGAGAAGGTTATTACATATACTGTGGGAGAGCAGAGAGAACCCAGACCCTGTCATGGCCTTCTCACTAGATGCAGAGAAGGCCTTCGACAGGGTCGAATGGGGCTTCTTATTTTATACACTAAATAGATTTGGTTTTGGACCAACATTCCTAGCTTGGATAAAATTATTATATATGGACCCCATGGCGTCAGTGTTGTGTAATGGCATCACATCCTCCCCTTTTATCCTATATAGAGGCACCAAGCAGGGATGCCCGCTTTCCCCCCTCATCTTCGCCATTGCCCTTGAGCCTTTAGCCATTGCTATACGGAACAATGTAAATATCAAAGGGGTTACAGCAGGTCATCAGGAACATAAACTGTTTTTATATGCGGACGATATTTTATTGGTCTCAAGCAACCCAGAAACAACTGTCCCCATACTTAGCTCCCTGATCGATAGGTTCTCCATGATCTCAGGTTATAGAATTAACTGGACTAAATCAGAGGTAATGCCCATATCAAACATCGCCACACAATCACTTGGCACTAAATGGCCGTTTAGATGGGTAGCCTCAGGTATGACCTATCTTGGTATTAAACTTATGCCCAACATTAAAAAAATGATGCAAGTTAACCTTCAGCCCATTATACAAAGCATTGAGTCCCTATTACTTAATTGGAACAAGCTAAATGTATCACTTTTAGGCAGGATTAAATTAATAAAAATGATCATAATGCCCAAGGTCAACTACATAACCTATATGTTGCCACTCTCCTTTCCTGCTCATCTCCGAAAAGAATACGATAAGTGTGTTGAATCATTCATATGGCAAGGTAAAAAGCCTCTATTTAATCGTACCAAGTTATACTCGGCTAAGAATAGTGGGGGACTATCCCTTCCTAGATTAGATTGGTATCAATGTTCATTCTCACTTGCCCAAACATCAAAATTTAACCTGCCCCATCACAGAGTCCCTGCCTGGGTACAAATTGAGAAATAACTACTTTATCCTTTTAATATAGAAACATTTGTGACACAGAAAAGCACGTTTAATGTTGTTCTTAATCCTGTGCTCGAATTTACAAGGGAAAGTTGGAAAATGGTACATTGTCATGTTAAAAATAACCCATCACTGACTCTTGAAGCATCAATATGGTTCAATTCAAGGATTAGAATAGCCAAAAAGCCTTTTTGCTGGTACCAGTGGGCCAAAGTGGGAATTTTACATTTGGGGGACTTATACGACAAGGGCCACATGGTAACATTTGAACATTTGAAACAACATTACAATCTGACAAATACTGACTTCTGGAAATGTTACGTCATTGTCTCCTGTCAATCATGAGCTCTGGACCTGACCCTAACACTGAAATACAACGTATGCTTCATCATGCCAGCCAAAAAAAAGGTGGTGCCTCATTATTTTACAATTACATTAGAGATTCCAATGCACCAAAATTAAATAGTCTCAAATTAGTATGGGAGAAAGATATAAGAGAAAATATAGAACAACAACACTGGAAGGAAGCCATATCTAGCTGGCACACAACTGCTCGAGAAATCAAAACACAATACACAAATTATAAAATCCTCCATCGAGCATACTGGACCCCAAGCAAAATGGCCAGACTCAAGTTAAGAAATGATGATAAATGTTGGCGTTGCCAAAATGAGACTGGAACAATGGTGCATATGTTGTACGAGTGTGTTATGGTAAGGGACCTGTGGACTAATATTGTATACCTTTTAAATGTTTTGCTTAATGTCACCCTAACTAAAAGCCCAGCACTGTGTCTTCTGGGAATAATACCAAGTGATCAACAGTTGCACGGCAAAAAAAAATCATGGTGCCGACTGGCCATTTTAACAGGATGTAGAATTATCCTGAGGAATTGGAAATCAGTCACCCCTTCATCCTTCGGTGACTGGATTGAACTAATGACAGACATGGCAAACTGTGAAAGGATCACATTCAGACTCACTGGACAACATAATTCCTTCCTAACTACATGGACCCCATTCCTGGATTACATTAACAATAGACAGTGACCTAGCATATTCCACAGAAAAGAAAAGAGAAGGGAAAAAAAAATATATATATATAGGGGAAGGTGGGGTGATTTGTGCAACTTTTTACTCAAAGTGATTTTAAAGTGAGGCCTTGACAGTTATGTCTCCAACTCAAATATGTACATATATTTCAGGATGTTGTGCATCCCTGGCAATAAAAACTTTGGATCTGGAATAAACTGTTTAAGAAATATAGCTTTCGGAAAAAAAGTTGTCTTGTCGCACAAATCACCCCACTACGTGGGGTGATTTGTGCGTCATTGTGTCACAATGACAAAGTCACCATCATCATCTTTCTGGCCATCTGAACTCTCATCAGTGGTGTCGTTAAGTGGAATTGAGATGTCACTCTCTTCTGAGCTACTGTAGACAATCACTTTCTTTTGGTGACCAGCGTATACAGCCATGCCACTGGCACAACTCTCAGAAATGTACTTTGCACTAGTTGCTCCGTGCTTGTGGAACCAACTGCCACCTGACAAATGTGATTCCCCCTACATTTCTGCCTTTAAATCAAGGCTCAAAACCCATATGTACACCCTGGTGTTTCCTCCCCATTAACCTCTGCACTACTTACTTACCTCTGCACTACTATCTGTGTTTATGTGGATGTATGGGCTTTACGTCTTTTATTTTGGTTATTGTTATTTTACCTTCATTGTTTACCTACTGAATGCACTATGTACAGCACTTTGGACAGTGCAAACTGTCATAAATGTGCTTTTATAAATACATTTTACTTACTTACTTACTTATAACTCACCCAGGCCCTTGCGCACAAATCACCCCATCCCCAGAATTTTGGATAATAGGCATGATGCAGCAATTTAGGGTTGACATTGTGCTAATTATATAGACTCAAAGTGTAGCATACCAAAGCACTAAAACATGTGTCAAATGTTTTCAAACGTGTCTATAATTGTTCAGACACAATAATCAAAAAACCTTGATCATGGAAATTTTACTTTGAAAGGCAAAACACAGTTTTTTGAGCTTAAATGTGCTTATATCTTATTCCTTGTGTCTCCCTTCTTTACAGGATGAGTCAAATGGATGGCTCTTCTTAAATATGTGGTCACATTTCCAATTTCTTCCACGGTTTTCTAGAAACAATGGGTTTTGCAACTTCCAAAATGCACAAATCACCCCACCTTCCCCTATATATATATATATATATATATATATATATATATATATATATATATATATATATATATATATATATATAATTAAATAAATAAACGAATAGAATAAAAATGGGTAAATAAATAGATAATAATAAAAAAGATTATAATAATGATAAATAAATTCAAGTGGATAAAATCTAGTCATAACTTAAGTGTACATTACTTACATTACTTACGTAATTTTTTCTTTTACTTATTTTCTTTTCATTGGAGTTTTTCTGTTTATTTATTTTTATTTTTTTATTTTTATTTTTTTTGTATATTGCTAATTGTGTTCATTGTTTAAAGAGGAGGGGAAAGGGAGGGGGGTGGAGGGGAAAGGGAAAAAAAAAAAAAAAAAAAAGTGTTGCAGGAAATGATACGCACGCATTGGGTAACATGGGGTTGAGTCGATGATTCCGAGAAAGTTTGTTTTCTAGATGTTTTTTTCTTTTTCGGTTGGGATCAGAGAATGTCTTCTTATGACCCAATACCTGTCCATAAGGTGGGTGTACTAAGGGGTTTACTGTTTACATGCCAGTCTGCAGAGCCTTGACCGTGCACTGACATTTGATTTATTATAATCTTTTTTTTTTTTTTAATATATCTTTTGTTTCTTCTACGGAAACAACTACGGTGTGAATCTGTATAATACATTGGGAAGATCTGTATGTATGTGGACATGTGTGGATGTATGTATGTGTGTATATGTATGTATGGGTATATATATATGTATGTGTATTTGTATAGGTGTATATGCATGTAGATATGTGTAGACATATACCGATTGTATGCAACGATTCCCGCTTTGGAGGATATAAATTGCCTGTGACAATAAAAATATATAAATGCAAAAAAAAAGATTTCCAAACCGTTTGTTATAACCAAAAATAACAGTTAGTTCACACAGAAATGTTTTATTTAAACAAAATGCATAGTGAGGTAATGGAATGAAACATCCCCTTTACTGAGGGTGCAAATAGCAACATAACAAACGTTTAGTCCAGTGCAAGTCATTGTGGGAAAGGTGGCGTCTCTACAATACACTTTGTTGTGCTTACTTGATTTATCTAAGGCAATCCGTTTCCTTAATTCTACTGAGTAAACACAACTCTTCAGTTAAGTAAGACTAACTTGGTTTAATTACGTTAACTGCAATTTCCATTTCCAAGTAGATATAACTCAACTTTAAGTAAACTTAACCAGAGGATATACAGTAACAACACTTATTAGTTAAGATGTGGATGGATGAGGATTAATGAAGAAAACTGTATAAGCTTCACATGTGCAGGCAGCTCATGTCAAGTTGCCCCTTCCAAGTTTGATGGTAAATTAACAGGAAAGTTCAGTATTTTTGAAAAACATTACCGTTCCGTAAAATAACAGCAAAGGACTGTAATTTAACAGACTGCCTTTTATTTTAACAGTTAAATGCTGTTTTTATAAATAACAGGTAAATGCTGTTGAAATCCTGCTCTAAATTTACAGCAATTGTTTACAGTGTGGCTAAGGGCCCCCCTGAGCCCTTGTATATAGTATATATCGGGCCCCTGGGCCTGTGCCGGGTGTGCCCGTGCAGTAATCCACCCCTGACACACACACATACACACAAACAAATAAAAGAGAGAGGTAGAATGAGGGAGAGAGAGAGGGTGAGAGAGAGAGAGTTAGTTGGGCAGGGTGGTGTATGTTGCCAATGACCTCAGAAAGGCTGAGTATTAATAGCCACAGGACAGCAGCCATCCCAATACTATTTCTGGCTACGGCATCACTGTGGTTGCCTGAGTGTGTGAGTTGACTGTGATAGTATGCAATAAAAGTGTGTGGTTTTACAATTATTCTGCATGCAGCTATCATAAAAGTGTGTTGCAAGATGTTACTTCATGATGAAACTCATTCTTCAGCAATTTGTCTAATTTTGCATTTTTTTCTCTCCTTTTAGCATCATACCAGAATTGTCTGCTATCGCAAAAAAGGTGGGGTTTACACAACAAAGCTGTATTGACTGTTGTTACCTGTACAGTACAAAGCCAATTTATCCTCTTCCCTTCTGTGCAAACATCTCAGACTCACTTTTCAAGCTCAGCTTTACATTCTTAAACTTGGCTCAACTTTCATTTGTCTAGCTTTACTTTGTAAAACTCAGTGGTCCTTTTAGATAAAAAGGAAAGACTGGCCTGGGGTTCACAGCTGAACATATAATGCGTGTTCATGCGGTGGTATAATCAGGAAGGATGTTATTATCAGCCCCAGAGAGATAGCAGAATTTTGACTTGTCAGATCTCTGCCAGAAAGTAAGGGCAACTTTTTAAATCAAAGTGTTACAATACCGTTGACTGTGTCAGATAAGTCTTTTTAAATTGACTTAAAATGACATTTACCATCTCAGGACTTAATTGTGAAAGTGCACAAAAGTTGCTGTATATTTCTCAGGCTTATCTCTGATCATCAGAGGTCCCTTCTGGTCACATCTTGTAAACACACCAGCCTAACCAATCACAAGACCTACTCAGAGACCTGCTAGAACCCATTCAGACGTGGCATTGACACACACATGACGTGTAAACTCACATGCACAAGAACACACACACAGAGGTTGTGTGACACACACAAAAATGCTTAAACATAGCATGTAAGATCGACTTCAACACACCCTTACTCTCTCTCTCTCTCTCTCTCTCTCTCTCTCTCTGTCCTCTCCTCCCTCTCGCTGTCACGCACACACTCAGGGGACTGGAACGCCATAATTACCCAGCAGTGAAGCCCACTAACCACTAGCTGGCCCGGAGGGAAACAGCATTTTGCCTCAGTGCAGTTCCTGGGTCAGTTTCACTGTTTGCTCACTGCTGGTTGAAGATATGAAGGGGTTATTAAATGACTCAATAGTTTGCACCTAAGGGAAATGTTATCCCAGAGCTGTGCAGTACCAATGATTGTACCATCATGCCTCAGACACACAATTTGAGAAACAAAACTGCTATGCTACCTTGGTGTTGGCTTCTTTTAAATCTTGTATTTTGTGTATATTCTGTATCTTTTCACGTTTTTTACATTTCTACCCTGATGGGGAAAGTACCGGTAATACTGGATGTTCCCAAAAAGGTTGAATTTGATCCCATTTCACACTTCACAGACTTTGTCCAATGCCCATGAAGAAAATGATTTTACCATTATAGACATGGACTGGAAGTTTGGCTGTACAAGACATTAGAAATATAGTGAGAAAAGATAAGTCAGTAAGTATATGGACTGATATTCTGAGGCAGATAAAAAAATATATACAGGCTACATTTTTTTAATGAAAGTATTTGATTAAGGGCTTGGTACAGCCTTTTAGAGGGAAGCTACAGTTAAAGTATGACATATCTTCTGCTTTAGTAATTGTTTTTTATAGTATGATAAGATAAAAAAAAGTGCATCACTCTTGTAAGCAGCAAAATCAGCGTGCATAAACTCAAACAGGTGCTTTTGAAATGATCAAGTCTTAAAAGCCACTGCAGCTGTGCCAGTATAAAAAACGTAAACAGAAGATAAGAGGTGTAAGTGTGTGCAAGGGGCTCTACAATCATTTTGGAGTCTCAATTAACCAACAGAATACAAGAAAACAACAGACAGAAGAGCATTTGAGCATTTCACTTTTATTGGCACAACCAAATACAGGACAGTTATTTCACTTTAGTGCATCATCACAACGAAAGATGCAAAAGCCAGGGAAAGTATTGTTGTCGAGGCAAATCCTCTGTGCTGCAGTGCGTTGTTAAGGTAATACTCCGCTACCTTCTTGTTGGGGTTCGTCCCATTGAACCAGAGCTGCATGCATCTGCCAGATGTTTTGGAGTCAGTGGTATAAATGTAGGACTTGGACCAGATTTCCTCACACATGAACTTGGGTGTGGGGAAATATTCGGTCCATTTTTTGCACTTGCTGCCTTCAGGGCATTGGTTAATACCTGTAGGGGAGGGCAAGAGAGTCTGGACTGAGCAAGGGATAAGACTCACAATTTCTCAAGTAAAAGTGGATTTAACTTAGGCAGTTATCACTGTAAATTTCAACTAGTAAAAACAGTGCAATGTATGATCTCTGAATATATGTTTGTGAGCTATGGTGTGTGTGTGTGTGTGTGTGTGTGTGTGTGTGTGTGTGTGTGTGTGTGTGTGTGTGTGTGTGTGTGTGTGTGTGTGTGTGTGTGTGTGTGTGTGTGTGTGTGTGTGTGTGTGTGTGTGTGTGTGTGTGCAGTGAACATTATCGTTATGTATATGCAAAGGTGTGAATTTGATTTTTGTGGTTACAAAAACTTGAGCAAGTCTGTGTGTGCCCACTGGTCTGTGTGTGCTGTGTGTGTGCATGCGTGTGTGTTTGTTGTTTTAGTACCTGTGCTCCAGTCCCATCCCTTGTGCCAATTACTCTTGCAGGTCACTTCATTCTTGCAGTCTTCCCACCAATCGTGGCAATCTTCCTTACATAGAGGCACGTCCAGGATACGCTCCTTGCGCCAGTTTTCAGGCGCCTACACACACACAAACACAACTGACTTGTTTTTATGTGCTCACAGCAGCCCAGTGAATTCTAAAGGTCTCCACAATGTATATTTTATACAACAGAATCTCTCTCAATTAATAATCAATTGTTACTATTATGTAAAATAATGGCTCTGTAAGTGGTTTTAACTATATTGGCTCTTGCTGCCATCTAGTGTTGGAAGTGCACGTATACAAGAGAGGCTGAGAGCACAAATGCTCAATACACACGTCTTGTATCCAGGGTCCCAAGTGTGGTGAGCACTCATAGAAGCAGGTGTCCTGTGTGAAATGTCTCTTGCACTTGGGGCTCATGATACCACAGTGATTCCAGTTGAAGTTGTACAAGTAAGAGTTGTCCTCGTGGGCTTCTTCGCTGGTGTTGGCCGTACAACACGCATTGTCACGCCACGGAGCACACTGGAAAGAAGAAGAGGAGAGAGGAGCAATTTTATTCTTTATTTATCAAAACTGTCGATGGTATAACTTCCATTTGATTTGCATTATCCTTTGTATTGATTACCTGACTGTAGAGTTTTCCCTCAGGGCCAGGCTCTGTTTTGTGGTGTTTGGCGTCCATACACATGTTGAGTTTGTCCAGAGACAGGGCACCATTGGAGAGGGTGAGCAGCAAGGCAAGAACAACCCACATGGCTCTATTGAGGAAGGCAATCATCGGTCGTAAAAATAACAGGATGACGGCAAACATACAGTATAGTTGAGTCCACCTTGTCACAGGGATTCCCTGTAATCATTAATATGACACACACATTGAAACATAAAAAAAGACTCCCTATTTGACCCTTGATATTCTACGAACCTTACACAACAGCTTAAAAACAAGTTTACAAAGATTATCCATGCTCTGTGTTTATTTCCACAACCAGTCTCAAACTAATGATGTCTCTTTGAAAACACAAAAACTTTTTTTTTAAATCCGGACCAAATTCTTTTAAATAGCCTATCAATATTATAATCTTATGATTGCAGAAAGTCTATCGCTGAGGGATGGCAAGTTTGCTGATATTCACCAAGTGAATAGCAATTTCATCCAGAATTAAAAATGTAAAGGCATTTGGTCCCATGTTGGTTACTACAACTCGGCCAACCATCTAACTTTTAAAAATGACTATCAGAAGAAGAATGTGTCAAAACTGCTAAGGAAGGGGCAAACAGATCTAACCTAGACTAGACATGAGAGTCACGGACATGCACAAATGTGCTACTTTTGCAGTCACTATTTGATAAGATATGCTTTATTTAACCAAACCTATTTACAGCAAGTGTCAACTCAAACTTTTAACAGGTGTAGTTAACTCAATATGACAAAATATATGATGGGCATTGGCCCACCGAGACCGCTGGGAAATGTCTAAGTAGCCAATGATTCTACCTAAAATTTAAATATAATAACAACATTTTTATACAAAATTATATTTCATTTGATAGTAGCGTAAATGTATTTGTTTCCTTTGTTTATCAGTTATTAATTCAGTTACTTTCTCCTTTCTGGGACAAATGTTTGAAAATATGGTAATAAACAGAAAGACACTGCTCAATGATATGTATACACTAATGCTACTGATTTTAATAATAGCTTAAGAACCGTAAAGAGCCTTCTTCGTTCCTTTGAAAGAAACATTCCTTACATCACAAACTAAACACAGGATTTAGGGGAAATAACAACAACGTTGAAGGACCTATATGAGAAGATTTCTAAAAGCAGTAATTTACCTTGTTGATCCTGTGATGGTTCTTTCCTGAAGAGGTGATCCTGTGCAATCAGAATCTGTAGTCACCTCTCACTCACTTCTCAAAGAGACAAGCAAGACTTAGAAAACTCACATCCGTGCGGGGTGTGTGTGCTTGTGGAGCGTGACTGAAAAAGAAACTACCAAAAAACGCCACTATTGCAAGTAAACTGTGTAAAACTTGCCTTACTCTCTTAAATATGTTTTCAAGGTCCAAAGTCTATACTCAGTGTGGGTGTCTATTGGTGTTTGAGATAGAAAGAATAGGAAAGAGGTAGCTGTGTGTAATCTGAATTTTATTACATCTTACTGTGAGTAAGGTTTGTCTTATCTCAAGGTCTCTCTCTCTTTCACACACACACACACACACACACACACACACACACACACACACACACACACACACACACACACACACACACACACACACACACTGGATATTTGGTATGAAATGGCAGTGTGACCTAAGCAGGCAATAACAGGATACAGTTAAGATAAGTTTCAACTGCATTCGTGTTGGTGGTGCCCTGATGCAGCTGAACTATAAACATTACAAGCAGAGGGTGGTTAATTTTTACAAGTCAGAATGTGTGTGTGTTTATCTGTTTTAGGTGTCTTTTTTTTAAAGAACACGTGGATCATTTTCGCAGCTTTCTTGTGAAGAGGAGATTGTGTCAATTTACAGTTTGATACCATTGATGACTAATGAAGAAAAGAAGGGATTGAATTTATATCTGTCCACCAGCATATTTTGTTACTGGCCCTTATTTGGCACCAGCTTCCATTCTTACCTACCATATAGGCTACTCTGCGCGAAAAGAATGGAATGGATTATATGCTTCAGTCTTGGTGTTTAAACATAAAGTAAGAAAATGCCCTAATAAAATCTATATGGCTGGTTGTCCACAAGTGTCCTAGCCTGGTGCTACCAGACCATCGTACTTCATTTCATTTGTACAGACTACTGAAGGGAAAATTAAATTTGGCCGGAAGTAGGCGGGCGGGCGGAGCCAGGCTACAAGTGTCCCACTCTGTCGACAAAATGTATAAAGGAATTCGTAGCACTATGTAGATGGATCAATTACATGGCCATCTAGCCTACATGCTAGCCAAATAAAGTTACCTTATTGTTTTTGCTTCACTTTAACCATGGACCTATTATAAGAGACTTTAACTGAATTGACTGACTATAACTACGGAACATTTGTGAGATGGTACTAGAAGATGTCGGACACATCATTAGATGTGCACATCCGGTTTCCGGTTAAATTTGTTTTGAATTTTTTTGAAAGCTGGAGCGAGACGCTTGCAGGTACTTACCGTATATAATTCTACTGTGAACTACATGGAAAATAGCGTATTATATTGTATTGTCCCCCCTAGAGAATTTTCGCGAGGATGCATTTACGTTGTTGTAGTTTGTGTGACAAACAGGAGGACTTTAAATCGTATTTAAACGGCGTGTTACGTGAACTGTCACCTCCACTTAGTCCTGTGTTGTTTTGAATTGCATCATCCAAATAGCTTAATTTCGTCAATGAAAACTCTGGCTTTAACGCTCCGTACATTCAGGTGTAAATGCTTTATTAATTGTTACTGTCTATATGGTTGTCCACCGTCTAGAAAAGACAACACTGCCATTTCATACCAAATATCCTGTGTGTGTGTGTGTGTGTGTGTGTGTGTGTGTGTGTGTGTGTGTGTGTGTGTGTGTGTGTGTGTGTGTGTGTGTGTGTGTGTGTGTGTGTGTGTGTGTGTGTGTGTGTGTGTGTGTGTGTGTGTGTGTGTGTGTGTGTGTGTGTGTGTGTTTTGAGACAGACAGACATGTCCACGCTGTTCCCCTCTGTCTTCCCACGGATAACGGAGTCCCTGTGGTTCAACCTTGACCGACCCTGTGTGGATGAGACCGAGCTGCACGGGCAGGAGCAGCAGCACCAAACCTGGGTGAACACTCCTTCTCAAACACTCTTTCTCTCTAAATTCATTCAATTTAATTCAATGGGGTTAATTGGCAGGAAAGTTTCAATAGACAATGTTGCCAACGCACCAATAATTGGACAGTACACATTATAATAATAATAAAAAATAATTAACACTTTCAGATTCAATTCAAGAATATGTTATTCACACACTTAAAGGTCTACTTCACCGGTTTGAATATGAAGGTGTATTGAATTCTGAGATCCTATGTAGTATGAATGTGCGAAAAAAATTAAAATCGGTAAAAAAAACGTACTTTGTAAATATTACTGTGATGTCACAGTAAAAGACATCACAGTAATATTTACAAAGTAAGTTTTTTTTTAACCCTATATTTCTCTTTCTGTGATGTCACGAGAAAGAGAAATATAGGGTTAAAAAAACCAATCTTTCTGCCTTTTCTCAGGCTAGGATGAACCGATTTAAATTTTTTTCGCACATTTATACTACATAGGATCTCAGAATTCAATACACCTTCATATTCAAACCGGTGAAGTAGGCCTTTAACAAATTAAGATGTATTGATATCTGGTTTAACACGTGCTCTCTGTCTCTTCCTCAGCTGCAGAGCATCGCAGAGAAAGACAACAACCTGATGCCCATTGGGAAACCTATTTTTGAGGTAATGCGTTGGGGTTGGTGCTACTCTTGTGTTTTCACCCTGCCAAAGTATGACACTTGGGTTGATGACACAGCTCCTGTCATTTGAATTTTGCTGTGCCACAGGCGGGGTACGACGAAGAGGAAGAGGAGGATGACGAGGATGAGGAGGACAGCGAGGAAGACTCTGAAGACGAAGAGGACATGCAGGACATGGATGAGATGAACGACTACAACGAGTCACCTGATGACGGCGAAGTCAATGAGGTGCTTTAATCCATTATTTTTTTGTAGACATTTTGATACAGCAGACTGGGGCCAACCAGGGTCACAATGTCATTAACCTCGCGCTCTGAAAATGTGGAATGGAGTAGTTGTTTTGGTTTTACTTTAACTTACTTCACTTTGATCTGATCTTTGATTATATTATTAGATAAATATGCAATTGGTAACAAATTGTATCATATTGAAAATTAATATATATTAATATGTACTATTTTTTTTCGATTATTATTATATCATTAATAAGGAAGCCAATAGTCATTATAGATATATAAATCAGGGAGAAGGGGTGAGATTAAATAAGTTTTCTTCTTCTCACCCCTTTTCGAACAGGTAAAGCAAGTGTAAGACAGTTTATTTTCATTTGTGGTTTTCACTGTATGTAAATATTACTTTACTGTAACTGTCCACTTGTTTAATTTATTTTATTGTTTATTATTGCTTTTTTATTTTTTATTATTTACTTGTTCGAAATAAAAACATTTTCAATTCAATTCAATTCAATCTGATTTAAATTGCATTTTTTACTCGAAGGCACAGTTACTAAATATTAAAAACACAAAAATACAATGAAAGTATGTGTTTTTGATTCCATTCCTCTCTCCAAACACTAAATATACTGTCTTTAATCTTGCTCTGTTTCTTTCCAAAAGGTGGACATGGAGGGACCAGACCAAGACCAAGACCAATGGATGATTTAATACAAAAGACAATGTTGGTTTCCATCAAGCTGTTCGGTGCTGGATTTCTACCCCCCTGCCCCCCATTTAAAAACTACCACTACCTCTTCAATCCCTGATACAGATATGTTTTTTTATTTGTGCAAACAGGACAAGAATATAGGCGATTCAGACCCTGTAGGGCGGCTGATATCCTTTCTGATCTTATTTTTGGCTTAATCCAGCACTAGTCTCTTGTTTTAAACTGTGGTTGGCTTTGAAGGCCCCTAAACCTCGTTGGACAATGTTGTGTGAGTGTCACTACCTGGCACACACTCATACTGCGTAACGTACTTGCATGGATGTACGTTTAGCACCTGTGGCCATGTCCTGTTGTTTGTATTTTTTATTTGAGTGGCAATGTGTGAACCTGTCAGATACAATTTAACCATTTAATCCAAGAACAGAGGCTTCACCACAAACATCTCCTGCTCTAAAAAACACACACACACCCATACACATACACACACACATACACTGACACACAGTAGGCATCATCAGCCCAATAATCTCTCATGTAAACTTTGACCTGTACTCATATGTTCAGTCATGTGCTACTTCTCCATGAGTCTCCAATAAGCTGACTGAGCACAAATAACAGTTTGGTCAGCTAAATAATTTGTAACCTATGAAGAACATAAACAGCCATTTCACCATATTAACAGTTTTGTAACACCGCAGAGTTATGTATGCGGCTTTTCTATTGAGTGTTATAGTGTTATGCTCAGACAGGGCATCACTTATTGAATATAAGAATATAAAAAATACTTGTTTTAACTATGTTATAACTAAGCAATTACCACTAAAGAATGACAATTGAAATATGAATACATGCCTTAATTCGTCTCATGTTTATCTGAAGGTATCATTTACCAAGCTTACGTTTATTATTACGATTATTTGTACTGAATAGAACAGAAACCTGACTATTTGTACTACATTAAATCATTTTGATTTGATGAAGGTTTTCATGAGTTTTTACATGTTTTTTTTACTGTTTCGGAATTTTGGTTACTAAATAAATAAAGAGTACTGTACTGATAAAGTTCAATCTCGATCTGGGACCATCAGTCGCGCGTCCTTCCTCTCTGGCTGTTGATGTCTCGTCCAGATGACTAGGTGTAACAGCAGATTTTTAACCTCTCCTCTTTTCTCCTGTCTTCCTAGTTTGCACGCCCTCCTGTCTTCTCTCTCTCTCTCTCTCTCTCTCTCTGTCTTTCATACTGTGTTGTTCTCTGTGTCTTTTGCAGATATTGCTTCTAATCTTTCCCCTTCAAAGGTTTATTTTGGGTGACTCTCTTCCTTATCAGAATTAGGGGTTTCAGGACAGAGGGTGTCACTGTACAGATAGAAAAGCACCTCAAGGTAAATTAACAAACTATGTGCTATGTAAATCAAGATGACTCGATTTATTATAGACTCACCAAAAATGAAGTCATATGGGTTTAATTTGCATGACATATTGCGTGGGGAGCAGTAGTTGTGTTAAAATAAACATTAAATTAAACAAAACTGATTTGATTTAGCTTTTATTACATAGTTGACAGAAGGGAATGACAAGAGGGGCGGGGAAAAGTGACAAAGATCCGCAGCTAGATTGAAAAGCAGGCTGTTGTCTTGTGTTGTGCAGAGAGCTTTACTAAACTGGGACATGACAATTTTCTTCTTCAGATAATTCTCTGTTTTTACAGGAGAGGGTGCTAGAATTGAGGTATTCTGGAAGACATCCATGCATTTCCTTGAGGTGAGACAACAAACCTTTGAAGAACCTGATACAGTTTTCAGGTAGATGCAACTTTTCGGGGAAGAATGGACATCTTTGCCGTCACAATTTTCCTCATGAAGAGTTATGTCCATTCTTAAAACGTGAACCTGTGTGACATACAGTATCTTAATCTACCTGATAACCTACATGATTCCCTGGTACACCAGCTCAGCCATCCCATCCCTGATGCCTCTGCTGTACTCCAGTGTGGCGCGGTGGATCTTCCACTCATACAGTCCGCTTCTGCGAATGTGCCTGAGGAACTTTGGAGCCCCTGGGAAAAGCACGTTGTCCGCCACAATCATAGAACCTTTACCCAGCAGACCGGAGCCCTCCAGCATCTGCAAAACACACACATGTGTTATCATATACTAAGGACTAAGTTACAATGATTAACTATGTCTACTAAAGATGTATTCTAGTCACCTGCAAATCAGGTTGGTAGCATTTCTTCCAGTGGTCCATGAATACAAAATCTAACTTTTCCAAACCATACTCAGACCGCAGCTGAGGGATCACCTCATCAGATGGATTCACAATAAGCTCCACCTGGAGAACATTTTCATGGATAAGTGTGAAACGCTCTAAATATTTCAATACGTGAAATACACATAGTGTAATGTAGCAAATAGGTTGCATGTTTTCTGCTCACTCACTGTGTCATCATCAAACCCTGCCAAGCGGATGACCTTCTCAGTGATGGCTGCATTCCTCTGGTCCATCTCCACGCTGTAGAGCCTGGCACCCAGTGGCAGCACCCTGGCGATCCGCACGGTGCTGTATCCAACGTGGGCACCCAGCTCCAGCACCGTCAGAGGGCTCTGCTCCATCAACAGCCGGTCCAAGATCTTCCCTGCACACACATACAGGAGCCAAACACCTAAGTAAAAAATAAATCCTTATTTGCAGATGACATTGTTGTTTTTGCCGGTAAATGATCTCCCCCACCTTTTTTAGGCCCGATGTTGCTGATGTACTCCACCTTGGTGCACCAGTTGTCGAAGGCATCCAGTATGCTGTCAGGGTCTCCGGGCGTAGCATGAGTGAGAACATACTGGAAGGCACGCTCCTCTCGGCTCAGACCGGTAACACAGTCCCTCCATATCCTGACCAGGCAGGCTCGATAGAACAGCACAAAGTAGTAGCGGTACCTGATAAGCAGCGTCAGCAGCAGGGGAAGGAAGGCCAAAGCGATAGCAGGTGACACCATCCTAGCTCGTAAAGAGAAAACACACATACCTGAGTATATTCATCGGCCACTAAAATTTATTTTATCTTGTATCAACTTATATGATGTATTATATATACTGTTTTAACATTGCAGATGCCATGGTCTTCATGTGTCCCTTTAAATTAATGTTGTACCTAATACCACCGTATTAGTGTTTCTTTAGTCTCGCAAAGCCAGACCAAACTACATCAAGAAGTAGGGTTTCTTTGTTTAGACTACATGGACTACAGTTCAATTGTAATATTATATTTAAAACTGATACCCTGCATTGTAAGAAAGCAACAGCTTCTGCGTATTTTGAAATTGTGATTTTGTTATTTTCTGTTGGCAAGAGAAAATAACAAAAAAGAAAAGAACAAGAAGGTGATGTGAAGGCAAAGAAAACGTTATCAGTCAACAAATTGCCTAATCGTTGTTTGAATTCAAATAATCATATAGTCATAATTCTCATAAGTTATACTGCATTTATTGATGTTTTTCTCCAAAGAGGTCAGGAAATATGGTTCTCCCTTAGTTTGGCTTGTTTACCCATTCATGGGCTGGCACATTCTGTCATGAATCTGTCTGGTTTCATGTATGCAATATGCCATGTGTTAATGATACATAGCTGCAGAAAGATCCCTCACAATGGACAGAAGATCTCAAATTAATGCAACGAAATTAGAAAAAAAATGTAAAAGCACATTTGGGAATACTAAAGACGATGGCTACTGTCTAGACAGCGACACAAAAAACTGTGGTGAGTTCGCATTAGTACAACCTTGATTGAATTATATTAACCTGTAGTGACAAAACAACATGGTCTTGAATAATACAAGGTGAGATCAACAAAGGAGCAATAATTCATGCCCTAGTCCTGTGGTGGATGTGAGAGACCGTGCTGTGCCTCTTAAGATGTTTCTACTGCCTCAGGTAACCATAGACTCCACACAGGCTTTCTGCACCGCACATAACAGATGTCATGACAAAATATTTGCATCAAGACAAAGTCTACCATGAAAAAACAGACACACTCACCTTTTTATTGGAAATGTTTGGCAGAAACAAAGCAGCGACAAAAAATATATTGTCTTGGGACAAAAATAAAGTGGCGCTTCAGCTGAGACGAGAGCAATGAGCAGATAGATGTGTGTGTGTGAGAGAGTGTAAGAGACCTGGAGGTATGAATAATGGATGTATCACATGCATGTCAGTACACATCCTGTATTTATTTCCAAATAACAAAGGTTGACAGTACTCATTCTACAGCTGTTTAATATCAGTCTTTTGATCAGATACACAGATAGCTTCTGATATTTAGAACAGGACCAGTACCGTGGATGGGAGCACAGACAGCGACACAAAGGGGCAGTGTGAGGCAGACATTTGATATATCAAGTTAACATCAACAGGTGTGCATCTGTGTGTGGAATCAAATTTCTTACTCTACTGAGTCATGACGGTAGGATGGAGGAAAATGCTAACAAGAGCTGAAGCGTGGATAATTATCGAATGCAACTCAATACAATATATACACACAGCCTGAACCCAGAACTAAATGATTTATTTTTCACGTCACATACCCTTTCAGTGCTTTTGTTTTACATGTGATTGGGATTGTTGCATCCTTACATTTGCAAAGTGTTTTCACAAACTACTTCTAGACTTAAGCCACTGCCAAACGAAATGGGAAAGTAAGAGCCAAAGAAAAACTATTTTATTCAAGGAGTATGCTTGGTGCGTGTAAAAGTATTACATTGTTGTCATAAAATGGAGTATAAGAACACTTTTCTTTTAAATCATAACAGGAATAACAAAAATTACACTGCTTCAATCCAAACATACTGTAGATGAATAGAAAAACTGTGGTGAGTTCGACCTACGCCCATGGCTGCAAGTGATACTAAAACTACACTTTGATTAGAGGGGTTACATTTTGTCTTTTCTATATACAAAAATGTACACAAAATACAAAGGAAATAGACAAATATTGCCAGCAATTTGGAATTACATCAACCTTTGCATGCCATAGTAGTATTAACTTTTCTAAAAATGCCTTACCATGGCTGTCTGTGTGAGATTAAACACAAACGTCATAGATATAATGGTTAGGTATTATTATAATGACCAATATGATTCACTGCTTTACCTGGTGGGAAACAACTTCATGTTCCATAAACACCAGTTCATTTACAATAGTTTTGTAACAATCTGTACTCAAGTGATGTATTCATTATGTAGCATTTGGTCCCCGATTCTTCCCTTACTCATTCTTTGGTAACTATCTGGATTGTGTGTATGTAACTGTAAAGCACTGTTTTTAGCAGGTCCCATACGTTGACCATGGGGCAGGACTGCACAACGGTTGACGACTTCCTGCCTAGGGCTCTGGACAGGACTTTTTGAGGAGAGCTCTGATGAACTTCTTCAGCTCTTTGTCCCCCCGGGTCCACCTCACCAGCCGAGTCAGCACCAGCCTCCCCTCTTCAGCCTGAACCAGAGCCAGGTACCATCCGCCCTGTGTCCCGCTACCTTCCTTCCCCCCGTCTCTCACTCGTCTCCTGTCCGTCTGCCCCTCGTCTGTCCCCCCCTCTCCCTTTGTCTCCGCCGAGTCTAAGCCGGGACACGTACAGGTGGCGCCTTCCTGCAGCCACAGAGCGCTGTGGGCCATCGCACCTCCGATCCCTTCGGCCCTCTCCGCGCCTCCTCCTGCCCACCTCAGGATGCGGCTTCGGGCCTGAGGCACCAGCTGGCGATCCCCTCCCACCGTCGACACGCTGCCCAGACGCATCTTGAATGCTGCAACAAGAGACGGAAGGGAATACTCTTCAACAACAGGTGCCATTTCAGACACATTGTAAAAAAAAAAATAACCTCTCTATCTCTGTGATTAGATCATCTGTCCTGTGGCCCGTTTGGTGAGAATCAAGTTGTTTGCTGAGCAATAACAGAAAAGTTATGCTGTATTGTGTTTCCGTTCTCAAGAAAAAAAAATAGATGTACAATTTTTTTTGTAGCCTACAGTATATTATCTACAACTATTTGTTTCTCACCATATGGGCTTTGGCAGAAGTTTTCCTGGATGTCAGTCTCTCCTTCAGCAGCCAGACTACAAGCATCACAGATGATACTCCCTGGGGGGGATGGAAAAGAGAGGGGATTAGATGACTGTCTGTGTCTGTGAATGACAGGATCAAGGCATGCTAATCAACTGTAAGATTAAATAAGATTGGATAAAATATAAAAGTATTGATCAGCAGAACGGACATTCAGGTGTTACATCAGCCTATGTAACAGGACTAAGTGTTAGGAAACAGATGAGCAATTTTAAATTAAACATAACAATACAAAGAAACTACTTTTACAAGTTGTATGAATTATAAACATCACACTACTTTCAATGGTATCTGGTTATATAGGCCTAGGTAGGCCTAGGGAAACCTACAATGGAGTTTATGGATTCTTTATATGAAGTAATTTCTCTTGTTTTTTTGTAGGACAAGAAATGCAATGCAAACAATGCCCTATGAGGCATTTTTAGGTTGATATTTTTTTTTGTGGGCTAAGATAGCCTACATTGTGATTTATCGATTGGTGTATTGTGCAAAAACAGGCAGGAGATTTGGCAAAGCAAAGTGTTGTAATAAACTAAGACAGCCTGATTAAGAATTGTGACTTTAAAGGGCATATGTAACTGTAGTGCATATAATAATAGTTATATGGCTAAGCTCATGAGTGTAAGGCCTACTATTAAGATAACGATAGCCACAATGATTCAGTTCTAGTGGTGACAATGTTTAAAAGTTTTAGAATGTAGTTACTGACAGTTCACCTGAATTTCTTTAGGCTAGGCTAGCTTGAGGAGAGAGACAGTTTAAAAAATCCATCCACTGACCTTTCAACATCTCCTCGTGCTTGACTTCCTCCACCGTCCGGCCCGCTTGTTCTCCGGTTGCCGGGATACAGAGCTCGGTCCCGCTCGGGAACCGGCTGCAGTTGAACATCTCCGGCCAGGGGAACCCGAAGGCGCTCATTACGGGCACGCAGCCGTCCCGCACCGCCTCGCACAGGCCCCTGCAAGGGCTGACCGGCCCGCTGAGCTCCGGCAGACACACCGGGGCGAACAGCGAGCACAGAAACTTCTTGGTGTCCCGGTGGCACAGCTTGGAGACTAGGGGCAGCCAGGCCGCCGACTGCTGCTGGGCCTCCCTCAGTGTGTCGTGGCCGAGCACGTTGGGGATCCGCATGTGCTTGTAGCCGATCCCGTGGCACAGGGACAGGGTGCTTGGGATGGGCTTACATACCGAGCGGACCGAGGAGCTGAACCCGAGAGACGGAGGCGAGGCTGGAGCCACGGCGTCAGACGCGCGAGAGACCCCTAAAAGCAAAACCAAGCCGAGCACAGAAACAAACATTTCTTGTTCTTGTTTCTGTTGCAGCAAAAAGCAATTCTGCCTGGACTTGACCGGCCTGAAGGTGTAAACAAAGAGGTGTGTGGAGGAAACGGGGGGTTAATGAGAGGGCAGGCGCCTCCCAGTCATCATCATCCCACCCCATCAGACTGCTGTCTGTCTGTCTGCCTCCACACATCTCACTGCCAGCAAGCTGTTATTTTCTTTGGCGTTTTAAACGGCAAACCTTATGACACAGACCATCACAACTGATGCAGGCAAATAGGCTAATCATGTTTGCATTAATTTAGGACATATTGGATTGGCCTATAAAGTTATTCAACACATTAAAGTCATGTTTAGGCCACATTATTCAAACTAACTTAAATTGAATTTTTTTTCTAAATAGCTTAATAATATAATCTGGAAAACATGAACATTATAAACTATTGAAATGAGGGTTTCATGAGAATAAACAGTGCAGCTTTGAATTGGAGGATGCTGCTACAAACAGCTAGACCTATAGCGATTTTAAAAGTCAGAAAATCTTTTTTTAAGATAATAAAAGGATAAGATAATGCCTTCAATGAACTAGTTTATTTAGTTGCTGTAGCAGCACAGTGAAAGATGATAGAACAAGCAAAATATGAATAACAAGAACCTTGAATAGACCTAAGAAATAAAAATAAGCTATTAACAACAGATGATGAAGTGACAGTGGTGCTATTAACAGCAGAAGTATTTATTAACCTATTTTATTCATTTATTTACTAAATAAACTGAAAAGTAAAGGCAGCAAAAAATGTAGTTATTTGTAGCCCAATATCTTCAATCAACATAATTGTCATGTTTCTAGCTTTTTAAAAGGGGAGAAAACATTTCTTAAAAATAAACCATGCAGTTGCCCTGATTAAATGCATTTTATGTAATAGAAATAATAATCCAATATTGTTTTTATGTATGAAGTGCTTTGAAAAACATGAACTTTCTGTATTGTGAAATGACATACTGGAAATAAAATGTAACTTTGGTCTGTCAGAGGTGCAGTGTGTGTGGCACTCTTTCATCATACTCAGCCAGAGGGTGTCAGGGACCCTTTCATCTTTTTCCACATGTGCACCAACACCCTTTCCTGTTCCCCCTCTTCTGCAGCTGTTGATTTGAATTAGGTCTAGTCTATATTATGAATTTAGACAGCTCGATTAACCATTTAATTTTCTGCCATTTACTAAATGTGCCAAGAAAGATAGAGAAAAATATGGTACTTCACTCATGTACAGTGCAGTGCATTAATACTGCATATCATACTCATGACTGTAGCTGGCTGTTTGGCACAGTAGGTTTTATGTGTATTTCAAGATCGTAAAACTAGTTTGGAAGTTAAACAACAACTATTGTGCTTGAATCAGAATTGGTTTTATGGCCAGGTATTTTAACACATAAAGGGAATTTGCTGTCGTCAGATGGTGCACACAATTGGCTATTTCAAGATAAGAGCTGTACAATTGTGCAGAGTGAACAAGATCATATGTCTGTTAAGTGTAACACAGATATGCCTCAACAATAGCACTAACACTCTACAAGCATGGATTTACCTGTCAGAGGGCCCAGATAAAAGATTTACTGTTAGGACCCTTTTGCTATACCCACTTCACCATCCCCCTCTGTCCAGCCTACCCTGTCAGCAGGGCCGCTGCTAAGCTTTTGGGTGCCCTAAACTGAAATTGTCAGTGGTGCCCCCCCCCCCCCCCAAAAAAAAAAAAACACCAATAAGCTCGCGTCCGTAGGGCGCAAGCGGAAACTTTTTGCCCTTGCAAGATCTCTGCGACTGCTTTTTGGCACATTTGCCAGCATTTACTAACAGAAAGAACAGCTTAACTTTATATTGTTGGAGGGACCCTGTACCTTGTTGGGGGGTCCGGGGGTATGCCCCCCCGGAATTTTTTTTACCTTTTTAAAGTAAAATGCATCAATCTGGTGCACTTTGTGAGGAAATTTTAGAGACTAGAGAGATATCAAATCCTGAGATGCAGAAGGAACATTATTTTTCAGATTTTTCTTAAACAGGTAGCACTCTTTACTCTGCAACTGTAAAAACAGTAGATTGGTCTGCAGACCCATGTTCTATGATGGAGGGGCCCATTTCAACAGATAAAGGGTGGATATGAACAATTTAGAATTCACACATATAAAGCTTATTTGTGTATGTGTGAGGGGGCCTTCAACCCCCTTAGACAGAGCTACTAATGCTGTTGTTTTTAACTTGCTTTTGTATTTATCCCCTACTAGTTGAGGGGCCCATGATGATTTCTATCTTGTTACATTTTAATGAGTATTTATATTTAGGCTATTCCTTTTTGGACCCTGTTATTGACCCTGTTATTGACATCAGTGACTGAGCTCTTTGACTATGCAACATGAAAAGTTACTAAAATATATATATATTTTTTTGGGGTGCCCCCCCAGGAACTTGGTGCCCTACGCAGTCTGCGTACTCTGCGTATAGGGAGCGGCGGCCCTGCCTGTCAGTTCACAGTGCATAAAGCAGATTAAACATGGCAGTGTCATTATAGGCTATCGAACTAGGCCTACTCCTATTGAAATATAAATTATATAGAAGTTGGTAACTCAATTAAGAAGTGTGCACTTTGCAAGCACAACACAACTCTAAATCTGATATTTAAACAGCTCCTCCTTTAAATGACCAAAACCATTGACATGCAAACCTGGGACTTTTGGCTTTGTCCACAAGGGACAATTAAATTATTCTTAAAATGTTGACTCATTATCAAAGGACTAAAGCAGGGAACCATTTACAATGATGGAGAAAATGCTAAACAAAGAAAGAAAAGGAAAGATAGTCAATTTTCTCATCTGGTCTGAAAAATATAAAAGGTTGTAAAGAGACGTTAGTAAACGCCTTTTAAGTTTATTTTTTAAATATCTATTTATTTCATCAATGTCATTTTGTTGTGTTTTTTGTTCAGTGGAGGCTAGTCTCGCACAGCTAGTAGCCTATGTAAGTGGATGCTAATACAAAACAAATAGCCTAAAGTAAAAATAGGCTAGGATATTGTTTCTGCATCACATTTTAGGAATTTATTTTTAAATATATAATATAACATTTTTATTTGTATATTTTTTAAATATATTTTCCCACTCATATTCTATTTATTTATTTTTACCTTTTAACTTTTAAAAATTCATCCGTCACGTGAAGAGGGCCGCGGCTGCGCCGGAAGTCGCCTATGTTGTTGCACCAGTGCTGCTGTCATGTGATAGCTTGTCCGAGGAGCTGCTGTTGACAGTAGCTTCACTTCCCATGAAGCTCAAGTAAAAAGGAAAACCCACGCAGGAAAGGAGAGTGTTTTTTTTAATGGTCGTTGGAGAAGATAAATACGGCTCTTTTGTGACGGAGGACAGGGGAAGTTGGGGCTTTATAGGACACTGTCATGGGGTGCTGTTACAGCAGCGAGAACAAGACCACAGAGGAGGTAGGTAGCTGCTAGCTGGCTAAAGCTGTCCCGATAAATTAACACTTTCTTTTTGATCAAGAAACTAAACTACGTGATAGCATTTAATATAGCGACAATGTTGCATACACCACATGCATTTGAATTTTGTGTGACAACCTTACCAAGTGTTCGTTCTTTTTTAGTAGTTAAAGTGTTAAAAAAGTAGCACTAGCTTGCCAGGTTTGAGCCTTCGGGAAAAGGCCTGGCCCGAGGCACACTGTAAAGTTAGCACACAGATGGGAAAAACGTCCAGTTAGGAATAGAGGCACACTTATGTACGTAGAGAAATGGACACGTTAACAGCTAGTTTTTATGATTTGCAGAACATGATCATTCATGGGCAAGCAACACTTGGTTTCTGACACAAAATAATTTTAAAGCACCCTCTAAATAACACTCAGTTGTGACAAAAACAGTCCTACTAACAGAAGTGATTCATATTGTGGATATCGATGTGTTTCATGTCACATGACCCTCAAGACGATCTTTATCTATTTTTAGTTTACGGAAATCAGTCAGTTCCTCATTCTTATGCAGTTCATTTTGTTTTAATAGCAACATAAGGAGTACAGTATAATACATGTCTTACTGCTCCTATATGCCCCTCCCAAATATTATGAATTAGTTTGAAAATGTATCTTTTGTCGAATTTGACTATAAACAAGTGAATAATTGTAGATCAGAGAAATTATTGCAATAACAAGTGCTTTGGCATTTGTATTTTTATTACATTTGTTTCCAACTGAAAAACACCAACACAAAAAATACAAAAATGCCAAATCGGATACAATTTTACACAAAACTCAAAAAATGTGCAGGACAAAAGTTTTGGCACCCTGAACTTAATACTTGGTTGCACAACCTTTAGAAAAGATAACTGAAAACAATCCCTTCCTGTATCCATCAATACTTTTTCTACACCTCTCCACTGGAATTTTGGACCATTCTTCCTTTGCCATCTGCTCCAGCACTTTCTCTCAAACCATTTCTGTGTGCTTTTTGACATATGCTTTGGGTCATTGTCCTGCTGGAAGACCCATGACCTGTGACGGGGACCCATCTTTCTGAAAACTGGGCTGTACATTGCACTCCAAAATTCCTTGATAGTCCTCCGATTTCATGCACACAGTCAAGGATTCCTGTGCCAGAGGCAGCAAAGCAACCCCAAAACATCTTTAAACCTCCACCATGTTTGACTTTAGGGACTGAAGTGTTCTTCTTAGTGTCTGACTTAGTGTTCTTCTCTTTGAAGGCCTCGTACTACTATATGCAGGCAGTTTCATGAACGGTGTTGAAAGTGCTGGCTTTTGTCACTACATAATTGTTATATTTCAACATATAATGCTTTAATTTTTTTGTATACAATAAGAAAACAACTTTGTACATGGATCCCACGGGACTTCACTGTTTTAGTCCCATTTAATGTTGTACTGAAAAGCCGTTTTGGAACAGTAATGAACACTTTAATATGATTTATTTATTTTCTCATCGACACACTCTAGGACCCTGATGAACGTAAGCCGCTTATACCCCACCCAAACCCCGTCAGCAAACCCCCAAATGGGACGGACTGGATCACCACCAGCGTCCCCTCGGCGCGAACCGACGAACAGGCTCTCCTCACATCGATTCTCACCAAGACGGCACAGTAAGACGCTCCTTCATGCACACATACACGAGCCAGATGCTGTACCGCGTTTTTTTCTCTCATAACAAAGCAGTCATTCTTATGGGCACTTGTTTCCTCATCCGTCACCAGGAACATCATTGACGTCTCAGCAGCCGACTCTGTCATGATGGAGCAGCATGAATACATGGACAAAGCTCGGCAATATAGGTATGTGGATGAGCTGTGGCGCAATATTTATTGTGGAAGGCTTGTTGCTCTTCTCTAGTTTTTGATTGAGTTTTTTGGGTATGGGGAAGCTGTAAGTATTTTAATATTTTATTAGAGCCATAAAATGATACCCCATCACGAGTTTGTAAGATGTTGAGGATAACTTTTTGCTGTGTATGCTGTATGTTACCAGGAATGTTGCTTTACAATGTCATATTCTTTGGTTGAATCTCCTTTATTTTAACCAACGGCTAGATTTCAACCAAACACAGCGGCTATGTTGGAGACAATGTGATGTGGACAAACTGTTTTAAACTTAAACTATTAACTGTAACTTAGGTTTGCCCCAGTAAGCATGTGTCATTTCTTGTGTCTTTCAGTACGAAGCTGGCTGTGTTGAGCAACAGTTTGTCCCAGAAGAAAGCCCCCACTCTGCCCTCCCTCACCAGCCAGCCCCACCAAGTTCTTGCAAGTGACCTGGTGCCATACTCAGATGTTCAGCAGGTAATCAGACACTAGCAGCACTCATAAAGAATATGTTGGCATAGGTTGTTTCCTTGTTGGCTACTTTTAACATAAGAGAAATACTATTCCGGAAACCGTAGACAACGTGTGCTATATCAGTGCTTGGGGGTGTCAGTGCTGGGGGGTGTCAATAGATGTGTGGCTCAAAATAGATCTCAAAGCTATCCAGTGCTCCTGTAGTTACTGTTGTAAAACTTGTAACAGCATTCAGTGGACTATCCTTGTTTTACTCAGTTAAACTGTTTTATTTTTGTTATGTTGCAACTCCCCAAAATCTCTGAACCTTGTTACTTTTTCTTTTCAGGTGTCTAAGATAGCAGCGTACGCTTACAGTGCAATCTCTCAAATCAAAGTGGATGCAAAAGAAGATTTGGTTGTCCAGTTTGCCATTCCCTGATTTTGCCATTGTCTGGCCCGCATATTGTTCCTCCCATCCCGCTCTCTCTGTGTCACTTCTTCACCCTCCAGCCCACTCTTTTATTAATGCATCTTGGTCCTTGTACTTCTTAGCTATGCCTCTTAACTGGTTCACATACAGAGACGATGTGGGACTGCACCTTCTGGCTTTATCTATTAGTGTGGAAGCCATTGGGGTGTGATCTCATATTTATAACAACATGGCCTCCTTTGTACATAATAAGTAGATCATGGGGTTTGTCGGAACCAGCTCTGGGGGGGAAAAAAATCATCATTCATCCTTCTTGGTGGTTTATTTTAAACGGTTTTCAGGGCCGTCTCATTATCTTTATTTTGTAAGTTTCCCTGGGCCGGAAACTCAGGCAGGCAAGGCTAGCTCCACACCCTAGACTGTTACCCAGAGCTGTAGGATTTCAGGCACCAGCCATTGACGTTTGATGTTTATACTCAAGATACAATCAACACTGGAACAGCAGAAATGAGGCGTGGAAGAATGGAAATGATCCCAGTACCGTAGATAAACACTGAAGTTCGTACGTCTTTAACTCTTTCCTTTCGCCCTGGGATGACACTTCCCATTACTCAGTACGTGCACAGCAAAATAATATAGAAATAATTTGGAGAGGTTGTAACTCTATAGTCCTGATGTATGCTGGCTTTAAACAACAAGATAAATGTACACCAGAAGATTTACTGGACTTCAGCTAAATTCATTGATATGTCACTGTAATATTGTTTGAAAAGTGACAATGAAACATGTTGGGTCTAGTGTGTTATCTGTTGTTCCAGCTGAGGCCAAATCATGAGTGATGTATCCATGGCTGGTGTCCTCTGGTGGGTGACCATGCAAACACAAAGTAGGGGGATGCTAGGTGAGCCTACTAATATCACTCGGGGATGGGAAAAGATGGAGCTTTCTAGGGGAAAGTGTTCTCAAGTTTACAGACGGCAACGTGTCCTTTGCAGTTTTGTAGAACTAACACATTGAGTTTAAAAAAAAAAAATCAAATCCCAGAACTTAACGTATTTACAAGCATTGGAGGCATACTGAGAAGAAGGGGGGCAGGGGTCTGTGGAAGGGGCAGGGACGGATTTTGTGTATTCATGGCTTCTTTGTACAGAATTTTCCGATAGAACATAAAAACTGATGATGGATTGTATGAAGTTAGTCTTTTTTGGCGAAGAGTTCATTGGTCAGGATTGGCTAAAGATCTTGTGGTGACAGCAAACGTTTTTATGAAACACAAGAACACTTTTAAGGCTTGCGTTTGTCAGCTTTTAAAACCAAGCTTTTTTTCGCTGCAGATTGTAATATGATTGCGTTTTTCATATTAATCAGAAAACTAACCATTGTAGCAGTGTGGGGGAGCATCAACAATCTTATGTACTGCCGCAGATAAAATGATCCAAGACTTTTTTTGTGATTATTTATTTGTGTTTTTTTTATGTGTGTGTATCTTCCTCTTTGGAGGAAGGCATGTGACTATATGCGCGGAAAGGGAGCACAGTGAGTCGCTCTCGAGTCTCTAAAGGGATGATCTGCAATGGGTGTCAATATTTCAACAACGCATTTGATTTAAGCTTCATGCAATGGGTTCTTGGCATTTTTTTTCTGATTTGTTTGTCACACACATGTGTTATACTACCTGAAATATATTTGTAATATCTTAGGCTAGTACCAAAAAGTTTTAGGATTTTTTTTGTTTTGTGTTTTTTGGTTTAATTAAAGATTTTCAACATAAGCAGTTGTGTCTTTTATTTAATAAATATAAAGAACTGTGTGCTCATTTTTGGCATATCCAACAACAAATCAGCAGGTAAAAATGGAATTAAAAATGTTTCTTCTACCACAGACAAACACACAATACATTCAGTATTTTGGATGTTTTCGGAAAACTGTTTTCCAGAGGTGGATGTAGAGTGCAGAAGTTGCGAGCAGTCACCGGAGACTTTCTTTGCCGCTACTGCTGTTACTGTGATGCCAGATCTTTGCCATGACCCGCTCCTGTAGTGTAACAGCACTGAAGTCCATCTTCTTTAGCCGAGGCAAAGCAGAAATCGCACGATTCCTAAATGCACAAGAAAACATTTTTGTTTGTACACATTTTAAGTCCAAACTGATTGTTACAGAGGTCTGTAGCTATAGAAGTTGACCCTATCTCTACTATGCTTGTTTCACATATATTCTATGAAAAGGGATACGTTTATACCAGAAAGCTGCACTAATTTGTTTGAAATCAGTTCATTGGAATAGACTTTGAACCTGCAGCCCCTCCTCCTGTGTGTTTGTAACCAGTGTTGCTACGCAGATCAGGACATGTAATATGAGATCAATCTGCTTTTAAGCACCTGTTATAATGTCATGCACTCTACAACTCTGAAGTGTATCACAGTATGGGGTGCTGTGTTAGACATAGGATTCTGTACACAGCGACTATAAGAAGTTGTGAATTTATGCTATACTCGTTCACACATTCAGAGCCACAAAAAAATAGCTGAGAAGTGAAAGTATCCCACATTCACTCTACAGATCAGCAGGATTAGATTTGTGCTTGTGTCTCCACCTGTAAGCCTTGTTGGATTCTATGACATTCCCATGGAGGGTGATGGTGTGAAGATGGGGAAGCGCTCCCAGCCTGTCCACCTCTGACAGAATAAAAATGCTGTTGCCGTGAAGATACAACACACGTAATTCACGCAGCTCGCACAAAACCTGAAAAAAACACACACACACACAATGCATTGTGTTCTGTGACAGAAACAAATGAAGACAGCTGAGCCACTGTGCAAACAAGCTGTGGAGAGAAGGAAGCTTACTTGATCTATGTGCGATATCTTGTTGAAGGAAAGGTCCAGCCAGGCGAGCTGTGATGGCTCAGCCAGGAAGTGGGTAACAGTCTTCTGGAGGCCATGAAGGTCAGTGATGTTGTTGTTATTGAAACGCAGGGAGCGGCTCACGTACCTCATCTCCAGATTTCTCTTTAATGGCCGCTGACCGCTGCTGGGTTCCTCTGTCCATACATCTGGGACAGCAAATACAATATGTACAGTGAATATCATGCACAGGATTGTTATTTAGTTTAATTTCATGCTGCATTTTATTAACGGTGCACACTGTTTCAAAGGCATCTAAATATATTGATCAAAGATGATGCATCAGACTTAATCCAATTTAACAAGGAAATCACAACATTAATGTGGTAAAGCAAATGTTTTCAAATGTGTTTTCTGTTTTAAGAGAAAAACAATCCAGACAGAGTTTCCCCTGCATTAATTTTAAATGTTGTGCCCTGCTGGAAGGCTGACTCATGAGGCCAGTATGGGAGGAGAAGATAACATAGAGGTTAAGCTAGGAAACTAGGTGAGGGGAACAGCATGCCTCCCTGTTTAACATCAAGGAGGGTAATTCAAGACAAAATATTGATTATTTACTTTACAGTACACTGAAGTAGGCTACTATGTTAGTCCAGATTTGTAATTATGGTCAAGTTGTAATACAGGATATTTAATAGTGTAAAGTACAATAAAGTGAGACTAAAAGAACCCCAATGGAAATAAGCCTTCAGGCTTTATTGTGTTATCCCTGGCTATTTATGTATTTTAATGTATGACACAGAGTGCTGTTCATTTTTTATATCAAATAGTCAAATAAAATCAATCAATCAATCAAAACCCTTAAAGGAAGATGACAGTGTACTTACCTGCCAAACTGATGATGTGTTTAAAAGATAAATCAACTGGAGCCCCATACATATTCACACAGTGACAGATTCCCTCACCTGTAGGACAGTGATGTCAGTGAGGCAACTGACCCATATGTCATCTATCTGACACCAGTAATTTAATCAAACACCAAAAAAAAAAGGTTTAACCTTATTGAGCTTGCTTAAATAATGTATCATGCATTTCAAAACACATTTATGCTGTAAACCACACAATTATGATGGCATATCATCAATACACAATACACTTTCCTTATTGACCTACTTCAAGTTGGCTAAATGTCGGATAACAAAAATTATACACTCACCAACAAACTGAGGCAAATTGCAGTAGCGACACGTTACTTAGCTTGGGTTATTAAGAAACCCGTGTTCCCATCTATTATTTTCCATCTATGGTTCCCATTCACCTCGACATTTACCTGTCGATGACACAACAACACGTTCCCAAGGAAACGAACAGGTAGGCTACATCTATCGACATTACGAAAAACTGCGCCCGCCCACAGGCTCTCAGTACAATATGAAATCTCTGGAGGTAAAATTCGTCGCCATTATAAACCCTCGTAATAATTATTCATGTGTTAACAAGTTAGGAGTGTTTGTTTGCTAGAGACACACCGTAATTATGTAGGCCTGCCTGATATAAGAGGGCGGGAGAAGTTAGAAATACAATCAAGTTTGAACGGCAGCAACCGGAGTGACACTGACACGAAAAAAAAAATCACACACAAACAAAATCTTGTGAAATTGAACTGTGAATATCGGATTCATTTTAAACTTTATCTCCGCCCTCAGTCCCCGCTTCCCTCAAATCATGCCTCAATTCCGAGTGCCCCGCTGTCAATAAGGAGCGCAACCATATATATTTATGAGCGCAACGCCCTGTCGACTTCCGGCTTTCAAACCAATCATCTTCACCTATTTTGAGAAGCATCGATTGTCTGAAAGCAGATTGGCTGGTTCAATCCTACTAGCCCTTTTTGAATTTTGGACTGTTTATTTCAGCAGCTCAAATGAGTAGTCACTCGAATCAGCTGCATGTGAGGAATACACAAGTCAACTAGGTCTTTCTCTTTTGTGGTAAGTCACTGCTTTGAAGCGATATATCTATACCTACATGTTTATTCAACGTTGATATTTATGAATGAAAAAACCTTCCCTACGTTACAATTACTGTTAGTCAACAGTTACAAGTTAACCTAACTCTGCCAAGTTATCATCCTGTATGCAACGTCACAATAATTTACCAAGGGTTATCGTTAACTCAATTTTTACTTTACTTGGCTTTGATAGCTTTATGTGAAAAGGTGTAAACGTTAACGAGGAGCTAAGCTAACAACGTTGACAACGCTCTTCATACGCTTGTTTAATTTTTCTCGCTTCAAGGTTGGAATCCCTTCCGCCAAGATGGCCATTAACCTAGGCGTTAAGGCTCTTCTCAACTGGGTAAGTTTACAATAATGCAAGTCATATTGTGCAAATATGTTTATTTTAACAAAGCGTATAAGTTGACGTTTTATTCAACCAAATTGTCAAATGTTATTTTATTTTTAAACAGGTTAACAGTATACAACTGTCCGACCAAGAATTAACAACCGACGACTTACAAGATGGGACAGTCTTACTTAAAGTTGTGTATAAGCTGTAAGTAGAAAAAATGTCTTGTTACCGAAGTCTTGAAAGGCTTAGCCTGTGTAAACAAGGGAAGGTCAATGACAGGGGAGATATTGCCAGACAATTTTTCTTGAACATATATATTGCTTTTAATTGATCAACAAATCCTCTTTATTATACATAATCAAGTGTAACGTAACATATTACATTATAACCATCATTATGTATATGAATTATTTCCTAAGTATTATTTTCTTAGTATGTCACCCACAATGTGCTCATGTGATTGACCGACCCCTGCCTCCCAGCAGCTATGATAAATCACAGCAATGCATACTGTTTCTTTCTGTTGTCTAAGTACTGTAATAGATTTCAGACCTTCATCTATCTATGATACCATATGATTGGCCCTGCCCTTGTCAGCTATATCAAGAATCATAGCTGTTAACTCTGTTTCAATAAACCCCTGAAGAATACCCTAGTGTTGGTGGAAACCGGTCAGCTTTTGGTATATTTTTACTTTATATGCCCAACCTATTAGGCCTATAAGCAGGGCTGTACAGTGCGACTGTTTTGATCGCATTTGCTACTGAAATTGATCACGTGCGATGATGAATACAAGTACACTCGCACGAGTGCTAATGAGCAGATGCTGTCTGTTTGAGACACAGAGGAGTGCTGCTCAACACTGCTTAGAGGGCTCTACATTAACACTCTCCAAATTCGGGTAAATGTAGTCTTAGGCAAGTAAGTTATTGAGTCCACCCTCCACTTTGGCTGGTGAAAGATGTGTGCTCGGGACCTGTGCTTGTGCGGCGATTCTAGCGTCTAATACACTTTACCAACGGTAATAACCGGAAGGAGACGGCATGCAGTTAAGTTAGCGCGTGTGCAAACAGAACATTTCCTGTGCGCCTTCACATTAAAAGCATGTTACTAGCCAAACGTGAGTTGACTTTTTTGAAGCCGGTAAGAACAGGAAGTTCGCACTTCACAGCCCTGCAGTGCGCTAGCTTGAAAATCAACTGCTTCAGCTGCGGAGAGCAGTCAACAACAGTAGTCTATGTAAACAAAGTTTGAAATAACTGATAAGCCACTGAAGAACTACTCCCAACACATTCACAACAACCTATTTAACTTATCCTAAATTGTACCAATATGTATACTTATTTATTTAATAGGCTATATGTTTTAAAGTTATAGGTTTTAATTAACAGAAGGACATTTACCAAAAATGTTTATTATTATGAATATAATAATGATATGTATATACAAAAAATATATAGATATTAATTTTATGGGGAGAAATAATTCTGAATCAGCAAAAAATTGCAATTGGCAGGCAGGTTAGATTATTTTGTCTAAATTACAATCAGTGCACCCCTATTCATTTTTCTACAATTATTACTGCACACACTAGGATATGACATTAATTGAGAATTTCAAATGAGACCAAGATGACAGGCTAAAAGGTAATTAGAGCTAAATGCATGGTTTAAGGTTATGCAAGTTTTCGATCATACTTTGTGTGCTACTGAATTTATTTTTGTGCTACTGATTTTTTTTGCTTGCTAGCACCAGTGCTACCACCTAAAAAAATAAGCGTACAGCCCTGCCTATAAGGCCTTTTAACTATTCTTGGCTCTGTGCGAGAGTGCCTAAAGTAAACCTCAGCCCTCCTTTATTTCATTGATTTTTGAGCTGCATTTGAGACACTTCTTGTGTGAGTGATTTCTTGAATATACAGATGCTCATTCCTTGGACTAAACTTTAATCGTAAACTTGTTTCACTTTCTGTGTCATCTCAGGAAAAAGGAAACCATCTCATGTTCCAGTAACTCTATTGAGGACCGGTTTAAGCTCATTGCAGACTTTGTGGAAAGTGAGTCTTTGAATGCTGTATTTCTAAAAATGTCAATAGCTCGGAGTCTGCTAACTGCTAGGTTAAAACTTCTGTTTTCTCTCTGACATCTTCTGGTTGAACATGTTAAAGCTGTTGCACTTTTTACCACACCTGCATCGGTATTGTGTGTTTGTTGCTGCACCTGTAAACATACCAGACAGTTATGTCGATTTTTAAATAACATGCCCTGAGTTCCACCTTTTGTTGGCCTTACTGGCAGAGAAGTCACTTTATTGCTGTGTACTGTATTATTTATACTGTAGTTACGCAAATATTTTGCATACTGTTCGTATTTAAAACTACTCTATCTAGCTAGATATCCTTAACAACTGTACATATTTCTTATTTCTTTTCTATTATCTGCATATAATTCGAATCTAAAATGGGAGCAAAACCAGAATCTCACATGTCAAATATTGCTGTCCTTTTGAGAATTAACCTATATTTATCTACTGTGTTTATTAGGGGATTGCAGATTTAGTCCAGCCAATGGAACTTCCTTGTCTTGGGACAACATAAGAGATGGCATCAATCTAACAGTAGAAATGGCAAAGGTATAAAACTGAATAAAATACAATGAAGACAAACATGAATAGGGCCCCATTCTGACCCTTTCTTTGTGATACCACCAGGTGCTTTTGTTGCTTGTATACCACGACATAATGAACGACCGCTGCACTCTAAACATGTTGGACTGCGACGTCGAAGTAAGCATGGCCAGTACTGTTTTTCTGATTTGCCTTCTAAGTGTCATTATGTGTATGCCACTCAGAATCAACATATTTCTTTTAACATGTTTGGTACTACCATTTATGCTATAAATTTGTATCATATTAAATTATGTATCCATCTGTTTACATCCCTTCTCTTATCGGTTAGAGAGAAATAGCCAACCTAACTGGTCACTTTGTGATGGAGAATGAGAGCTGTGTTTATCTGAATGCTGGACTTGATGCCTATTTGAATAGGAAATGTAAGTCAGAAATTTTTTACAACACCTTTACACCTACGTATACCACCTAATGCTCAATTTGTGTGACACAATTTTTTGTGGTTTGACTTTATCATGCAAACTGTAAAAAATTTCTAATTTCAGCTGTGACCGCCCCCAAGGAATTATTTGCGCGATCGATAACCACCTCGAGTTCAAGCGTGTCTCACTCCTCGCTCTCAGATGACGAGTCCCCACTTTTCAACCGCAAACGGAAAATCTCATTTGTGGACATGCATACTGTGGCTTCTTCCTCAGTCAGGTATCGATGTGGATTTAAATGTATTCTACACAGGGCTTATCTTTGTCTAATTGTAAAAATATAAATTAACCAATGTTTATCAAAGCAGCACTAAGTTTCTTGAAAAAAAACATTAATTCAACTTTTTTTTCCTATGAAATTGTTGGGTAATACATTATTTATTTGCAGCGTATTTTGGGAGTTATTTTGGGAGTTAATTTATTGAACCGTTTTACTAATCATTTTGTCTCCAATCAACATTTGGCTTACTTTGCATATTTTTCTATGTAAGTTACTTCATATCCATTTATCTATGCGGGTCCACATGTTATTGTTTTTGATATCCTTTTTTTTTTTTATCTTGCCTGATATGCCTTTATTTCCACAGCAATTCTCCGCTGCAGGAAATCATGAACACACCCAAATTTCAGATGAGGAAGATGCAACGTCAGATGATCAAGGACCGAGACTGCAGAGACGGATTGGAGAGGGAGCTGGCCAGCCAGCTTACACTCATTGCGCAGAGAGGTAGCACATTTTAATTGTTTCAGGATAAAAACATTGTTGTTTGGCATAAGTCAAACTGTTTATGCTTTTGTAGTTTATTTTGAGTAATATTTCAAGCTGTTATCTGTTGTTTCTAGTGGCTGTAAAATTTAATTGCAGGCACTTCTGGACCAGAGTTTCTTTCAAAACTGAACATTATTGACTGTAAGGGGTCAGTATATTGGCAGTTCTTACCCTGTAGAATACTTTCTCTGTGTGTTCTGATTCAACATTGTGACCCAGAAGTTATGAGAAGGGCAGACAGAGAGAGTCTGTATCGCTACAGCAGTTGGCACTTCGCAGTGAGAGCACCCGTCCATGCATGCTGCGATCGACTGCACGTGGTATTGCTATTCTTTTAATTTAAACTCTGTTCTATACTTTTGTTTTTCCTCAGAGTCCCACATCAACAAGTTGCAACATCGCCTGGATAAACTGAAAGAAGAGCAAGGTGATCAGGAGCAGGCTATAAAGGACCAAATCAATGGGCTCGAGACCAAGAACAACACGTAAGTACCTGAGGACAGAGCTAAGCAAATGTTTACTTTAAGTAAGACACATTACATCAAAGACGTGTGTTCAGTTGAGTTGGAATTATATTTACTACACCATGCTCTCATACCTGCCCTGCTTATTCTTGTTCTCAAAGTAGAACAGACTGAGCTTGTAGCCTATGAGTTCCAAAATCTTATTTTAGTTGTGAATTAAATATTTTGTGGTGCTTACAAAATGGCGACTGTGGCTCAGTTGGTAGAGCAGGTCGGCTGATGATCAAAGGGTTGGAGGTTCGATCCCCGCCCTGCCACCTGTGTCATAGTTGTTGTGTCCTTGGGCAAGACACTTCACCCACCTTGCCGTGTGCGTGCGTGTGTGTGTGTGTGAGGAAAAGAGTCTTCGGTCTCAAAAAATACAAACAAACCTGCCCAAAACATTAAGAATTTGGTTTATACATAATAGAGGGAACTGATTTGCAAACTTTTTTTATTTGCCAACCAAGGTTACAAATGCGTCTCGATGAGATGTTGAAGCAAAACAAAAACTTCAAGAGCAACACCTTACTTATGGAGCGCAAAGTGGATGAGCTGACGGACGAAAATGGTGCACTCTCCTCCCAGGTAATGACAAGTGCAAAGTTTTTTTTTATCTATTAAACGCAATCACTTTATCCTTTCACTTATCAAGACAATTTATTGGTTTGTCATGTGCAATTCTTTGTTCTTGAAGGTTTCAACATGAGCGGACTTCTTCTTAAACTAAGTTTAGCAAATATACTGGTGGTGTCAAACACCAGTGGGTATGGCAACCCTTTCACACACAGTTTTCAAAGGCTTTCTTTGAATATTTTCACAGGTGAGAGCAGTGTGTTCACAGCTGGCGATCTTTGAGAAAGAAGTTGGCAGACTGACGGAGACCAAAGCATCTGCTCAGGAGGAGTGGAATCACAAAACAAGCAACCTACAGTCTGAACTCAACCAAGCTACAGCTCAAAAGGTAGATACAGTTGTGTTCAAAATAATAGCAGTGTGTTTAAAAAAGTGAGGCTAGATCAAAATCCTTATCATAGCTTTTATTTCCAAACACGCAAATTTATGCATTGGGGACATTGCACAGGGTTAGTGTTCTATTCCAAATCCAAATATTGGATTTGTCAAATGTTTCTTCATCTTTACAGAAAGTGAAGAAAAAGGAATATTAGACTGTAAAAAAAAAAAATAGCAGTGTCTGCATTTTTCTTTACAATTCAAACATTTAGGGCCGGTTTCGCAGACATGGATTAAGCCTAGTTCTGGACTAAATTGTACTTTCAATGGACATCCCCCCATTCAAAATTCCATTTAGTCCAGGACTAGGCCTAATCCATGTCTGTGAAACTGGCCCTAAGTGTATCAACTGAAAAATGCATGAAGATTTAACTTTCCTATGAATTACTCTGCGTTTCCATGGCACAACTAGATTGGATTAAGACATTTATCGAACTAGACACTCGAACGGACCGTGTCACTTGTATAGTATACATGGCCTTTCAGAAATCGGATAAATGTCCGATGCGTGGCTGTCTCCACTATGTTAGGTGGCGCTGTAGCCCTTTCAACCATGCTTTCAACAAGTGGTTTTAGAGCCACGTCCGGTTCCCTTCCGGGAATAACCCATGGTGTAGCCTATAACGCACAAGCACAGAACGAGAAGTCCGATATGCGATATCCGATCCCTGTATACATGCAGAGAGAATGCCGACAATGAACGAGTTATCTAGGTGTTCTTATCCGACTTCTCTTGTCCGTTATTGTGCCGATTTGTGTGCGAAGTAGATCGGATAAAGGTGTTTACACGCAGTTTAAAAGTCCTGTTGAAGTCTTATTCGTTGAGTTACCCGATTATGAGTCTGCATGTAAACGCACTGACTGAACTTTTCTGAGAACTGCTTCACATCTGTGTTGCATGGAGTCGACCAATTTATGGCACCTGTGAACAGGTGTTTCAGCCCAGGATGATTGGACTACATTCCACAATTCCTCTGCATTTCTTGGTTTTGTCTCAAAAACAGCATTTTTGATGTCACCACATAGGTTTTCTATTGGATTAAGGTCCAGGGATTGGGCTGGCCCCTCCATAACGTTAATCTTGTTGGTCTGGAACCAAGATCTTGTTCGCTTACTGGTGTGTTTGGGGTTGTTGACTTGTTGGAACACCCATTTCAAGGGCATTTCCTCTTCAGCATAAGGCAACATGACCTCTTCAAGTATTCTAATGTATCCAAACTGATCATCCGTGGTATGCGATAAATAGACCCGACACCATAGTATGAGAAACATCCCCATAACATGATGTCTGTCACCAATGCTTCACTGTGGCTTGAATTCAGTGTTTGGGGGTCGTCTGACAAACTGTCTGCGGCCCCTATTCAAGCCACGGTACACTTTGAAGACAGTGAAGCATGGTGGCACATACATCATGTTATGGGGATGTTTCTCATACTATGGTGTCGGGTCTATTCATCGCATACCATGGATCGTGGATCAGTTTGGATACATTAGAATACTTGAAGAGGTCATGTTGCCTTATGCTGAAGAGGAACCCCAAACACACCAGTAAGCGAACAAGATCTTGGTTCCAGACCAACAAGATTAACGTTATGGAGTGGCCAGCCCAATCCCTGGACCTTAATCCAATAGAAAACCTATGTGGTGACATCAAAAATGCTGTTTTTGAGGCAAAACCAAGAAATGCAGAGGAATTGTGGAATGTAGTCCAATCGTCCTGGGCTGAAACACCTGTTCACAGGTGCCATAAGTTGGTCGGCTCCCTGCAACACAGATGTGAAGCAGTTCTCAGAAACGGAGGTTATACAACTAAATATTAGTTCAGTGTATCACAGGAAAGCTAAATCTTCATGCATTTTTCAGTTGATACAGTAAATGTTTGAGTTGTAAAGAAAAATTCAGACACTGCTATTTTTTTTAACAGTCTTATATTCCTTTTTCTTCACTTTCTGTAAAGATGAAGAAACATTTGACAAATGTTTCTTCATATTTGGAGTTGGAATTGAATGTACAATGTCCCCAATGCATTTGCGTGTATGGAAATAAAAGCTATTATTAGGATGTTGATGTTTACTAAATTTTTTGAACACAACTGTATATCCTGAATTTGTAAGAAACTGCTTTTTTATTTTTAAATCTCAAATGTATTTAGTTTGTAACAACTAGCGCTACATATTGTTTATTATTGTTATCCTATCTGTTATAAAAATATTATGCCAAAGTATAAAATATGGCACAAAATGTCATGAAATATTTCCTCATCAGTGCTGGAAACAATTGTAAATGCCACAGTAACTTTAATTGTTTGGTTGGTCTGTCAGGTAGACAAAAGTATGCCTCGCTAGAGGAAAAAAGCATGAAGGAGAAACATGTTTCATTTCAAACGCAGTGCGTTGTATTACTTTTGTTTTGACTGGAATGAATCATACTACAGTCATATGAAAAAGTTTGGGAACCCCTCTCAGCCGGCATTATAATTGACTCTGCTTTCACAAAAAAAAGATAAAAGTGGTATGTCTTTAATTTACCAGGAACAGCTAAGTACTGGGATGTTTTCCAAACAAAGATTTTTTGAAAAGCAGTATTTGGTTGTATGAAATAAAATAAAATGTGAAAAACTGGCTGTGCAAAAATATGGGTACCCTTGTGGTTTTGTTGATTTTAATGCCTGTAACAGCATGTAAAACTGATGAATTTAAACACAAAGTTGGTTGGATTATGTTGTTAAGCCTTGAACCTCATAGAAATGTCTGTTTAATCGTGAGAAAATTTATTTTAGGTACCTAAATGCAAGTTGTACTTCTCTTTGACTCTCTGCTGAAGTGAGACAGAATGGGATCATCAAAACTGCTCCCAAAAGATCTTAAAAACAAAGATTATTCATTATCATGGTTTAGGGGAAGGCTACAAGAAGCTTTCCCAAAGGTTTCAATTGTCAATTTCTACTGTAAGGAACGTTGTCAGGGAATGGAAGGACACAGGCACAGTTGCAGTTAAACCCAGGTCTAGCAGACCAAGAAAAGTACAAGAGCGGCATATGCGGCGGATTGTGAGAATGGTTGCACACAACCCAAAGATCACCTCCAAAGACCTGCAAGAACATCTGGCTGCAGATTGTGTATCTGTACATGGTTCAACAAATCAGTGCAATTTGCACCAAAACATCTGTATGGCCAGGTGATGAGAAGGAAGCCCTTTCTGCGCCCACGCCACAGATACAGTTGCATGGAGTATGCAAAAGCTCATTTAGACAAGCCAGATTCATATTGGAAGAAAATTCTTTGGACTGATGAGACAAAAATTAAGTTATTTGGTCTTTATAAAAAGCAGATGTTTTGGTGCAAATTGCGCTGAATTGTTGAACCATGTACAGATACACAATCTGCAGCCAGATGTTCTTGCAGGTCTTTGGAGGTGATCTGTGGGTTGTGTGCAACCATTCTCACAATCCTCCACCTATGTCACTCCTGTTTTTTTCTTGGTCTGCCATGCCTGGGTTTAACTGCCACTGTGCCTGTGTCCTTCCATTTCCTGACAACGTTCCCTACAGTCGAAATTGACAATTGAAACCTTTGGGAAAGCTTCTTGTAGCCTTCCCCTAAACCATGACAATGAACAATCTTTGTTTTTCAGATCTTTTGGGAGCTGTTTTGATGATCCCATTCTGTCTCACTTCAGCAGAGAGTCAAAGAGAAGTGCAACTTGCATTTAGGCACCTAAAATACATTTTCTCATGATTAAACAGACATTTCTATGAGGTTCAAGGCTTAACAACATAATCCAACCAACTTTGTGTTTAAATTAATCAGTTTTACATGCTGTTACAGGCATTAAAATCAACAAAACCACAAGGGTACCCATATTTTTGCACAGCCAGTTTTTCACATTTTATTTTATTTCATACAACCAAATACTGCTTTTCAAAAAATCTTTGTTTGGAAAACATCCCAGTACTTAGCTGTTCCTGGTAAATTAAAGACATACCACTTTTATCTTTTTTTTGTGAAAGCAGAGTCAATTATAATGCCGGCTGAGAGGGGTTCCCAAACTTTTTCATATGATTGTACTTAACAATTATTCTGGTGCATTTTGGTTCGTACGTAGAGGGGTTTAAATGGACTTCTGTT
This sequence comes from Ammodytes marinus, assembly GCF_949987685.1. Lineage (NCBI taxonomy): Eukaryota > Metazoa > Chordata > Actinopteri > Uranoscopiformes > Ammodytidae > Ammodytes > Ammodytes marinus. The sequence goes on along the minus strand of NC_137232.1, from coordinate 27,498,994 downwards.
CCATGTTTTCCAGGAGCTGCTGACTGAACAAATTCAGATCCTTCAGGGAAAGATTTCCTGTTTGGAGGATGAAATAAGCAGAGCTGCTAAGGAAGAAGTAGGAGAAAATATGGGGCCTGTAATGGAGGTACATTATATTATTATATGTAAAAGCTTGCAAAAACTAAATTCAGAGGTTTTTGATATTAAATAAGAAGTCTGCATGTTCTCAATTTTTAAAATCTATTTTTGAATTATTGTGGTCACTAACTGTCTTTTCCTCTTGAATTGCCAGAGAGAAATGTTTGAGACCCAAATCAGCAGTTTGAAGAATGAGCTGGAGAGCACAGTTTGCTCCCTGAAAAAGGCTGAGCTGGACATTCCAGTCAAAGCACAGCAGCTGGCAGAGTATCAACAAGAGATAACTCGGCAGAAGGATCTCCTGAAGCAACAGAAGTCCCAATCTGAACAAATGATTCAAGCCAAGGATGACATTTTAAACAAGTTGCAAAATGAGATCACTGAGCAAAGAGCAGGGCTACATCAAGAGATTCAGGAACTCAAGCTTCAACTGGAGCAAATTCAGCACCAAAAAATAGAGCAGGTGGCCAGATTACAACAACATATTGTTGCTTGTGAACAAGAAGTTGAAAAAATAAAGGAAATTCAGAGGGAGAAGGAAGACCTTCTCCACAAGACTGAACAAAAGCTGAAAGATCTTGAGACAAAGTTTGCTGCTGCCAGTTCTCTCTTGGCTGATAAAGACAAAGATATTAACAGCCTCAGTGAAATAGTTGACAATCTCACAGATGAAACCAAAAAAAACCAAAATGAAATTCAAGTCAAAGAGGAAATGCTTGCCAAATTACTTCTGGAGAAGTCTAATGAGCAAGACATTTTTGGTAACAAAATTCTGACCATAACTGCCCAAGTGGAAGACCTTGGCTTGTCTCTCAAACAGGCTGAGCAGGAAATTCAACTCAAGCAAGACCTACTGGCTAAAGCCCAAGAAGAGAATATCCAACAAAGGGAGGTACTTCAACAACAGATTGTAACCGGTGAAGAGGAGTTTAAAAAATTAAATGAAGAGATACAGGTTAAAAATGAGCAACTTGTTGTTCTGAGGAATGATAGCTCTCGGCAGTCTGAACTTCTGGAAGAAGAGATAAAAGATCTAAAAGGCCAACTAGAAATCCTGAATGCCTCGCTCAGAAAGGCTGAGGATCAAGTTCAAGCTCAAGAGGCTATGCTTACAAATAAGGAGCAGGAAAGTGCTCATCAGACAGTGGTCCTGCAGCAAAAACTGTTAGCTTCTGAAGAGATGGTTAGGAGCATGAAAGAAGAGATCCAGACTAAAGAACAACACATGATGATACTGAAAACGGACAGCTCGGAGCAGTCAGAACTATTACATCAAAATATCCAGGTTTTAAAGACACAGGTTGAGCATCTTAGTTCCTCACTGATTTATGCAGAGGAGAATTTGCAATCTAAGGAGAATATGTTTGCCGAACAGCAACTACAGAGCACTCAGGATATGGAGGATCTTCAGGGGCAAATGGTAGCATCCCAAGATGAGGTGAAGAGGCTAAATGCAGATATTTGTGCTAAGGTGGAGCAGTTAACTCTGCTGAAGACTGAGACATCTACACACTCTGAAGTGCTACAGAAGGAGATCCAAACTCTAAAGGATCAAGTACATAGTTTAAGTGAATCCCTGAAGACCTTGGTAGAGCAGGTTCAGGCTAAAGAAAACCTGCTGACTCTGAAGGAAATGGAGATTTCTGAGGAAAGGGATACATTTCAAAATATGATGGCAACCTCTCAAGAAGAGATGAAAGGGCTTAGGGAGCAGCTCCAGGCTAAAGAGATGGAGCTGGTCACACTCGAAAAACAAGGATCCGAACATTCTGACATGCTACATCAAGAGCTTGAAAGTGTAAAAAAACAAGTGAGTAATATGGGTGACTCTCTCACAAGGGCTGAGGAGACCGCTCAGACTCAGCTAGGTATGCTTACCAAACAGGAGCAAGAGAGCGCTCATCAGAAGGAGCTTTTGACGGCTTCTGAGGAAAAGGTTAGAAAGATGAAAGAGGAGATCCAAACTAAGGAGGAACAGATTGTGCTGCTGACAACAGACAGCTCAGTGAAGTCAGAATTATTACATCAAGAGATCCAGGATTTAAAGACACAGGTTGTGTGTCTAAATTCCACACTGAATTACGCTGAAGAGAATTTGCAATCCAAGGAAAATCTGTTTGCCGACCAGCAACTACAGAGCACTAAGGATATGGAGGCACTTCAGACACAAATGGTAGCATCCCAAGATGAGGTAAGGAGGCTAAACTCAGATATTTGTTCTAAGGAGGCTCAGTTAACTCTGCTGAAGACTGAGACATCTACTGACTCTGAAGTGCTACAAAAGGAGATCCAAACTCTTACGGACCAAATTCATAGTTTGAGTGAATCCCTGAAGACTACAGATGAGCAGGTTCAAGCTAAAGAAAACCTGCTGAGTCAGAAGGAAATGGAGATTTCTGAGCAAAAGGGTAAATATCAAAATATGATGGCAACCTCTGAAGAGGAGATGAAAGGGCTTAGGGAGCAGATCCAGGCTAAAGAGGAACAGTTGGTCACACTTGAAAAACAAGGATCCGAACATTCTGACATGCTACATCAAGAGCTTGAAAGTGTAAAAAAACAAGTGGGTAATATGGGTGACTCTCTCACAAGGGCTGAGGAGACCGCTCAGACTCAGCTAGGTATGCTTACCAAACAGGAGCAAGAGAGCGCTCATCAGAAGGAGCTTTTGACGGCTTCTGAGGAAAAGGTTAGAAAGATGAAAGAGGAGATCCAAACTAAGGAGGAACAGATCATGCTGCTGACAACAGACGGCTCGGATCAGTCAGAACTATTACATCATAAGATCCAGGATTTAAAGACGGAGGTTGAGCATCTTAGTTCCTCACTCAATCATGCTGAGGAGGATTTGCAAACCAAGGAAAATCTGTTTGCTGACCAGAAACTACAGAGCACTAAGGATATGGGGGCACTTCAGACACAAATGGTAGCATCCCAAGATGAGGTAAAGAGGCTAAACGTAGATATTTGTTCTAAGGAGGCTCAGTTAACTCTGCTGAAGACTGAGACATCTACTCACTCTGAAGTGCTACAGAAGGAGATCCAAACTCTTACGGACCAAGTACATAGTTTGAGTGCATCCCTGAAGTCTACAGTCAAACAGGTTCAAGCTAAAGAAAACCTGCTGATTCAGAAGGAAATGGAGATTTCTGAGCAAAAGGGTAAATATCAAAATATGATGGCAACCTCTGAAGAGGAGATGAAAGGGCTTAGGGAGCAGATCCAGGCTAAAGAGGAACAGTTGGTCACACTCGAAAAACAAGGATCCGAACATTCTGACATGCTACATCAAGAGCTTGAAAGTGTAAAAAAACAAGTGGGTAATATGGGTGACTCTCTCACAAGGGCTGAGGAGACTGCTCGGACTCAGCTAGGTATGCTTACCAAACAGGAGCAAGAGAGCGCTCATCAGAAGGAGCTTTTGACGGCTTCTGAGGAAAAGGTTAGAAAGATGAAAGAGGAGATCCAAACTAAGGAGGAACAGATCATGCTGCTGACAACAGACAGCTCAGTGAAGTCAGAATTATTACATCAAGAGATCCAGGATTTAAAGACACAGGTTGTGTGTCTAAATTCCACACTGAATTACGCTGAAGAGAATTTGCAATCCAAGGAAAATCTGTTTGCCGACCAGCAACTACAGAGCACTAAGGATATGGAGGCACTTCAGACACAAATGGTAACATCCCAAGATGAGGTAAAGAGGCTAAATGCAGATATTTGTTCTAAGGAGGCTCAGGTAACTCTGCTGAAGACTGAGACATCTACTGACTCTGAAGTGCTACAGAAGGAGATCCAAACTCTTACGGACCAAATTCATAGTTTGAGTGAATCCCTGAAGACTACAGATGAGCAGGTTCAAGCTAAAGAAAACCTGCTGACTCAGAAGGAAATGGAGATTTCTGAGCAAAAGGGTAAATATCAAAATATGATGGCAACCTCTGAAGAGGAGATGAAAGGGCTTAGGGAGCAGATCCAGGCTAAAGAGGAACAATTGGTCACACTTGAAAAACAAGGATCCGAACATTCTGACATGCTACATCAAGAGCTTGAAAGTGTAAAAAAACAAGTGGGTAATATGGGTGACTCTCTCACAAGGGCTGAGGAGACCGCTCAGACTCAGCTAGGTATGCTTACCAAACAGGAGCAAGAGAGCGCTCATCAGAAGGAGCTTTTGACGGCTTCTGAGGAAAAGGTTAGAAAGATGAAAGAGGAGATCCAAACTAAGGAGGAACAGATCATGCTGCTGACAACAGACGGCTCGGAGCAGTCGGAGCTATTACATCATAAAATCCAGGATTTAAAGACAGAGGTTGAGCATCTTAGTTCCTCACTCAATCATGCTGAGGAGGATTTGCAAACCAAGGAAAATCTGTTTGCCGACCAGCAACTACAGAGCACTAAGGATATGGAGGCACTTCAGACACAAATGGTAACATCCCAAGATGAGGTAAAGAGGCTAAATGCAGATATTTGTTCTAAGGAGGCTCAGGTAACTCTGCTGAAGACTGAGACATCTACTCACTCTGAAGTGCTACAGAAGGAGATCCAAACTCTTACGGACCAAGTACATAGTTTGAGTGCATCCCTGACGTCTACAGTCGAACAGGTTCAGGTTTCCACTTTAAAGGAAAAGGAGGCTCTTGCTCAGGAAAAAAAAGTACTCATGGCCAGGATAGTCCAGGGGGAAAGGGACCAGAAAGCACTGAATAAACAGCTTGAAGCCATGGTATTTAAGAAAGAGAGGCTTGCTCAAGACAAGCAAGCCATCGAGAGAGAGAACACAGCCTCCCTTAAACGGGAGTCAGTGCTACAGAAGGAGGTGGAAGTATTGAAAATTGAGAAAGAAGAACTCTTGAGAGTGAAAGAAAAAGCTGACGAGATTGAGAAGCTAAAGAGAGACCTGCAGGAACAGCTCTCAGCGAAATCGGATGCTGTAGAACACTACAAATCACAGGTTGGTGTGACCACAAACAACCCCCAAACAACATAATCACATTCCACTATCTCTTCTACTGACTTTAAATATCATATAGGACAAGTGATTTAGAGTAATTACTTTATTTATCGGCTAGTCAACATCATCAACGCCTCTTGTAACTGCACTACTTGCATACTTGTTTGGTTAGTGTTTGGTGTCAGATGAGTACTCTAAGAGTAGAACATTAATACTTGGATATTTATTTTATTATCACAATGCTATAGATGGAGAAAGCAGTGAGTCATTACAATGGCAAAAAGAAGCTTCTCCAGGAAAGCCAAGAGGATTTGGCTGAACTGAAGAATACCTTGGATGTTAAAGAGCGTGAAGTAAAGGCCATCACCATGGAAAACAAGATGCTACAGCTGGATTTGGACAAGGTCCAAACCAATGAGAAGAAACTTGAGAGCATGGTGAACATTTTGGAGGCACAGGTTGGTAATGTATTTTTGAATCATGGGGAGGACTGAAAGCGCTGTTCTTCAATTACTGTAAAATAGAAGCACATTTTAAGAGTATTTGACTTTGATGGCACATGTTTGCTGCATTTCACATACTTTTTCATTTTCAGCTGGCCCTTGCTGACCGTAACCTGCGGGCACAGAACAAGATTCATGGTAATGAAAGCAGTGCAACTGATGTGCGTCGCTTGGAGGTTCCTAGAGTTTCCTCAAGTTTTCACACAAGAGTAGGAGTCAAGAGGACCATGAGCTCTGACAGCCTGGACCAGAGCTCTCTGGAAGACTCTCTTAACACCACAAGGTAATACACCTCTCGGATAAATCATGAGATCTTTTAGGGTTGCAGCTATCCATTATACAATATAAAAACAAAGATTTTAGAATCAGATCAGCAGGATCTGGGCTGATGCTGCCGTTTAAGGTGGTTTTGTTTGTATTGTTCTTTGGGTTTGCCAGCTGTTAAACTCAAAATGCTTAGAAAAATATTAAAAAGCCACTCATGACAGCAGAGTTTCAGTGTCTTTTAAAATGTTATTACCAGCCACATTTTTCAGGTCAAATACTTCTCTAAAATAAGGCTTTGTGTCTTCAAACTGCTCAAAACACTTAACATTTTTTAATCTTTTCCCAAATTGGCCTAGTAAAATAATTAACAGCAAACTTTTAATTATTTACCATTTAATTGGAACAATATTTTGTGTGAAGCCAATTCCGACTATTTTACCCGTTTGGCTTTTGGATTTTTAATTAAAAACTATACAAAGTTTAGATACTGCAACACTACAAAGTTTAGATACTGCAACACAACGAAGTAACCAAGTAATGGCAGTAAGATGCAGATGCGCCGTGCAGCACCTATAAGGGCAGGCAGTTTTGTTTTTGCGTGAGTTAATCTGACAGGCTAACAAGGCTAACTACCAAGTTATTAAGTATCTAATTAGTTAATTGGCGCCGAAAAAATGTGCTCCTGGTGTGAACAACCAAAGGACTTTAACTTCCGCGTTCAGTGTGGCCCTGGGGTAAAAAATAATACATGAGAAAAGGAGAAAAGCCATTCATTCTTACATCAGGAGCATTGTAGAAATCTATTGTGTTTGTAATCCTTGCTCAAGAGTCTTGTCATACATTTTGCAGGAAACTTTCAGCACCTGATGTATCAAGCACACCCCTTGTTCGCAGTTCAGAGCGCGTGGCAGCCAAACGCCAGGCTTCACGTACCGAGTCCCTGGAAACCTTGTACTTCACACCAATAAACAACAGACGGATCAACAGGTATTTAACAGTTTTACAAATGTTGGTATACAGCCACTTTAAGAAGGATTTCTAGTTTTACAATATGTGAGGTAGGTGTATTTAGAGTTTTAGTTTTTGGTAAACTAAGTATTTTTTGAAAAGCTTACCTTTACTCAGGCTTTTTTACCCTACATTACACTGTAGAAATATGGTTAAACAGTGACCGCCCCCTTATATCAAACGTTTTAACCATGGAACCAAAAAACAAAACAAAGATAAAGGCTAACGTTACGTACAAGACTGTGAACATAATTTTTTCCGGGAGCTAAGGACCTTTTCATCCCACAATCCATTGTGTTTCCCCCAAAAAATTAAGATTGCTTTATTTTTTTTACATTTTTTTTTTTATTTTTTTTTCTCTCGGTTTTAGTGAGATTCAATTATATTTGGCAAGAATCTATAATCACATAAGTCAGAAAAGATAAAACTCGTAGGATATGATTTAAAAATGTCTTAAATACATTTCAATATAGACCTAGCTGTGCCATATTACAGTGTGTCTTATCCAAGAGGCAATAGTAGTTTTCTATTTCAATTCCTAGGAACGGCAAAGAGCACAATCAGGAACTGGATTCAACCCGGAAAGATCCAACTTCATCCGTCAAACGACGCAGGACCACGCAGGTTATTAACATCACATTGACCAAGGTGAAGGGAACGCACATGTTCACTTATTGCATGTTTTGCATGTTCATAATAACACAGTGTTGAACATTAGATCAATAATTCACCGTACAGTTTAACAATCACAACTAACTTCTGTTTCACCCTTTCTCAAATGTAAACATTAAGACAATGAGGTATAGACAATTTCGCCATAATTGAATTCTGGTCTGTAGAAAACCCCAGGCGGCAGCGAGGAATGTGATGAGACTTTCTATAGTCTGGCCTCTGCTCGCTCCCAACCAAACCTCTCCAGCGCCCACTCTGCACGACCCGTGGCTATGGAGCCGTTTGACACACCTGCCAAAACGAACGGCCCTGCTAGTGACCAGCTCATCGGTCTTCCAGGATACAGACGCAGCACGATCCATGCGCAGCGTAAGTGGATACCTGGTATACACTCACACACACACACAGGAGGTTGTAATGAAGGGGGAGAAACCAAGTGGGAGGTCAGCCTGGAAAAAAGACGAAATACAGTGTCAGGACCCACAAGGGAAAACGAGGTGAAAGACCACGAAAAGAATCAAGCTGTTTGATAATCTGATTAATTTTCGCTGCAGCTTTACATGGAACTTATCTGGAAAATATTTGTTTTCTGAAGCCTTCAGAACCAGACTGGTCCTTGTTTACATCTCTACTTTGCTTCACCAACCATAAATGTTGTTACACACCCGAAAAATCCATATTACAAACATGATCACTAATAAGGAATGATAATTTTTTACTTCAGTACAACTTGCATACAATCATAGGACATGTATTCATTCACACTGTCTGCCCACTTGCATACAATCAGCACCCCTGACGCAACTGCCAACAATTCTATTTAGTGTCTGTATAGCGTTTCCAGACTAATTTTCTTTCGGTTCTAGTTTTCTGGTTTAGTCACTTACCATGGCTGTTATTCTGTGTACAATGATGCAGCAAACAAATGATTTGAGCTGTCTGTCTTCAGCCACTAGCACGTTCTGCGTAGGGGCAGAAAACGAGCCAGATGGCGGACCTGATGATTGGATGAGGATCGCTGAGCTCCAGTCCAGGAACAAGGCCTGCCTTCCTCATCTGAAGAGCAGCTACCCCGTGGAGTCTGAGGTTAGTAGTGAAACTGTACTTTCCTGCAAACTGGCTACTTATTAGATCTATCCACTTAAAGGTGGAGTCAGCTTGTTGTTAAAATCACTTTTTTTTTCCAAATCAGTGAATATCTCTTGACGATCCGCTTACCGGTCTGTACTGTATGTGCTGTAAAAAATCTGGAGTTTATGCACAGCCTAGTAGGCTTTGTAAACAGGTATTTTAAATTAGAGGTGCACCGATCGATTGCCCACATATTTTGCCGTGATTGGTGCTCGGCCGATCTCTGCCAACCGGTAGTCCCCGCGACACAGCTTTTTACATGAAAAAACAAGAAGAAAAAAAACTGTCTGTAGTGCGCAGTTAACACTGACGCAAACTGTGGATGAGCCCAAATCCGAATATAAACAAAGGGCACCATAGCTAGCAACATGCCAGTTTACAGAGCCTATGGCTGTGTATTAATATCAGATTTTGTTTTCAGTTAACACAGTATGGACAGCTTGCGGATCGTGATTTTGACGAAGGGATTTTGACAACAAACATTCTCCAGAATTACTGACTCCACCTTTATTGTGTGTGTCAATATGCTTATTGTTTTCAAATGTATCATTTCATTGATAATTGTATTTAAGTGGCCTAACCATTGGGAGCAGTTTGGGGTTCCGTATATTACTCAATGTTGACTTATCATAGCTGCAGCTTTAATAAATGGTTTCAGTGTTCCCTTACGTTGCACCCTTTGCTTAATTCTATAACCTTTTGCTTAGTTCTATAAAATACCTCTCTGTCTGTTCCTCTAGCCTTGCGGTGGCAGTGCATTCTCTTTCACAGATGAAGAGCTCCGTTTGGGTGACCCGTCCGACACATTCCGGCGTGCGTCCATGATGCCTGGCCAGCTGCAAGATACTCTCACCTCCCACCGGCACTCTCTAATGGTCGGACCCTCGGGTGCTGCGGCCGGTTTGCGTTCTCATCGTCTGTCCTTGATGCCAGGCCAGTTGCCATCAAGAAGTGTCTGCTCATCTCAGCTGCGAAGCCCGACAGGAACAAAGCGCTCCTCTACACTATCCGTTCATCAAACCTCTCCTGAGGTTGGTTTGTTTCACTACGCACTTGAGTATTTGTCACACCATGTGCTGCTTGAATTTCGTTGCATTTTTTGCACATTTTTCTTTATTGTCTTTTTCCTTATTTGTCTTTATCTGTCTCATTTTACAGAAAAAGGTTAAGGCCAGCTGCTTCCCCCGTCCACTCACCCCCAAAAACAAGAATGTGACCAGTAGACCCTCCAGCTCTACCCTTCGTCCTGCCCTCAGTCCAGTGAGTGTAACATATGCACACACAATACAATATGATTGAAAACTTTTATTTTTTCTTTACTCATGTGCACACATGTGTTAAAAGGTTAATTTTGTAGGGGGCGCCTTTAGCTCAGTTGGTAAGGCGTCCCCCTCCCAGGTCGGGCCCAGCAGCAGACCTGGGTTCGATTCCCGCCCGCGGTTGCTCTCTGCATGTCACTCCCCTCTCTGCCCTATTTCACCTGTCTCTCTGCACTATCAATGAAGCATAAAAATGCCCAAAACATATCTTTAAAAAAAAAAAAAAAAGGTTAATTTTGTTATAATTATTTCAGATTGATAGGAGGCAGTCAATGATGTTCTCTATCGACAACACCCCTACGAACCAGAACTACCTAAAGAAAGGTCTGAACAAGCTACGCAGCTCCACCCGCAAATCTCCAGGCAAAAGTTCAAAGAAGTCGCCCACTCAGACATCTGCACGCATGCCTTCCAAAAGTTCTCATGCCGGGGTTGGGCGAGAAGGAAGAATTGGCAGCTTTAAGTCGCCCCAGGCAGCAAACAAAGGACAGAGAAAGTCTCCACGCACTACCAGCAGGGCCGCAAAGTCTCCTGGACTGACAGCCAGTGCTCGCAAGGTAAATATTTGATGGTGAAAGAGAACTTTCCTGAAATGCGTTTGTTCATTATATCTCCATAACATCTGAATTTGAAAACTGCTTTCAGAACTGTGTGCCAATAAAGGAGGAACATCTTGCTTGAGGTCAATATTGTTCAATAACAGTATTTTTAATTTAGTAAATGCGGGGCTGTGTCTTCTCACTGGCTGGTTGGTTCTCAAGTTCTGTCATAATAAATCACGGTGTGCTCTTTTTTTCATCCCAAGGGCTGACAACATATCAATCTGTTAACACTTGCAGCACTTGATTTGAGCGATTCATTGAAAAGTATTTCTTTGTCAAAGTGTATTAATTATTATTATTTTTTTATTATTAATCCCACAGATGATGAGCAGAATGAAGATGTGATCGTCTTCAGTTTTATTTGATTATACCTTTTCTTTTTTCTTGTTGTCCTCTATGACTTTTTTCATCATATTCTCTGTAATATATGTACATGTTTTCAAATTAAAAGTTTTAAATGAGTTTTGTAGTAAAGCCTGCTTTTTAATTTTTAATGATTGGTTCACATTTTATGACATATCTGACAGGGCATCAAAATACTCAGAAAACACCATGGCCTGTAACATAGATAGATTTTGACACAGCTCCTTCCATGGTGTGCATTACTGCAGGTAGCACTCAGGATCAACTACCAGTGGAATAAAACAGTTTGAAAGTGAGGAAACGCACTCTGTCAGCTCATCAAGCTGTGAAGGATTCATTATTATAAAGTATTGGATTCAACAGGTAAGCCTAGAGACTCTCCTATCAGTTGAATCAAATACTTTATAAGCATCTTAAAGGTGCTACGAGGAACTTTTAAATACTGTATTTCTGAAACGGTCTCATTTATACATTTTTACATAGTTTATCTTGATGCCTTTGTCATGGGTATGCTCACTTAGGAAAACAGCTGGTAGTAAAAAAAAAACTACCTCTTTTATCCAAATAATTATTCTAAACTGAAAGTTACTTGGAGCACCTTTACAAATTCAGAACACTTATCAACTTTTAATTGCCGATGAATCATGTAAACCCAATGTCCTTGGTTTACCCTTATTAACAGGGAGATTTGTCATATCACAATGATCGAGAAAATGCTGTGGAAGTGACAGTGCTATGAAGATGCTAATAATATCTACTGGGAATGTCGTTTAAAAATAATGAATCCAAAGACTAAAGAAAAAGTACGTGTGTATACTCCATATAACTTGAAAGTGGAAACACAGAAGCCCTATGTGTTTTGGTCCAAAATAATCCATACTCCTATAGGCCAGGACACACCAGCCCGATAATCGCCGTCGTCAAAAAAAAAGACGAATCTGTTTGGTGTGTGCAGTGACGTCGGCCGACGTAGAGGTCGTCGGGCTTGTTTTGAGCCCAATCGGCGGCCGACCGTCTTTCATTTGGAGAAATTTGATTGGTGGAGGGCTAGCGAATCAGTGAAGCCCGGAAGTGAGGCGGGTAGCACAAACAGCTAACACCAGCTAGCCATCGTTTTAATGTGTTTGTTCGTTTCGTTTTGCGAGTACTCACATGCATCAACCCTTGTTGACTGCTCGACACCATGCTCGACACTCTTTGCTAAAAATTGTGCTCTTATGGTCCATAAATATAAATACGTATTTCTATCTATGTTTATGCTCTAGAGAGCTGTCCCATCATTTCCGGCTTTCGTATTTTTTCGGGCCACAATACAGATTAGCGCCGCCTGCTGTTGTGGAGACATTACAAGCGCGGGACGCACGGAAAATAAGCAGTCGTCTCGGTGTGTTTTTGGGCCGCGACGGAAAGACTGGAGCTTCCTGAAACGGCGACTCCAGTTTTTGGGTAGTCTGAACGTGTCGGACTGGTGTGTCCTGGCCTTTAGGTCACGTAAAACTGGTTTGTGACTTGATTAACGTGGAAACTAAAACTTCCGTTAAAGATTCATAATAAAAGCAGAATATTACAAATATTTCTTTTTCATATATATTTAAAGTAAGCTTATTTCATCCTCGTTCCTACCTGACCGACATGGACAAAGCTCCTGCCGGTATAGCTCTTCTTGGGCACCCAAGCCCCCGACCAAAACAAGGTGGCGTTCACCACGCTTTTATTCTGAAGGGCGTGTTCCGGAAGTTTTGAAATCGAAAGTAAGAACTGAAAATTCTAGAAGGAAATAAGTTACACTGGATGGCCTGTGACTTTATTGCACCGTTTGCCGTTTATTTGAGCTCAATTTAATATGTTGCATTAATTTCTATCGCTTCAATGCATTTACAAATACATAATGTAATGTGTTAGATATTAATGTTACCATAACATTAACAGCAGAGAGCGACAACCTGGCGCGTTATTTTTTTGGCAAGTGAAGTTATTGGGATAAGTAATATTTCGTTCAAGAAGTAAGATTCAGTCGACACAGATCCACTCTACAGCTGCGGTGTGGAAGTCTGTTACAACCAGAGATGGACCCGGACAATGAAGTGGAAAGGTGGGTGTTTTCACACAGCTTTTTAACAGTTGGACAAGTTTTATTTTCCGCCAGACCTCTGTCAAGCGATTAAAAACATATTTTGGGGGGTAATGTTACCGTAGGTAGTGTTACTTACTTAGCTTTGAACTATTGTAGGCTACTATTCAAGGATCTAGCCTACACACCCACCTTTTCCGCCAAACGTTCCTTATCTTGGCTAACCAGTCTGTGATGCTTTTACTACTGGCTACCTCAATTATCAGATTAACATGTATAGATACATGTTAATAGATACATGTTAATCTGATAAAAATAAATAGATTTATTTATTATGCAAAATGTCATTAATGGCATGTTGGACATTGTCCCCTCAGCTTCCTTGGGCAGGGGAATGAGGAAGACGAAGATGAGAAGAAGATGAAGTGGAAGAGGCCTCCCTCCAGCTACGGTTCAATGAAGAGTGAAAGTGATGAAATGGAAGAGAATGAGGAAAATGTTGCTGTGGCAGACTCTTCCCCGTGTCCAGTGGTACTACCTGATCCCACCGCTCTCGACGAGACAAGGTACTGATTCTTGGTGTTTACAGACCTGGTACAAACGGTATTAAGCTTCACATTTCTGCCCTCTTCACTTTTGCTGTGTTGTGTAGTGGAGGATCCCTTTTAAAAATACCAGTATACTAACTTACATTTTTTTTTGTAATTACGAATGGTTATGTATTAGAAGGCCTCTTTAGCCTATTTGTCCAAATATCTTCAGTACACTGCATTTTATTTTGATTGGTAAGGCTGCTTTCAATACTAACAGGAGGTTGACCAAGTCTTAATGTGTATGTTTAATGTGATGCCAGGTTGAGGATGATTCGCTCCGAGTCTCCAGAGACCCTCTACACAATGACCACGCAGCAGACCAGACCCCTGGGAGGTCTTGTCATTGAAACCAGGTGAATGACATGCAACAAAAGCACACATATTGTCTTAGGTCACTTTTGGGAACTTTACGTAGAGTTACATTCATTTCCTGGGGATTTGATTGTTGATTTCAGTGGAAATCTATCTGTTACTTCCCATTTTTGCAACTTGCAGAAATCTGACGGAAAAATAATACATGAGTATGTGACTAAAGAAATAATGAAAGGATGCATCTGAACTGAGCTGTTTTACTGTACAGCTGAAAGGGTTCAACATTCCCATGAGCTTGAGGTTTTAGTGATGGCCCTGATTCCACTGATATATTTTCTTCTTTTTCACTCTTGTCTTTCGAATGATTTTCTTTTCATCTTAGAAGTTAATGAAATAAGACCGCTTGGCTAAAGTTTGTCTCGTGTATTTATCTTCAAACCTCCAATTAATAATTTGTTTATGTCCGAAGATTTATTTTATTTTTACTAAGTTTGTTTCTATTTATATGTGGAAAAATCAATATATTGAATACTGTCTAGTTACCCTTACAAGTGTTTACTTTAAAAAGTCTTAAAATGGGGTTTGCAAAAGGGGGTTTGTCTTATATTATAGCCAATATGATATATACAATTTTAGTTTGACATTCGTCAAAATGCCACAAAACATGGTGTCATCCTTGGACGATATTTGCAGTGCACTTTCTTACCTCAGCCCGGGGCTTCCCTTTGTCTCTCAGGCTTTCCGATCTGGGGAACATGTCAGAAGAAAACGATGAGGAGGATATGGACGAGGTTTTGGTAACTAACTCCCCAGAGCCACCTGAGTTTGTTGAACCAGACGACCCAATGACTGATGAGAACAGCCAGCCAGGCAAGCTACACCCAGAACAGGACCTGGGCCATTTATTCAAGGTTAGTGCATCACTTGGTCTGCGATGTCCGGCTGTTCTTCTCAAAACCAAGTCCTGAGACCAAAACCACAACTCCTGTGAGGAGGACCCCATAAGGCATTCAATCTTGTAGGAAAGAGCGACTATCAAACATATACAATCGTAGTTCTTTTACAACTGATGCCTAACTGTATTTGTTAACTCCAACATTCCCCATTTATTATATGTGTCCCAAAAGATCGGTCTGAGCTGGGAAAGACAGCTTTGAGCTTCAGTGCCCCTGACTCCTGGAACAACTTACAGCAACAAATTAAACTAAATACCTTCATATCCTTCAACCAATTTAAACAAACTATCTTAAATCTGCCAAACTCTACCTGTAACTGTTTTAATTAGGCTATATTGTACTTTCGCCCATTTTAATTGCTGCCACTCTTCACCACTGTGTAAATGTTTCAATTGTTTTTCTCTTCACCTGTTGTTGTGTATTTGATGTATTTGCATTGAATATTGTGTATGTATTGTTGTTTTTCCTTTGAATTTGTTTGAACTTGACGTCATTGTAAATGAGGGTCACCCCTCAATTGGTCTCTCGAGGATAAATAAAAGTTAAATGAAATTAAAAATGATATACAATTTTTTTTTAATTATGTTTTATTTTAATTTTATTATAAATGGTAAACATAACATTTTTGCATCCTCTTGATACAGCCCAAAGGGTGTCTTGCCTTTAACTTTGGTTATGCTTTTCCCTGTCTGCAGACTATCCAGAATACTCTGTCCAAGCTCACAGAGGAAGAGCTATTCAAGTTCAAGATGTCGTTTTACCAATGGGAACCGGCCATAACCCTGCAACAGACGATGGAGGGAGACATGCTCGATTTTGTGGACAGGATCCTGGAGCTCCTTGGTAAGAAAACAGCTGTAGTGTGCACAGGATGGCACGAACGGGGCTCAAATAACAGGGGGTATACACTTAAGTGTTTTCTTACTATTTAAAAAAAAAAATTCTGTTCTGCAGGCCAGGATCGTGTGGTGTTGCATGTTTTAAGAACTCTAGAAGTTGTCAACAAGAAAGAAGAATCAGAAGATCTACGTAATCAGTTAAAGAGATGTAAGTGAACACTTGTTTTTATCCCAACACATGGGCTCATACTGTAAAATTTGCTGTTAAAATTTTCCTGACACATTTTATTTAAAATATTTCATAGTTGTGGCTTAATTTTTTAACATAACGCACACAGTGTATTTCTGCCACACACATTGAGGATGCTTTGCAACAATTTAGAAAGTCCAGATTGCTCTTAATGTTCTAAGAACACATGGGGGAAAGTGGGAAACACTCAATGAATGCTGCACTCCGGTTGTGGTATTCTGCTTTAGATATGATCCTTTTAACAGGAATGATATTAGAATTGTAAGCAGCATGAATCTACCTTGAGTGGGCTGTAGTTTTCTTACATTCCCCCCCATTATCTTTCTCCACCAACAGTTATGACACGTTTTTATCTGAAGCAGTATTTAATCAGAAAACACCAAGTCATCCGTGAGGGGGTCGTCCGAGCCGGGAAGCAGAATCTTCTGGATACCATCTACGTGGAGCCCCACATATCCACATGTGGTTATGGAGGAGTTGACCCCTCCCACGAGCTCCCCCAACCTCCTACACACCTCCAGGTCCCCACTGAAGACACCTTCGTCAGCTTGAACAATCTGTTCCGACTGCAGAAGGAGGATGGCACGCCGGTGAGGACGGTGCTGACCACTGGGCTTCCTGGAATCGGCATGTCTGTCTCTGTGGGGAAATTCTGCCTGGATTGGGCAGAATTTCGTTCCAATAAGGTAATTTTAATTTTAAAAAAATCCTGTGAAAAAATGCTTGTAGGGGAGAACGGGTTAATTTGTCACACGGGTAGGTTGTCACAATCGTTATATCTCGGAACCAGAAGGCGCTGTCTGTTAAATGTTGGTATGTAAATATCCACAACTGGTATCAGAGGTCACCTACATAGTCTTCCTTGGAGTTAGACTGCTGCATTTGAGGTGAGAGGACTGTTAGTGTTTTTCATGTCAAATTGAAAATATTTAGCTCCTCAGTATTTTTCTTCTAGGCTTTTACACAATGGGTTTATAACACAACACTTGTTACCCTAAAAAAGTGTGAAGGGTAAGCTATAGTTTAGATTCTTTTTAGCAAGCTAATTAGTTGTCAGAAGGTTGTTGGCCTTGATGCTAGCAATACATTCCAGTTGGGGTTGGTCGTCACATTTTTTGGGGGGTTGGTTGTCACATGTTATCCAAAGGGTGCAGCCAGGAAAGGAACCCAATAACAAAAGAAAATGTCAAGCTGTATCCTCACTGACACCCCAGAGAAGGAGAGAATTGAGCAGGAAAGGCAGCTAGAATGCAAAAGAGAAAAAGGGCAACAAAATCAAAACGACCCAGTGCATCCCAAACTAGACCAGTTGCCAAGGCTACTGCACCCCAGTGCACTCCACCCCAGCTGGGGAATAAGAAACAGAAGAGAAAGAGACAGGAGGAGGAATCTTCATCAGATGAAGAGGATAGTTTGTGTTTGGTTTGTATGGAAACGTTCTCCAGCACCCATTCATGGGAGGTAAGGGAGAAGTGTTGTATGTGCAACCAGTGAGCAGGCCCTACATTTGCCATCACTGTAACTCAGATAGTGAATGTGTGTATCCTAGTTGAGTAGGCAATTATTGTTAGACCTATTTGTTTTGTTCTTTATGTTGTTACATCAAGTAGGTTGGTCTTAATATGTTAATCCCTTGCTCATTTTGTGTTAAGATGCATAAAGTTATGTAGGCCTATCTTTCAAATGTAGTTCTGCTTTCTTGCCTTCTTTTTAAGATTTTTCCCATAAAGATAACATTGTGACAAACAACCCCATAGTGTGTGACAACCGACCCCTTGATGGGGTTGGTTGTCACAATGTGTTAGTGTCTTTGATGGTAAATTTATTCTTTATTACAATAAGTTAGAAAAAGTGAGGGGTTCACATTTCAAGTCAACACCTTAAGCTTCAATTTAATGTAGGAATGAATGACTATTGAAAGATGTTTAGGTGATGAGCAATTATCACTACAGTAAAAAGTGTGTCTACTTACCCCGGTCTCCCCTATAGACCCACTGTGCTCTACATGCCCAGCACCAAGCATAGTATAACTAAGTGAGGGACTAGCTGATGAACTTTAAGGAGCATCTAGAAATTGAAACAGATTTTGTACATTTCTATGGAGTTGGTGGATACCACAATGGAGCTACAGAGTACAGTGACTTATTAGACCCAGAACAAATTATTAAGCTGCTCAGTGATGTGTAAATAGACTACTGCAGTGTTTCCCCTCCCCACAATCGTTTGTGTGACTTATACTAAATACTAGACTTCTGCCTCCATGTGGCCCAAAAAAGAAAAAAAAGATTTCCGCTCATTTAACATTGAATTGCGTAGCTATTGTAGTTACAGCAAAGGAAATGACAGTGGGAGGTACACGTCAGAAAACCCTCTCAGTAATCCAGCTATTATTAACATGGAATCCTGGATGATTAAGGCACGTGCTGCTTAATACATTGAACAACTGGGCAACATTATGAGTATTTTGTGAACATCACTCTTGACTCAACATTTTACATTTGACTTAATATTCTGTGTGATGGCCTACACAGTGGATAACGTCAACGTTCTTTAAATTTTCTCTGACCGACACAATTTTGTTGTCCATCTCTCGCTCAGGATCTGCAGTTTGTCATCAAGCTTTCATTCCGATCTATCTGGTATATCAGAAACAAAAAAACTCCTCCTACACCGAAGATGTCCATCATGGAAGTGCTAGAATATCGCCATCACGAGTTCAAAGACATCCAATACCTGGAGGAAGAGGATTGTAAATTTCTCATCATAATGGACTCATTCGATTGTTACCAAGCTCATCTGGACTGGGAGGTATACCATCTGCACGCACAAACACACATGAAAAAACATTCACATTTATGACTGTGAAAACCTGTACAAAATGTTTAAGAAAGATATCCAACCAAAGCCTCTCTTAGTGTAGGTGTTTTTGTACGAGCAATTGTTTTTTCATGTTTTATAACAAAGTGGATATCCACATTCCAAGAGGACAAATCTGGCATTTACTGTATTTATTTAAAATGTTTGAGGATAAGGTCCGGTTAGAAATCCAGGCATATTTTAAAGGCTACTTACGAGTTGTCTGATGAAGACAACAAAATGATACATTTGTCTGTTTTTCTCACTTGTCTCTACTCTCCAGAACGCTCCAGTAATAAATGACAATTACACCCAAGCACCTATGGACGTCTTGGTCGTGAATATCATCCGAGGGACTGTGCTTCGCGGTGCCCGCGTCTGGATCCTGGGGAGACGGGCGGCTGTCTCACAAATCCCATCGAAATTCATTGATGTTGTCACAGAAATACAGGGCTTCAGGTGTGTGTTTTAGGTGTACTGTGTGTCTGTTCCGTTTGATTATGTTTAAGTTTCTTTTTTTGTGTATCTTATTACTGTCTTAAGCTTGGTGTGTCTACTAGCGTATATCCCATCCTTTAAAGCTGTACAACAATACTGCTTAAATGGCTCAGTGGCAGAATTGAATAAGGAAAATTTTAGTCCAGTTTTAACTATTTTTATCTGTTTTTTATCCCCTTTACTTTTCTCCAGTCACGAGATGAAAGACGAGTTCCTGGAGAAACGCTTTTACAAGAAAGACCTGGGGGCGAAGATCGTGGCCCATTATAAGCGCCAACCGATGCTACAGATGCTCTGTCGCCAACCTTTTGTCAGCTGGATGGTGTCAGCAGTGTTCGAGCGCTGCTACCGGTATCTGGACTATGGGGTGCATCCACCCAGACTGACACCGTTCTGCGTCAGCATTATGACTGTCCAGACCAATCGCAGGCTGCAGTTCTACTACGACAAGTCAGATAACGAACTGGTAACGTGTTTTTTTTTTTTTTTTTGTCTTTTACTGTCTTTATGCCATTTCATAGTTCTGAGTGACTTAATTCACTATCGCCATTCCCTTATCTTTTTAGGAGTACTAAAATAAACGACTAGAATGCTATGGGGCCACATATTTTCCCTTTGGACATTGTTTTATTTGGTACGAGAAATTCAAAATGTATTTTTAAGGAGCAAATATTTACTTGTACATCATTTGGGGGTTAATTTATCATGTACACCTCTAACATTTAATGCACTCTACACTATTATACATTCCAGTGCAACAGTATTCCAAACTATTGCCTCAACAATTAACCCTATAGCGTTTGAACACCTGTATGACG
The DNA here is from genome assembly GCF_949987685.1 of Ammodytes marinus. NCBI lineage: Eukaryota > Metazoa > Chordata > Actinopteri > Uranoscopiformes > Ammodytidae > Ammodytes > Ammodytes marinus. Next base: position 27,478,859 of record NC_137232.1, on the reverse strand, counting down.
GGGTGTCAGTCAACACAACCAAACGTGGAGTTAAATGGTCTTATATGTCAAAAATACTAAAGAGACATTTACGTTAACGATATAATACAATATAACTTTATCTTTGTTTTTAAAATAGTTTTGAATCGCTCCGGCTCCATGTAAAACAGAAAAGACCAAAGAGACGAGAGGAGACGATCATTAAGAGATCAAGACAGGACCCCAAAAATACATACATTCAACACAACATTACAATGACAGAAAGACAACGTTTAAGGACCTCATCAGCGTACATTGTTGAAAATGTGTCAATTTTCGATGTTTGCTTTTTTGTCCTGGTCAGAAATGGTCCAATGAAGACAAACACATGCTGATGATGCTGGGGAAGATGGCCCTCAAGATGCTGGAGAGGAAAACCAGCGTATTCTACGAGGAGGACGTGAAGGACTGTGGTATGAACTTGACCGAGGTGACGGTGTGGTCCGGCATGTGCACTGAGCTCCCCTCTGCAGCCTCCGACGGGAAGAGGAGGTTCTGCTTCATACACCTCACCATGCAGGTATAACTCATCCCATCTCACACAGTCTTGATACTAGGAAGGCTGTTTTTTTTTTTTTGCATGCAGTGAACACATTTTACCACGTGTATCATGTGACCGGCTCTCACATAAATAGGACGCTGGTCAGGGTACAATGTGCAACTTATATGTGTAAATGTGGAAAACCTCAAACCTCCTGCTCACATATACACAGTGAAGTCAGAGTCATCTTGTGTCACATTTGAAGTGAACAATATTTTCATATTCATAGATTCAGGATTTTTCATTGTGGGAGAAGAAGTAGATGCGCTTTTAAAGTCTATACATTTTATTCCATTTACATGGAAAAAAGAGCTTTTGAATATCTCTTCAAAATGTTTTTATAGTTATACTTAGAATATAAAATAGTGATTTTCAAAGAAGTTAAAATGTCCTGCACCAAGAAAGTGTATTTGTAATTTAATTAGTTTAAATATAAAGGAGGAAAACAAAACAGTTTGTAAAAGTCCATGAACGTTGTGCCACCAAGGCCATCTTTGGTGTTTTAATATCACAACAACGAAGGGCAAGTGTCCACTCTGCATAAAGTATAATGTCTTTCTAGTCATTTTGGATTCGTATGTTTTGAGTCCAGCACTCCCACCTCCTCCGTCACAAGCTGACTTTGAACCTTAAGTGCTCACATGTAGCTGCTGCACACAGTCTTGAAAATTTAAAGGTGGAGTGTCTCAAATCTCATACTGTGAAATATTAAAGTTAAACAAAAAACGTGGGCATTGTAATGTTTTCAGAGGAATTCAATTAAAATGCTGTTGTATTTTTTCACATGTTGTTGGATCAGGAGGAAGAAGGATAGGGGTGAAATGAACAGATCTCAACCTCTTACGAGAAGTGAAATCAAAAACATTCTAACCGTTGAACAAGAAGAGAAAATAACGACACTTCAATATAAAAATACTCCAACATTTTAACCTACAAACACATATTCAGCATATGCCAGAAGGACACAGTATTGTAACTTTAAATAACGTTATTATTCAACAGTTAGAAACCCTAGCAGAGACATTACGCTTCCCCAAAAGGAATCTTCTAAAAAAATCACCTTACGTCTTCTCTCCCCCTAGGAGTTCATGGCAGCTCTGTACGTCTACCACACGTTTCGCACAGAGTCTAAGAACGTTCTGGACTCTAGATCCAAGATCTTGGCGTACATGGATAATAACAAGACCCCAGTAGGAATGATCCAGTGTGCCTTGACGCGAGTCTTCGGCTCCCATCTGGGCCACTGGGACATGTTCCTGCGCTTTCTGTGCGGCCTGCATAACACAGACTGCCACGAGAAGCAGCTGTGCGGGTATCTGTACAGCCGCAACTCGCCCAAGATGCTCGGACTTGACGATGTGCAAAAGCTGCTGGAGCAATCCATACGCACCGCCGAAGAGAAACATAGAGACCGGGTGGAAAACCTTAAAGAGTGCCTTAGAGAAATGACACAGGAAGACGAGTGAGTTGGGTTTAGATTGCAGTGTCACTTTATATGGAAACGATGGATGAAAGCACCGACATGCTCCGTTAAAACTTACCCTAAAATCGTCTTGAGTGTGATGCTGAAAAACACTGCAAGCAATGTTAACATAGAATTTCCCTTGATTTATCCCGATTTTTTTTTTATAAAGTTGTGAAATTCCGCAGCAGTTATGGTTCTGCTGTACCAGACGTAATCAAATCTCGTATGCATTACAGTACAGTGGACTCCCAATGCTTCATTTTGTATGTCTTACAATCAACATTAATCAAAATGCATTCCTGCAACTTCATGTTATGTTGATTTTTTTTCTTCTGCTCAACTGAAATACATTTAAGGGAACACCACTTTGCTGATTCATAGTAAACCTAATACTATACTGACATGTGAAACTGATGTGCATCTCTCTCTCTCTCTCTCTCTCTCTCTCTCTCTCTCTCTCTCTCTCTCTCTCATGAAAATTGAATACTGGTGTTAATGATTAGCGCTATTTTTAAAATGGGTGGCCTTTAAATCATGTCATATGGGCCTAATTTATTATCGATTCATCAAATTCAAAATGGATGTTTTTATATATATTTGAGTGTACATTTTTTTCTTTCTTCTTTTTCTCTTTGAGGTTTTATTTGTATTAGTTGGTAAAGAAAATACCAAGCAAATAAAACTGATGAGGTGAAAATGATCTAATGTGTCAGTTTTTCTATTATGGATTTATTCATGAATTTATTTCCTTGTTATTTAAGATTGTAGTCCAGCACTCCTACCATCAACAGTGGTTTTCTTTTTATTTTGTTTCTCTCTAGGTTAATCAGTCATGTATCATCCTCAACTCTGGAATTTGATCAAGGGTTTATGTCAGTGTCACCATTATTATTAAACAGAAAGTACAAACCAGAATAAGAAGTGGTACGAGTGAAATTGTTTATTAGATTAATGATGATGAACCTGCATTACAATAGCCAAGGCAAGTTTATTTATATAGCACAATTCAGACACCAAGGCAGTGCTTTACAGGGGGCATAAAAATACATTCAAAATTAAGACATTCAAATATTTAGATTTAAGACAAATTGTTAACAAATTCAAGAAATTGCATTTAAAAGACTATAAAAACAAGCAGATAAAAGGTAATAGGTTAAATGGAAAGAGAAAATACTTCAGATTTGATTTTAGGTTGAGAGTTGCGACAGACCTCATGATTTATGGGAGTTTGTTCCAGATATGTGGTGCATATACTTGCATACAAACCCCAAACATGACTGTATATGAGGAGATAGTGGACATCTAGTGCAGCTCTCAAAACGCCGTGTAGCCCTTACAGAAGATCTCCTACTGAGATAAAAGAGACAAAACATAGGCTACAGTGAAAAGCACATTTTTGCTATTAACCCTGAAAAAACTAACCCAAAACCATTTTCAATTGATCATACCTTTGGAGCAGATGAAAGGTAGCTTCCTATGGCAGCGGTCACCCTGCCATTTGAATTTGGTTTCCTTTGTAACCCAGATGATCTTTCCACAGTTTTTGTTTGAGCAGCTTTCATTCATGAAACCAGCGTCAACAGCGACTGACCCAGAAACCCACATCCAGGGGTCGCTGGTGCGGCCGATGATGGACCTCTCCAGGCCGATCCAGGAGCCATTCGGCATGTTGTCTGTCTCGGCTTTCAGGAGCTCGTTCACTGCCTCCGTCATTGTCTCGTTGGAGATTTCAACCAGACTGGCATTATTTTTTTCGCAGTGCTCCAGAGCATCAATCCAGCTTTTGGCTTCCGTTTCAAATGTAAGACCTGCATCATTTAGCAAAAAAATAAAAAATTAATACAAGTGACACATCCCCACATCCTCCGTCTTTCTGTTTCTACTTTTGGCTAATAGGCTACCTGCATTATGTAGATAATTACTTGATTTCTATATGTTGCTAGTGAAGGTGATAGTTAGGTTTCAAGAGATGGACAAGCACAGCAACTTTTTATGAGAGGCTTTATATATTTTCCCTCTTTCTCTGTAATTTTTCAAAATGATATTTTGTTTTAATCAAATAAGATGCAACATTACAGGGCAACACAGACACAATAAAAGGATCATTTTATTTTGAAACAGGATAAGAACATCACTAACCATCTGTGCAGGTCCTGTTTGGGTACCCTGAAACCGTGTCTCCATCTTCTTTGATCACCAAGTTCTCTCCTGATGACAGCAGACGGCATTTGCCTCTGTTTTGGAAGAAAAAAAGTGTGTTGCTGATTACATCTTTTCTTTGTATACAGATACACCCTCATTGATGTGGTGCAACATTTTGTTTTGTCTATGGCTGCTAGTCTCCATCAGATATCTACCCTTTGGCTTTAAATGTAAAGTATTGGCAGTTGGACTTTCCAGTACAGCTTGTCCTACACTCCTCTTTAGATTTCTTGTCTTTTTCTTTGGACTTTCCAGTACAGCTTGTCTTACACTCCTCTTTAGATGTCTTGTCTTTTTCTTCCGATGATTCTGATGATTTATCCGTTGAAAAGTCAACACCATCGAGGTCTGACGCGTCTTTGATACAACCTGGTGAATGAAAGCATGTGAAAATTTAGTTGGAGTGCCGAAAGTTTTTAATAACTTCCTAATTAATTTGTTTCCCCTGGGTGCACTAGGTGCAGAAGCCATGTCTCATAAAATACTAATGTCAGTACAAAAGGTTGTTGGGTTAAATAGTGGCATGTGGGTGGTATGCTGGAGACAAAGTTATTTTTTATTAAGAAATGATTCCCTCAGCAGTTAAAATAAGCATAAAAGATATATTTAAAAAACATAGACACCAGTCTTCTCAAGATGTATTGAGAATATTGTTCTGATTTGTTTGAGGAGGTAAAACAGCTTGTCATTTTCTCACCTCTTGCAACCTTCAGTTCCACTGACCATCCACAGCAGTCGTAGGTCTTGTCTTGTGAGAAGTTTGAAATGTTCGCCATTTGTTCGTGTGATTCGCTTGATTCGCATGATCCGCTTGATCCGGCCTTGTGTTTGTTACATTTCAACTGGACGTTGCTTCCCTCCGGTAGCCATATCTGTTTTACTGAAACCGAAGGCAGCTGGATTGTTGCTGCAATGGGAAAATCTCATCAGTTTCTATTGCTTTGACTCACTCCTTCTCAATTGTTTCTAGATATAAAGTATTTATTTTGTAACAACCCATATTTTATCAGAAAGCATTGCTATACCAGGCACAAGTGTGAAAAATAAGATATAGTGAAACTGTATTAAACAATATTATATATATTTATATATATAAAAACGATGATCTTAATGGGGTTAAAAAATTACTACTTAGAAACAACGTACCCAGCAGCAGTGTGAGGTGGATGAACTGTATCATGGCTCCAAACTAAAGGAAGAAAGTTTACAAGTTAAGGGGAGAAGAGCAGAGCAGTGATGCATATGCACCTATTCATTGACATTTCAATAATGACCTTACTTTCTGTGGTATTTTGCATAGATTTAAAATAAAGGATTGTGAAGTATACCCACACTGTTTGACCGGGCTTATCCGTGCTGCTTGAACCAGGTTTCAGTGCCTTGTGGTTTTCATAAAAAAATATATATATACCACATTACTCATTAACATATTTCCACTGGCAGCTGTGCATCAGTTCATAATGAAATTCTAGTAACATAATTAAATTATTGTTGATTGATATGACAGACATTAACCTAGAACACTAAAACCCATGGACTCACCCGTGTAGTGCCTACCAACGCACTTTGTCTTTCATGTACAACTTTTGCACATTAAAATAGAAATATAATTGACTGAATGTATGACACTTGTGTTAAGGAGTTCTACAGGATTAAACAACAATATTATGGCTGAGCTTAGACATTTTCTATCATGTGTTATTGCCATTTGAAAAAAACTTACCTGGCTAATGAAGTCTTGTCTCTCTCAATAAATGTGTCAGGAGGATGGGTAGGGAAGAGTGAACAGGAGTCTACATGTAACACCTCTTTATAGAGCTGTTTACCTCTTCCGCTTTTTCTACCAAAGAAACACACCCACGCCAGGGTGCTCATTTGGGATTTATAATGGCATTTCATTTTGTGTGGCTTTCTCAAGTAATTGTGGATACGTAATGTGTGTACACTGTAACCTACACTACAGGTCTAAAGTTTTAGAACACCTTGATTTTTTTTTTCTTCAGTTTTTATTGCAATGTACTCAGTTTAATGTCTCAATGTACTGTGGAATAAAGCTAATCTATCTAATTTATCTATTTAAATGAGCAATAATAGCAATATACTTCTTCCCTCAGTGCAATATTGTCCAAATAATGCTTCAGAGGGTGAAGTAATGCAGCCTGTCCTAACACTGCCTTTATACAAACAGAGGGTGTGTAAGTCATCAAGCGAATAAGGGAAACCTGTACCAATTGTTTGCATCAACCTTCAAGGCTTTATTTACTTCGATTGATGCAGAAAAGCTCTTGTGAACCCATTATTTTTCCCCTCAAAAAGGCCTTTTCTATAACTCTCACATTTACATAATTGTTTGTCCTATGCATCAGGAAAAAACACGAAAAGAAAACACACAGCTGTTTGTCAGTGTTTATAAAAAAACTAAAATATTATTTGAAGCAAACGAATCAACATTACAGCAACCTTAGTTTTTTATTTGTGTTTCTGTTTCTGAAGTTATTTGGAACACACTTTTCTCCCACTGCATTGCATTTTTACAACAGGAAAGATCAACCCAATATGTAAATTACATGAAAGAGGTCTCTGTGTCTCTGAAGCAGCAACTACCTGTTTCCAAAAACCAAATGCAAATCCAAGTCCAAAAGCCAAACAGTGACAAAGGCTTGTTTAGTCATATACGATGCAAATATCTGCTCTCTGGAAGATGTATTTGGGCATGTAAATGAAGTGGGTTATGTGGGAAGGATACAAGAGAAAAAATGCTTATTACACAATGTTGTTGTAGTGTTCTGTACATATTGCATAGGCTAATATATTGAATATAATATAGGACTACAATGATGATGTGAAAATTAGGAGTGGTTACTTTTTACATACTACGGTAACCACATTTTTTGCACACCTGTTAATAATCTGTTGATAATCAAACTGTAATCAATCCACTAAAATTCTATTCCCATATTTGAGGTTTATTTTCTTGTTCTTTTTATTCCTTATTTGGGGGAGCAGATAACTGATCGTGACAGCATGAGTCATGAAGAGCAGATAATGGTTATAGAGTATTTGAAAGCTGAATAAGTAGTGTTGTTGATATAAGTAATCAATAAAATCAGGGGGTAATAATCAGCAGAGCTCTGCCATTTTGTATGTAGCTCGAATGATAATGGCAAAATAACTAATTTCTTTACATTCACAAAAAGCATATCTAACATTGTACAAAAACAGCGAGTACTTTCTGACTTTTACTTAAGTTGAAAAGTTAATGCTTAACTTTTACATTTACTAGAGTACATTTTTGACTGTTTATTTTTTACTTTTACTTAAGTAAAGTGTTTGAGTACTTATTCCACCACTGGTGCTTGGCTGTACAGGAAAGAATGAATAACCAGTTCCCAGAGAGAAACAAAATAAGTAGTGTTGTTTTTGATATTTACACGAGATACTTCATGGACAAAATATCAGTGGGCTACTTACTAAAAAGATACTTTCCCAATGGAATATACTGTATAACAGGACAGAATTACAAGGGAACATAAACTAAATAAATGCATGAAACATGATATTACCCCATACTAAAAACTTTTTAGTTCCTCTTTTCTCTAGCACCAGGGTCAACACACTCAGAGGCATGTGGATGTGACACCACCTTCACACTCATTATCATATGAAGCGTTCTATCCCACTGACTTTCTCACAAGCTGTGAGTCTGTTTATTCCAGATACATGACATCTGGGTGCTTGTTGACATAGTAAGAGTTTGAACAGAAGCCCAGGCGCCCCCCTGTGGTACTATGTAAAAAAAGAAAAATGCAGATCCAGAGAGCAAAGCTTTGTTCTAGTCATCCCAGCTGTCTTATTCCTGTGCTTCCATTGCTTCTCTCTTCTTCTCCAGTAAATACATTATTAACAATTTAATAATTAACAAAATATAACATTATTAGACGGCGCAGCAGTACTTCGATTTGGATAAAGTTTGGTTAAATATTGAGAAAACAGGCTTTTTCATATCAAGAGTGAAAAGTGTTTCTAAAAGTGAAGGTGTGCTACAGTAGTGTAGCGAACCTGATAGCCGCAAAGATGGAGTCATGGGCCGTCTGGACATGCCCTCCCTTAAACAACAGAGTAAACTGACACCCAGAGAGCAAAATGTGTGAAATAGCACCTCTTAGTGTTCACACTCACTCACTGCTATTGTTAGAACATCCTTGTCCTTTGACCTTATGTGGTGTAGTGTGCACACTGTTGATCAAAATGTTCAACTTTGTTGCCCCATAAGGACATTGCTTATCTGTTACATTGCTTCAACAACTCACCAAAGATGGCTGTGGCTAAGCAGGTATCGGCCACAGAGATGGCGGTTCGATCACTGCCTTCTGCCATACGTGAAAGTGTCCCTGGGCGAGACATTAGACCCCCAATTGCTCCCGATTATTAGCTTGCTGCCATGTGTGTGAATAAGTGAATGAAAGTCAAACAATGTAAAGTGCTTTGTAAAAAGGCACTATATAAATGCAGTCCATTGTAAAGAGTTCAACTGTCAAACAGAGACTAGGTTTCTTTGATTCACCAATGTATTTTTTGTGAGTGCAAAATGAATGTCTCTGCCCAGCAATTAGGGAAAGGAATAAATATCAACATCAATGTAAACAATACTCAGTGCTATTTCCATAGTGTTTCGCTTCCCTCCCCAGACTATAACAAGTTGTTTTCTCCACACATGTAAAGGATAGATTGTATTTATTTTCCTCTTTTGAAGTCAGAATCCAATATTAAAAAACAACATGAAACATTAATAAACATACATTTTTCTTTACTGTAGTTACAAAACAAATGCGAAACCAAGAGAAAAATAACCTTTGTAAGTTCCATTCTGGTAATGGTGCTCAGAGATTTACCATATAAGCTTTGAATGTTCAAGGACTGGATCAGAAAACAGTAATTGTCCATCTGTGTGTGTGTGTGTGTGTGTGTGTGTGTGTGTGTGTGTGTGTGTGTGTGTGTGTGTCTGTCTGTCTGTCTGTGTCTGTGTTGTACCTGGTGTGCTTCTAACTGTGTTGCCGTGGTGTTATAACATGACTGTCAATATGTAACTCAATCACACATGGCTTTAGACCGCTTGTGTGTGCAGTTCATGCAGGTGGCGTTAGGGTCATGGCAGCAGCATGAACGGTGAATGCTGCAATGCTGATTTGGCGCTTGACTTCCTGCCAGGCGTTCTCTGAGTTCTCGATGTTGAACAGTGCATCATAGATCCCGGGGAACGACTCTCCTGCGTATTTATTATGGCTGCTGGGAGCAAAGATCACATGCCTGAAACACAGAAGCAGAGTTACATCGGGGAACAGAATAGGTGTGTTTGTGGTACTTTGAAGAAAATTATAAATTAGTCACAGTCTGCTTCGAATCATCCTCAAACACTATATCTATCTACTGATGAAAACAGCTCAACTTTGCTTGAAATAATAAACAAAAACAGGCAAGATGGTGTTAAAGAGATCATGGGGATTCAATAAACAAACACCGGACAATATGCTGCCATCAACAGTCTGTTAAGAAGACCAATGAAACGCTGTTTGTGACAGTAAGAAAAACACAAGTCCATATAATAAAATTAGATGGTTAAATTCCATGTAGTTGCTTCATTCTCAATGTCTTGGTATTGTCTTACTGAGGCACATGAACACAAAGAAGCCATCATAGTACTATGAGCAAGTATACTGTAAGTGGTATACTCAAGTGCTTTACTGGTTGATAGGGCTCCTGTGAAAGCATGTAAGCAAATGGAAAATTGCGTGTGTGTGTGTGTGTGTGTGTGTGAGAGAGAGAGAGAGAGAGAGAGAGAGAGACGCACCTGTAGAAGGGTCTGCCAGGTAAACCCAGGGGGTCTATGAAAGCTCTCTCCAGATACATTAGCTGATCATTCATGATACGCACCTGCAGGGGACTGATCACACACACACACACACACACACACACACACACACACACACACACACACACACACACACACACACACACACACACACACACACACACACACACATCCAATTTAACCTCCAATTGCCTTGCACACACACTTTACTGAACATACACTCTGTTGGATGCCACTTCATTAGGTACACATGCACTCCCGTAAGGATGTAATTTATAATGTATATATTCTAGCATAAATGTTATAATAAGTGGTGGCGTTACACTTTGTAATTTTATTCTCATATTAGTTTTTTTCTAGGATGCCTTTTGACACATCTGTCCAGGGACCTCTGATGAAGAGTAGCCATAATATAAACTAGAGCATGCACACCATCATCTTTCAGTATTTGTTTGGACACCTTAACTGCCTGAAAGGTTAGACACTCACTCTGCTCTGTCTAGAGTCTGTAGGCGCTCGTGGAAATTCCTGGATGCAACAGTGAAGTTCTCCACGGCAGAAAACAAGGAATCTGGAAATATAGGGGGAACAAAAAATTAAATGCAAAGAAATTCTTAAGACATTCAGCAGGTTGTCTTACTCACTCATTCAAACATATTACACTTAAACTTATTTTTTGTCTGAGCCCACGGTTACCATAAATCAACTCACCAAATGACACCTCATACAACTTCATCTCCTCTGGGTGCTTTTGTGCCAGCTGTGCGATACTCTGTGCATACTTCTTCAGGGAGTCTGCATATTGGTTGGCATCAAGAGGAAGTAGCTGGGAATCAGCCAATAGGAAGATGAGCCCGCCTCTCACCTGGGCCACTGCTCTTAGCCTCTTGAAGGAGGGGTCATAATACTTCTCCACTATCTCGAAGGTTTCGTACACACTATGATAGACCGGGTAACTGCTATACCGCTCTGTTTTCTGAATGTGCGTACACACACACACACACACACACACACACACACACACACACACACACACACACACACACACACACACACACACACACACACACACACACAGGACATTTAATTGAGTTCCATTGCAATTAAAAATAATTTTGAGAAGTAACATAATATCTGCGCATATGCATTGGCTCCCATATGAAAACGCGTATCCTGATAGTATTTTAAGATTTACAGGGAGCACGAATATTCTACTTATTGGGCTGTGTGTAGCTGGACACATATAAAAAGTAAACCTAAATGCATATGCACTGCATTGTACACTCACATACAAAGCCACACACATAAAGATAGAATTTGAGTGCATACCGTAAAATAACTTAATATTAATGCCAATGAATAATGTCTATGCAGGTACATCTGTGAGTTCAATGTGTCTTACCTTGTTCTTGGTGTATCTCGCTCTGCCTGCAGCGATTCCCAGACGGATAAAATAGGCCTCGAAATCACTGCCTGACCCAAGTTTACTTATCCTATAGAACACCAGTGTAGAGGACAGATGGATTTAGTGATTTTTTTATTCATTTTTATCGTTTAACATGGTGTGTCCATCTCCCGCCGCCCCAATGAAGAATAAGCAATCCCTAAGTAAGCTATATTAACTTCTCATTGCAGCATTGCTCTTGTGTGGCTGATGAAGTTTTGTTTTGCTAAAAACAAACCCTGTGTTTTTCATTGTTCTTGGTGTTGTTTGTTAGCACATCCTGGCTCCGACCTGAACAAGTGACTTTGTACCTGGGTGCATCACGGTCATTCGTCCAGTTGTCCTTCTTATGCCAACTGTCGTACAAAGAAACTCCCTCCTCTCCCTCTTCTGGACTGGATATCTACAGTAGAAAAAAAAATAGAAACGGACAAGGCAGACAGAATGAGATTGAGCATGAAATACAAAATAAATGTATTCAAATCAATCTCAGCAGGTGCACATTTCTTTTTGTGTGAATAATCTGCTCACCTGCTTTGTGATGTCATACACCAAAGTGTTTAGAGATGGAGTGCAGTCAACCCTGAGTGTGTACATGCCTGGGAAATACATTCACACACATGAGCCCTATAAAAAAAACTAAATCAGTTTCAATATTGGCTGTAATGTGTTGAGAATATTGAAAGGTACACACACACACACACACACACACACACACACACACACACACACACACACACACACACACACACACACACACACACACACACACAGCGCCTCACCCTCAATCGCAGAGTCAGCATTGATGTAAGCCACAGCTCTCTCTTGCAGCAGCTTGGCGTTATCCTGTTGAAAAGTGTGAGGTGTGTTAAGTTTGTTTGTGCATATGCATACATTGTTATGGGTTGGTGTATGTGTACCTCTGCCCATTCTGTAGATCCCAGCAGTCCAAACTCCTCCGCATCCCAGCTGGCAAATATTAAAGTCCTCCTAGGCCTCCAGCCTAAATACACAGACAGACAGACAGACAGACAGACAGACAGACAGACAGACAGACAGACAGACAGACAGACAGACAGACAGACAGACAGACAGACAGACAGACAGACAGACAGACAGACAGGCACGCACGCACGCACGCACGCACACACACACACACACACACACACACACCTCCTTGTCAATCGGGCACAAAAAAGAGATTTGGCAGCATCTTGAAATCCCCATGAACACCGATGTCACAACTACACACCTTTACTGAGGAGTCTGCCAGCGCTCCTGACAGTTTCATGGACCACTGCAGCACCAGACATGGGATCAATTCCTCCAAATACCCAGGCATCCCGATGCCCTCCCAGAATCACATACCTGTCTACACACAGACACACCATACATAGACTTACACAGAGCCAACAACACATGTGAATGGAGGAATTACAGTAAATCAAGAGAGACAAGTTATACGTAATTTATCTCCTAATTTTAACACAATTAGTTAAAGGAATACTTCACTCATACGAAACTTGAGTTCTATCGTTTTAAAATAGCTATTATAATATAATGAATGAGATTTTTCTTCCCTCAGTCCTCCCTTGGCCCCGCTGTCTTGTTCATCCTAACCCTACATTTTACCATGTGTGATGTCACACATGGGAAAATGTAGGGTTAGACAGTGAGACCATAAAACACTCTTTCTGCTTTTTCTCAGGCTAGGATGAACCGATTTCTAAAATGTTCTTTAAATATGTGTTAATTTTCAACATACACATGCTACAATACAGCTACATATATAACATGTACAGCAAAGACAACCCTGATACACTGTATTCCTTTATCAAAGCTGCAGCATTAAAAGTCAAGTCTTGACATTTTTCTGACCAAATGGCAGATAAATTATTGAACCATTCTATTCTAACTTATCTATTATCAATATAACACTATTAGTGTCCATACTGGCATTATGAGTGTTACTTGTATGTTGTTGGTTTTGTGTAATATGTTGCCGGAAAGCTTTTATAAAGGATTAGACCAAGTTGCGTTATTTGTACCTGGCTCCAGAGCACCTCTAATCCTGCCAATGAGGTTGTAGATCCTGGTTACCTTGTTGTCAGTGTGGATGTTCATACGCACCTTCCTGAGACAGACAGGTTAAGGGATGGGACAAGGGAGAGAGCCATGCAACAGACAAAAGAAGAGACAGAGGAGAAACAAATCAACAAAGTCACTTGTAACCGACGCCATACATTAGAATTGTTCACTATTTGTGAATAAAAAGCAGGACAAAGTTATTACATTCACAAAATAAGTATTTTGCTCTTTATAATGCACAGCAGCCTCAGAAACATGGTATTGTGTTTATATCATGCAAAGATGACACAGATAGCCAAACAAAAGAGAACAGAGAGGTAGTGGTCAGGGGATAGAGATCCAACCCTCTCAAACAGCAGCATAGAAGTCCTTTATGAAGTGGGTTTTTCCACCTCAAAATTAAGTTCTACTAAAAAAATATATAAGAAAGAGTAAGTGATTACAGTAATATATTGCTGCTCATATTTGCTGTCATGGGGTTGTTGCTGCCAAAATCGCCAAAACATTCACCACTGCACAAAAATACGCAGTCAGCTTTTGTTGCATATGGGTACATGCTTTATTTGTGCACCTTGTATGTCTGCGGGTGTGTATTTAGGCTATGTGTTTCACACACAGGGGGCACAAGGGCCTCCATTGTACTTCAGTTGGCTACTTGCCTCTGGGTCATTAAGGATATACGACAAAAGAGGAGAGAAATGTCTAACTTAAACACAGTGACAACAGTGCAGCAGGAGAAGAGTGACTATGAACTGGAGAGAATTAAATCTTGTTGTAAAAAAAAAATCCTTGGATGGGAGATTATCACAGGGTCAAGTACAAATATGTGATTGATTACTCACTCAATCAAGGTAAGCACTTACTGGCTCTTGAATTCATCCGTAAAGCCTGGACCAATCTTGTACGAGACGTTAAGAGCACCTTTCCAGTTGTTTGGTGGAATCTGTCCTCCCATATTTCTGTTAAAATACATCCACATATTATGTCAATAATATAAATAAGCTGCTCAGTACACTCAGGAGCTCCAATAAAACATGTGTTTCTCTCCCTAAATTCAAGATTCAAATTGAATGGGTTTGAGTCACGTTAGCAGTTTGGTTGTAGTGATGGCAATGTGTCTCCTGTTCAGGTCCGGACTGAAATATCTAAAAAAAACTATCTAATGAATTAGCATGATAAAATGTAATAACGTTTGAATATTCAACAGGCCAGTTATTTAGATTTTTACAAAACTTTCATAATGTGACGTCAGCTGAACCAAACGAGACTGTTAGTTTGAAATAGCTAATCTCTGAATGATTGCATTTTACTGTTGGATACAAAAACGCAACATGGAAAAGTGTGAGAAAGAAAAGGGAAGAGAGAAAAAAATAAAACATCTTTACTTCAGCAGTTGAATTGCATCATGGAAGCCAATTGGATGCACAGGAATCTTGGGAAGTCCCACTCCATCCTCAAGGCTAGATCTGTAGGTGTATTCTGCAGGAGAGGAGACAGGACTTTGTTAGACAAAACAAAACACATATATACATTCAGTATATTCATACAGGCTCTAACACATGTACTAGCACACAGAGATACACACCTTTAGCGGGGTACCCTGGTGTGAGTGGGTCTCCTGCTCCATTCAGGTTTAGAACATTTCCTCTCTGAGCTCCTCCACCAGGTAAATTCCAGCCTTCGGGGTAGGGCTGTAAACACACACGTACACAATTAAAAATACTTAATCCCCGTCCACAGTTTGCTTTTTAATCCTGGATTCAAACAATATATGTATTCTTGAATGTTCTCTCATAGAATCTGCTTCTTTTTCAAACTGTAGTGTATTATGTTACTAAACATTTTATATTAAGGTATACTGCTTAGAGTTGGTCTCATCTTGTAGGGACCAGGAGAGGAATGTGTATTGCTTAAGTTGAGGAAGCCAGCAGGCTGATCTGTAGATCATTTAAATTGCACACAAAGGGAGACTCTGTGATGATCCTATGTGGGGGACAATTTAGGACAGCTTGGTTAAGAGTTAACAGCTAATTTATTGGCCCCTGGCTAAAGGGATTGTCCTAAAGTTACTGAATCAGACTTCTTAGCGCCCCACGGGATATCGCCTCTAGGGATTGATTAACACAGATGTCCTCTGAACAGTGTAGGTCGGAGTTAGTTAGGGTCCACCAATCAGGAGTTAGGAGAGGCGGAGCTTACTGACCTAAGGACCAATCAGCTCACTTAGATTGGCAGGTTAAAGGCCACCACAATGCAGGAAGAGACAGGTCTTTTAGTGTACAGGAATTCTTCATAGCTTTTTGTTTTATGCATGTACCTCTATTATTTTTTTTGGCTACAAACACTTTAACTTTTTATTGGCTTCGTTTTGACTGCAGGATGAGTTTTGTTGTTTAAATAAAAGAATTGTTCCTAAGACCTCCTCATCTGCCTCAAACTGCGTCTTCTTCCATCAACCTGCTACCAACGCCGTTTTTCTGAGTAAAGGCCGAAAGATTAACAGCAAAACATAATCTGGATCATGTGTTTTTTTTTGTGTAATGGCCATAATGCCACATGTCCAGCCTCTTCTGCGAACACCATGGCAGTTACACACACAATTTCAATGATATGCAACTGAACCGAAAAATATTAATCTTTAAATGATGAGGATTACTCTACCTGGACTCCAGCTGCCCAGTAATCTGCTGGGTCTGAGAACATAATGATCCCCTTTGCTCCGGCTAACATGGCGTTCTTCACCTGACGGGGCAAGACAGAGCAGAGAGTCAGTTTGGTGCTGTACAAAAGCTTTAATGTACTGCTGTCCTTTTTGCCTGTGTTGATCACAAAATAGCGATGATTGATTTGACGTTGATGAATTGCGTTAAATATTAAAAGTGTGCAGGAAAAATATGGAAATTCCGTGTGAAGAATCATGCAGTGCCACTACATACTACTACTACTACTACTACTTTCAAGTATAGCTACTGCAAGATCAAGGTTCACCAGCACGTTTGACAATTCAAGTGTGTTCCGATTAAGTACTCTACTCAGTGACTGACATAAATCATTTAACATGTAGAGTTCTGACCAAGGTATTTCTCACCTTATTGCCTCTGAATATTCTCCCATATCTGACAATGACAATCTTCCCAGTAACATTGATGCCCATCTCGCTCTCTAATTGAATAAAGTCTTCTGTACGACCGTAGTTCACGTACACCAAATCCCCCTGGAGAAAGAAACAGACAGAGGAAAAATCTTCGACATAGCTTGATCACAAAGGACATGGGGGGGGAGTAAAACAAGCTATTTAAACACCACTTTTTTGTCAGTATGAACAGGTAGTTTTGTGTGCATGTGCATACCTCAGGTTGTCCTTTAGGAGAGAAGGCACTATAGGGAGGCACAATGTTAGAAACATCTTCATAACCCTCTGGAACAGGCTCAGCTAATGAAGTGTTAAAAACCTGTGAAATTAAAAGATATAAGGTTAGACTGTCAAGGGGAATACACTGTGATAGAATATAATTAAAATATTCAAGTAATGTACATAATTTTCTTCAAAAAATAAATGTCTAACATTTAGTGGTCCTAGCTTTTGAAATACAATTGTTATTATTGTAGTACTTTTCTTTTCTATGTTTAATAGTGCCACAAGGAGGTAACCTTTTCAATGCAGGCCATTTACTTTTCTGTATTTTAATTGTTTTTAGTCCCCCACTACAAATAGGGGTTTGAGCTGTAAATGGTCAGTGACACTTTACATTATTGGTCCTTCATAGTGAAACCATTCATTATTTGCAGATACCAGTTCACCCTGTTCTGCCGGCTACTTGAAAATGGAATCAGTATATACTCCCCGTGATCAGCTCAGGATCTTTTTGATGTTTTGTAATTGCTCTAAGTTGAAAAATATAACTGAATACGCTCAAATGTAAATCCTGATTTTTTTTTAAGTTACTGAATGCATCCTGAAAATTGCTAAGTTGTAAACCCTGGTCTGTCTTCTAACGTGCCCTTTTTATTATCTCTCCTCACAAGACACATAGTAATAGAGGTCTATCTCGCAACAAGGCTATAAAAGGACCTTGGACTTGACAGAGCTGTGTTGCAGTTATGTGGTAAAAAAAGACAAAAGTGGGAAGGTGGAGAGGAGGACTGGTACAGTTTGTTGCTGTGTTTTTAATGTATGTGTGATCTCCAAATGCACACTGCAACTTTTTTTTATCTCCTCATAGAGACTGGGAAGTATTTAAGGGTTTAGACTGAATAAGTGTTTTTGTTCATGTGCGTGAGAAAATCACAACCCCTTTGCAATTTCAATCACCAGGGGGGCGGAGTGTGGAGAATGGAGTATTTCTAGAGTGCTGCTGAAGTGGTAAAATGGGTAAGTGTCACAGAATGTTTGACCATGATTAAACTAAAGCATTTAAATAAGTGTTTCACTGTGAACACAGGGCATGCATACTTTTAAATAAATGTAACTAGCCGTTGAATAATAAATAATATTAATATAATAATCATATGCCATCCTAATGCTATATGGTTGCAAAAAATAATGACAGTATTGCACCAGAAAACAAGAAGACGTGTTTTTTTGCATGTATTTTACAGAGGGTGAAAAAATGTTGTCCACTCTTAATAAATCGTGTGTGTGTGTGTGTGTGTGTGTGTGTGTGTGTGTGTGTGTGTGTGTGTGTGTGTGTGTGTGTGTGTGTGTGTGTGTGTGTGTGTATGTATGTATATGAGAGTGTGTGTGCGCGTGCCGTGCGTGCTGTACATAGATAGTAAATAATAGGGTGCTGTACCTCAATGCCCAGCCCATCAACTATGGAGATGTAATTGGGCTGTGATGTGTTGGGGTAGGACAGCAGGACATCATAGGGCACCATCTCCACTGAGTCCAGTCCAAACTCCAGCCACTCTTTCTTGATCTGCTCTGCATATATCAGGTTCTGCTCGGTACCGGCCAGGTGGGGGAGTCGCGTAAACTTCCTAAAGAGAGAAGCAACAACAACATTTAGTGAAGCGGGCTATCAGTCGCTTACAGAATAAAATATATGGCCTTGACCTTTTCATTAGTGGACCTATAAGGCTCAACACATTGTTCATCCATTCAGCAAATGTGTTGGATGAATAAGATGTGGCGTGTGAGCTTGTGAATGTGTAATGTTGAGCATATTAGCTTGGTGACATACTAACAATGTGTGGACACTTACCGTAAGACAGCTGTCTTTTTGAACTTTCTTCCAAATATGGATACAAAGAGCTCCCACATGAGATTTGAAGTCAAATTCTTTCCTACTGAAAGCTCTTTGAAAGAAGACCGGTGTATAATGTAATCTACTCTACATTACTTAGGCTACTAACGGAACAGGTTCAGTGGGTTGGTAGCGCTTGTCACCTGAGATGTTCTCTGATCTGGTCCGGCTGCATTTCATCCAGAAACTCCCTCAGATATTTGTTGGAAGCACTGTTATTTGGAATTGGTTCATGTCTGGGCTTTGCAAACCAGCCTACAGTGCGCACACACACACACACACACACACACACACACACACACACACACACACACACACACACACACACACACACACACACACACACACACACACACACACACACACCCACACACCCACACACACACACACACACACACACACACACACACACACACACACACACACACACACACACACACACACACACACACACAGTACAGACAATGAGTCAGTTCAACAACAGTGTTACTTCACTTAAGAATACAATTATGGTGCAATTAACTTAACCTCTTCTCAGAACCAAATACAGTGACACAATTGACAGAGCCGGGGGGAAACATACATAATATCTAAGTGCCACCACTCACAGCCCAGTAATGTCATATCTATAAACGAAAGCTTCCTACCATGTTAGTAATTATATTTTGAGAATTAAGTTGTGGTTATGGACCGCATGTGTTAACCTACGGCGAGCAGACATATGTGAAAAGTCTCAGAGGAGTGACAAACTAAAGCTCCAACACGCACACATCTTCAAGGTTCAACTTTAGTGGCACAGAGTTGATTTTATTCTTGAAATGAATTTGATTAAAAAACCCAATAAATGTATTTTATATATATTTTATATTATATATATTTCATTTATGTTGTACATCTATTTACGTTATTTCAGCAACTGCCTTTCACTCAATATACACTCATCAATGCCTTGAATTGTATTGTTAGTATACTGTTAAAAAGGGACTATTCATTCATTAAAAACCTCCCCTGAGCTTCCAGTCGATATCACTTGCTGATTATTGATTTACATTTCTGTCTAGTGTGTCTGTTGTATTATGTAATCAAGGCTTACCTATGCTGAAGCCCAGGAAGAACAAAGCTGTCACAACCACGATCCACCAGATCCAGCAGATTAACCTGCTCCCTTTTCTCATTATTTTTGAAAGCGGTGTGTCCCAGAGGCTCCCAGGAATACCAACACAGCTCACTCTGCAGAGCACAGAGATAGAGAGTAATTTGTTTAAGTAGTGCACAGGGAGATAGAGAGAGAGGGAGAGAGAGAGAGAGGGGAGGCTTAGGGAGGGTATGTGACAGTTGGTGGCAAAGAAAGAGGCAGTGAGTGAAAAAGAGGGATACAATGAGGGAGGTGGTCATTAGTGCTCTAGCCAGTCGACTGATTACTGTGTTGTGCACCTTGCTCATTCCAGTGCTGACTCAGTATTACTCAACCTGACACTAGATGGCCAAGTTTTCCCAGTTTCTCCAAAAGCATGTTAACGATGGAGTTACAATGCAGTGCAGACAAAAGCATGTTAACGATGGAGTTACAATGCAGTGCAGACAAAAGGCAAGAGTTCAGAGTACTGACTCAAGATCAGCGGATATATCTACAAAAAAAAACGAATGTGTAGTATTTTCTTGAAATGATACAACATTTAACAAAGCAGAATTTGTGATTAAGAAAATTAGGTGAGGTTTACAGGACATAAATTGCAATTTATTGTTAGAAAAATTATCAACTCCTATTCACAGACAAATTAAAGAAAAAATATCCAAATAGATAAGAAGAACTATAGTTTGATATGGCCTTCAAAGTCAGGCAGAACATGGAACAGGACATTTTGGAGCAACGTCTTAGAAAGCACTCCCCGTCGCCAAAAACAAAATAGCAAATGAGGGAATATCTTTTGAAGAACTGATGTTGATGCCTTCAGTTTACGTCAATAGAATTGGGGAATTATTATTAATAATTATAATTATAATAGCTATATTGTATATATAGCGCTTTTCTTGAAACTCAAAGTTGCTTTACAGAAACGTAAAAACAACAAAAACAAAACAAAAGACAAACAACCAAATTGATGCCAAAGAGCACTGGAGCGTTCCTTGTGTGGCATGTGGGGTTATCATTTCATTTGTGACCTCCTGTAAATACTGTAATTTGCTAAGCTGCTTTTTAAAGTTGACCTGTTTACCTGGCATTAAAATTGTAATCCATATTGGAGGTTTTTAAACAGGAAATCATTGAACAGTTGACTAGTAGAATAAGCTTTTATTTATACAAAAAGCACAGAGGCCACAATAGAAATACTCACACTATTAGTCACTATTTAAAAAAAATAATAAAAAAATCATAACATAATGAGTAAAACTTATAATTTACTAGCAATAATTATGATACATTGTCAAAATGTTGATGTAGTATGTCGTGATTTTGACATGATGTACGGTATATTCATATGAATGCATAACCTTTCCTTTTTATTCCATACATGTCCCCTTCTGTGATTCCTTGATTAATCTATGCTTGGTTACTGCAGTTTCAGTCTACTTATACTTAAGGCCCCTTTAAGGAAGCATCCAAACATGTAATCAACCAACAACACTGACAATAAACAGTGTTTAATTTATGAATGAATCTTATAATGAATCTTATGTATTGCTTTAGATATAAATATAGATACTTTCCAACACTATAAGACATGCCATGCTTGTGCCCTCCTGGGTCTGTGAAGAGCTGAGTGTGTTGGAGCACGGCTCTTTCATGCCGTGGCCTGGAGCGTGAAGCGGAGAGAGGAGGCTCTATGCCCTCAGGAATGTGGGGAGGACACAGGCCACAGCTCTGCCACATGATCAACACACTGTTTATCAGGAGAAAATGAACCAATGTTAGATTTAATTAATTTTACGTGATCGAATAACCGTGTCCTGGGTAATGATTAAACGATATAATGTAGCAACAGATTAATACATTGTGGCATTTAGGCCCCCTGGCAGCTGTGTAATGGAATGTGCAGGCAATATTCAGGAATAAAATAGTATGACAAGTTTGTATGATTTATTTAAAGTTTTTTTTTCCAGACAAGGTATTTTTTTGTACTTAAATTCTTCTATTAGTCTGTTGTTGTTTTATTGCTTTGTATTTATGCCTGATCTTTTTAATTGGGTTGTATTATTATTATTATTATTATTATTATTATTATTATTATTATTATTATTATTATTATTATTATTATTATTATTATTATTATTATTATTATTATTATTATTATTATTATTATTATTATTATTATTATTATCAAGGAGAATATTACCCTATATAGAAATATAAATACTTTTTAATGTATGCCCCACTCCTTTGGGCAATGAAAAAAAAACTAGGTATAAAAAAGAAAGAAATACTAAGTATAAACACATTTTCAGCACATCCTGTTGAGAAATTTGATTCTTTCCATTGCTCAATAAAGTCACGAAAATGTAAGTACACAAAACTGCTGTAGAGGGAAAACTAAGAAGTCATTTTGTCTGCAATATTTCCACAAAAACAATAGAAGTACTGTACCTTAACTGTGTGATTGTACACTGTTCATTCTCACCATCTGTCTGTGGGACAATGGAGCATCACACATTTGAAACACAAAGAATAATAAGAGTAGAGTTGGGACATACTTTTAAATGTTATGGCTATATGTTCAGACCACATTTACCCAGATGAAGAGTGTGAATATTTGTGATCTAGAAATCCAAAAGAAACCCTAGATAAGCATGAAAGAACCCTCAATGAAGACTTAGGACATATTGATAAACTGATATTATTTTTAAAAATCCCCTCTCGTACAAATATGGATGCACTTCTTATAAAATGACACAGGATGGCGCTGACAGCCCAGGGAGATGGCATACATTAGGCCCACATAATCTACTTGGTATGTAGGTGTTTGGCTAATTTCCTCCACAACAGCAGATCATTAAATGGTTCATTAATAAACCATGCAGCAACATCCAAAATTCAGTGGGCTCTCACTTTCAAATAAGCCATCAAATCTAGATGCAAAAAGATGTTCTGAAATTGATTTTAGTCCACATGGTAAGTAGCTTTACACTAGAAATAAGAGGTCAAATGGTCTTACTGTGAAGTTTCACAACAGGTAAATAGCTACTTTTTACTGACCAGAAAGCCTTAGTAAATTCCAGGACTTTTACTAGTAATGGAGTATTTTTTTAATTATATTTTTTTAATCAGGCCTATTATTATTATTATTATTATTATTATTATTATTATTATTATTATTATTATTATTATTATTATTATTATTATTATTATTATTATTATTATTATTATTATTATTATTATTATTATTATTATTATTATTATTATATTTGTTACAGCTTGCTGGCCTTGTATGCCTACCATCACTTAAATTAACAATTTCAATAGCATAATTCCTGGGATCAAACTGTTAATTTGCTTGGAAATGATTTACATTGCTGATCCTACTCATGTAACCATACAGAAATTGCAACCTAAAGTTTTCATAAAAGCCAGGATACTGTTCAGTGGGAAACGTTAGACCATGGTGCCCTCTAGTGACCAAGAAGAGCAGTGCAGTGAGGAGCCGGCGGTGGAGCGATGTTTATTGTTCTCTTGTCGGTTTGTTGGCCTAACTTGATCGCCCCGGTGCCGTTTTTTCATTCCGGAGGTTTTGGCTGCTCGCCTGTCGTCCTGGGCGAGGTGAATGTTTCGGGCTGACCTCTTCACCGCTGAGAGACTCGTTGTCGGGTTTGGGGAGGGGGATGAGAAGTCAAAGCGCTCAGAGAGCAGACAGCAGGAGCAGCGTAGTAGCGGGGCTGCAGGGAGGACGGAGCAGACACCGGCCGGTCTGCGGACAGACAGGCGGAGACAGAGGACGAGTCTACACCTCACAGCCACACTAAAAGGCGTCGCTGAAAAAGTTTGTGGCAGCTGCTGAGCTGAGCCAGTGAAGGCACCATGGCTGTGTCGGTGCGGAGCTGGGTTGCCAACGAGGGAGGAAAGCACTTGGTCCTGGTGGGAAAACCTTTTTCTTCCTTTTTTTTCTTTCAAAAAATCGTTATCGTTGGCTTTCAGTGGATTTGTTTGTTTTACCTGGTCGGCTGTTGAGACACTGTTTCTGTTCAAGACAACTCGCAATAGCCTAGGGAAAAAAAATCCCACTCAATGAATTGACTTTGTCAGGTCGTCAATGCTCACTAGCGAGTTTATTGTACCTAAGTAATACGCTGCATCCATACTGCCTGCTACAACTAGGCTATATACCAAGGATGTACATTTTGTCATAGCATCAAAATCGGAAAAATTCAATGTTTTGTAGGTTTTGCCAGGCCTTATCAGAGATCACATTTAACTACCAATAACACAACAACACATTTACAGAAGCGGGTTGTATTTTATGGCTATATTGTTTCCATTGTTGACAATGGTTTAATAATGAAAAACTACTATACTGTACATCATGTGCCCGTGTCTGTGTTCGTGTTTGTGTAGATGCTGTGGCTGGGAGCAAACACCTTGCTCTTCCTAAAGACCTTCTTGCTTTACTCCACTGGAAAACAGTATCACTACCTCTACAAGATGCTCGGGGTAAGACCTGACCCATTCACATAGGCTACTGCATTTCTCATTTCCTTTGATGTCTCAATACTAAATTCACAGCTGTAGACTACTCATATTTATTGTGATAAATTGGGCTACTCAGTGATGCATACTGTGTATTTTAGTGTCAGGGTCCTGTTTTGTTTAATGCTGGCCCACTGTCATATATTAGGGTCCTGTTTTGTTTAATGCTGGCCCACTGTCATATATTATACCAGAGACTGTGCTTTTCTTGACAAGCATTTTATAGATGCGAAAATTACAGTTGTGTGAAACTACACCTGTGAGTGATGACACAACATGACAATCTTAATGTCATTTAACTGCTCACCATCCATTCAAGTATTGGATGTCTCTTAAGTAAGAGGTAATGAGAGAGTGAACAAGTGCGTGATTTTGGACACAGCTATACTGTCAGGTGGTATTAAGATTTGCACTGACTTGTCAGCGTATCCCTTCTTGTTAGTTTTGGAGTGTGCACAAAGAGATTTATCAATCTTTTAACTTTCAAAACGAAATATGTTACAAAACTTATGAAGTAGACGAAAAACAGCCACAGAGTTTCTCTCAAAGCGACGTTTCAGGAGCACAACATTTAGGAAAATTAACACAATTAGATTAAAATGGTCATAGATGGTAATAATAGCATCTTCTGCAGTGAATTTCACTCAGACAAGAAGAATTCAATATGGGTTTTTATACTTTTTGAATCCTGATAAATGATGCGGAATGCCCCACACACCACACAACTCAAACTGTGACTTTTTGTCAGTACAGTGTTAGATCCCCATTTTTGAAGAAAGCTGCTGCTTCTGGCATTAGAGATGTCTATTTATATCACAGGAGCACACTTTGTGACGGGTGGTCGACTGTCACATGCAGGTTAAATTAGTCGGAGTTGTGACTTTAAACAGCAAGTAGTGGTGTGTGTGTGTGTGTGTGTGTGTGTGTGTGTGGTGTGTGTGTGTGTGTGTGTGTGTGTGTGTGTGTGTGTGTGTGTGTGTGTGTGTGTGTGTGTGCGTGGGTGTGTATGTATGTGTGTGTGTGTGTGTTTGTGTGTGTGCGTTTCCAGGTTGGTGTCAACCATTAGTGACATGTGAATGAGCCCAGGCACACATTCACACAGAATCAGAAATTAGATTTTGATGCTTGTTGACTCATGTCAGCGTTGGTCTAAATGTTGTCACAAGATCATGGTATTTTGGTGTGTGTGTGTGTGTGTGTGTGTGTGTGTGTGTGTGTGTGTGTGTGTGTGTGTGTGTGTGTGTGTGTGTGATGCATGTTTGTACCAGTGAAAACGTTTCTTGTCATCTGAGAAAATCATACTAAAACCACTGACATTCACTCAATACTTTCTTTAGCATATCACATGTTTGTATAAAGAACCCTTTTGGTCAGACATACAGTTTATTGCGGTTGTGTTGATTATTAGTTGCAATGTCATCTTTATGGAAGCAACGGCACAGTTTGCATCGTTCAGTTTTTTTCTCCTATGTGTGGTTTACTTTTCAGAAAAAAGTGTTGTCAGCACATAACAGATAACAGTGCCACACATTTCTGACTCATCAGGGTACTTTCTAATGCTTAGCACTTAGCAGCCACCTTGTGGGAAGATGTTGGTGCAATGACCATCCATTGTTTCTTTTATAATTAATTTCCATTGCCGCAGCAAAATATCAATTGGTACACAACAAACCACAAGTTGATAAGTGAAACATTTCAAGTACATACAAAGACACATCTTAATGATTAAAGGATTTTGAGTATATAATACATTAGGACTATATGTATAGATAGTTTAAATTATTGAGTCACTGGGAAAATACAAATTGAAAATCGTTCGAAAGAGAGATATGTGTTATATGACATGAGAGGGAAAAATCTGAAGTGGCAGCAAGCTGCATGTGTGAGCTATTCATGCACAGCCTGTGCAGTGGGAGGCACAAGAGAGAGAGGGGCAAGTGTGGGCACGCCGCTGGCTTTGACTGAATGCCTTGCCAGAGGGCTTAAGTTTATGTGTGTGTGTGTGTGTGTGTGTGTGTGTGTGTGTGTGTGTGTGTGTGTGTGTGTGTGTGTGTGTGTGTGTGTGTGTGTGTGTGTGTGTGTTTGTGTGTGTGTGTGTGTGTGTGTGTGTGTGTGTTTTTTGGTTGTTTGAGTTGTTGGGGATGCACAGAAAGCAGGATATCAGATCTCCTGCTTGTGGTTTAGCCATCAGCTGCTTTTCTGTGGCAAGCTAAGTTGAGTGAATGTGTGTGGGAGGTTTTTAAAGGGTAAATATGTCAGACTTTTAAGTTGTAAACCTTGTGCTGACCCTGAATGACTATATGTAGATTCACACTTTGATTTTCATTTTTCAGAAACCCTGTCCCAGTTGTATAGTTACATGCAAGTTAGTGAGCTCAAAGGTTTGTTATCATATTTTCTAAGGTAACCTCCTGTTTAAAAGTGGGTGTAGTACATTTCTTTCATAATAAAAATGTATCAAATCACTGAAATCAGTGTGACAATATGATGGAAAGTGGAGAAGTGGATTTTCCATTAAAGTGGTTTGAGAAAGTTACCATGAAACTCAATGTGAGTCCAATGGAGTAAAAAATTATTCAAGAAGACCATAGCCACCATTTGTGAAGAAACCATTTTGGACAGCCACCATTTTTGCCTGCAAGGGGTGAGAGTTTATTACTCCAAACATTTGCGGGTGGAGTATCTCTAAAAATGTTAGACAACAGTTTGCACGTGACGTGACCCACCCGCCTCCCTCTTGTTCTCTCTCTGACCCACACACTCACACACCTTCATCTCTTGCACCAGTTGTTTCAGTGTCTTAGGGATAATCACAAAAGACGGCACCAGCAGTGCACTCAGAGGCTGCCAAGAACATGTTTAAATGTCCTGAGTTTAGTAGACCCCAAAGTACATCCAGTGTTTTGGCCTGAAAACAGCTTTGATTATTGAGCTGTATCTGGAGATCTGTAAAGCCAGATTAAATCCCTCCCATGTCAGGTGAACTGAACCCATTTCCTCCTGAAGTCAGGTGCCAGACAGACAGTTTGTAGAAATGTATCATTTACTGTGCATGCATTCATTTATCAGACACTTATGTCCAAAGATAAGCATTCAGGAATAAATGCCTCAATACTCAGTTCCTCTCTCCACCTGTCTCAAGTGCCACACGACTTGACAGTGCATGGAATTACATAGGATGTACTGTAGGTCCACAGAGGTCGGTCTTCAAACAACTGTTAACAACAAGAAGTTTTTTCTTGAGAAGATGTTCTTCTGCCTTTTGGAATGTTTGAAGGTTTTATTGTGCCTGAAGGATTAGAGATAACCAATTACTGTGCAAGGACTTGACTAATGCTAATGTCGTTGAACAGGAGGACTGGGATCAGTAGGAGGAAAGTCTAAAGAGGGATTGAGTTGAGGATGGCATTCCATCATCCATTTTTAGATGTAATTGAGGCAATTTGAGATCTGTATACGGCTCATCCGGTGGGAAGAACACATATAGCAGGGTGTCATCAGCAGATCAATGGTAACAAAAAACGTGAGTGGATAATGGGACCGACCGACAAGGAAGCTGGTGTATTTGCAGACCATACTTGTG
This sequence comes from Ammodytes marinus, assembly GCF_949987685.1. Lineage (NCBI taxonomy): Eukaryota > Metazoa > Chordata > Actinopteri > Uranoscopiformes > Ammodytidae > Ammodytes > Ammodytes marinus. Next base: position 27,450,726 of record NC_137232.1, on the reverse strand, counting down.
GTACAGCAGGGGACCTTTCCCTGCCATGCTACTTTTAAAGATCTCCCTCTCAAGCCAGAGCACTACTGTACCAGATATTTCAAGTTCCAATAGTGGGCGGCAGGACAGGTCCAATATGAGAACTAATATGATCCCTTCTATTTCCTCAGGGTTTCTCTAGCTGACATCAGTGCACCTTTGTCCACATACTGACAGCTGTAAGAATTAACAGATGATACATTTTAAAATCTGTACATGTACAAATCTGTAATTTATTTTTTTGAATGAGTTGAGTTGAGTTGACTGTAAAGAAAGTGGAATTGACAAGAGTTAGTTTATAACATAGGTTTTTAAACTTTAAATTCTTACCAAAAAATTCTTGTTTGACATTATCCCAACAACTAACTAAATTAGTATTATATATTTAAATGCAAGTCTCAGCAGGGAGACGCCTAAAGGGAAACGATTTTGAGCTCCGCACACTGAGAAGGACAAAGATGGTTTTAAATAACCTTGGCTTGTGGGGAAGTCATGCCTCAAGCCCTCAGTGCACACCTTGAGTAGTCCAAATCTAGAGAGGAACTGCTTAAAAGTGTGTAGGTAATCCCCCCAGACCCTTATCACTTTACTTTCACTAAAACGGGCCCCATTTCAACAACCAGCCCAACATTGTGTGTGTGTATCTGTTTGTGTGTGTGTCTCCCAGCCAGGGCTGTGCATCAGCAGGGCATCTGCATCTGTGCTGAACCTGAACTGCAGTTTGGTGCTGTTGCCCATGTGTCGCTCCTTGCTCACCTTTTTCCGAGGAACACACATGGTAAGATTTTGCAATATTTATTCAGAACAGCAAGTTTTTCGTAAGCCAAAAATGTTTAAGAGATTTTGATCAAGTCTTTTTGTGTTGAAAAAATGTCACTCTTCATGTAAACCTTCTCATGTACTAGAAATGAACCCCTGACATGCATTATGTTTTAATGTGCTAAAATAAGTGAGATTTTGGTGTAAAAAAATGCAAGAAAGAGTTATACACTTGGTGCATTATTGGTAATGATACATTTATGTAGTTTGTAGGGAGGCAAGAATATAAGTTGAAAATGATTTATGTTTGTTATATTTACCCTTGAAATCCAGCCACAGGGATAATACTATTGTCTGTGTAACACACACACACACACACACACACACACACTCTATCATGCAGGTATCAAGCAGAAAGACCCGCAGACTTCTGGACAAGAGCAAGACCTTTCACGTGGCATGTGGAGTTGCCATCTGCATCTTCTCTGGTACAAACTGTCGCTTATCATCACAGCTCATGTGACTCTTTGTGTATAACTGTCTGTGTGTGTGTGTGTGTGTGTGTGTGTGTGTGTGTCCATGAGTAAAGTGTGGATAAATGGACCCAGGCTGGCTCAGCATTCCTGGCTTACCAGCTGTGATGTCCTTGCAGCCGGTCATGTGTGTTTGTCCTGTCTAGTTGTGTGTGTGTGTGTGTGTGTGTCTAGTTGTGTGTGTGTGTGTGTGTGGTTGTGTTGTTGCTCTTGTGAGTTTCCTCTCATGACATCATGGGAGATTCTAGCAGCTGTGTGACCCCTGGACTAATTGTTTACAGGCTTCTTCCTCTTTTTCACTTGTGTCTGGCATCATATCTGTTCAGTTAACTCTCCATTTTCTCACAAAAAGACACCAGCTCTAGACACCAACATTTAATAACATGCTGTGTGCGTTTTGGCCGCGATTCCTTCATTGTATAGAGCTCCTGTTTTGTTATGAAGATCTGTTGAACAGTAGTATTGTGCTAAAAACATTTAGCTGTTTACCTATGCCCGAGCAGATTTCCTCAACTGAAAGCATTTTTGCTCCATCAGATTACATAGAATGTATATTTTGGGGGGATCAGAAGAGACAGATTTTAAAAGAGCTGCCAAAATAGAAGCTTCAGAGGCCAAGATATCCTGTATTTACTCTCTAGTACGAGTCAAATTCCAGAAAAAGTGAATCTTACATTGCTCACAAGTTAATCGTGATAGATCATTTGAATGTGGGAGCTGGATTTGCAAAATCAGATCCAAAGAAAAAGGACTAAGCCTATTGAGCCATGCTATAGCTTTTCCAAAGGCTGTACTTATATGTGAGCTTAATGCTAGCATCAGTATACTCTTGTGCTCACAATGAACATGTTGATGTTTAGCATTCTTAATTGGTGACTTGATGATCGTGTTAGATGAATATGTGTTCGAATTTGCCCAAAGTAATTAGGATTCATCACCTTGGCTACATGGCTATCTTCTTATTAAATACTCTTAAAAACTCTTCCCCTTAAGCACAGCTCTCATGTTCTAATAGCGTAGTTCCAAAGTTCTGAGACAACAAATGACAATTGACAATGAAGACCGGGAAACAGCAGTGATGGGAGAGAGACATAGAACAGTATTAGAGAGAAAGAAAGAGAGAGAGAGAGAGAGAGAGAGAGAGAGGATGTGAGTGAGAAAAAAGGACCCTTGTGTCTTATGATTACGCCCTCTAATTCCATCAGCTGTCGAACGGCTGCGTTGTTAGGCTATGATGTCAGGAAGGAGTGTGTGTGTGCGTGTGTCTTTGTGTGTGTGTGTCCCTGTGAGTCAGGAGGATGTTTTGCTGACTTTTTGCTGAACCGACAAAGACATGTTTGTTCAAGGGTCTGCTCGCAGTTCACTTTGACCTTTCATAATGAAGTTGATGTGTGTGTGTTTTTGTGTGTGTGTGTTCTCTGTGTGCGCCGGTGTTTGTGCATACAGATCTGTGTTTCAAATCATTATTATCGTGAACTCATTTTCATCTTCTTTTAGTTGTGCATGTGTCTGCACACCTGGTGAATGTGGTCAGCTTCAGCGTGAGCTACTCAGACGACTTCCCTGCTCTCAATCTGGCTCGCTACAGAGGAGAGGTGAGATGCAAGCACAAACACATTTGTACTTTATACACAAGAACCCTCATTGACTTGATAAAAAAAAATTGAGAGAGCCTGAGAGAGAGAGAGTAAAGTATCAATCTTGTACCTCACCTTTGCCTGGCCAACCGCTGCACACAGTGGCTGTTCTTGTAAGATAAATGTGTGTGTATAATAGTAATGTTAACTGAAAAGTGCTAAGAAAAATGAATGGGACTCAGTTGCTATTAGCTTATCCAACAAGCGTTAAGTTTAAAGCATACTGATGCCCTTCAACCTAAACTGAATTCTAACCTTAAACCTGAAAGTGTTGACCCTACACACAAAGCATAAGCATTGAAAACACCTGCTGAAGTGATTGAATGGAATTAAGCCTGAAAATTATTTTCTCTAAATGTCACACAGCTGTTGGCCGCTGCAAGATCTAAAACTCAAATTGGGCCTCACAGAAATAGACGATTACATACAAAAACAATTGTTTTTTTTTTGTGTGTGTGTGTGTGTGTGTGTTTCTTTCCAAGGACCCCAAGCTGATCCTTTTGACCACAAGTAAGAAGGTCTACTACTTCCTATACAGCATTAGACCAAAGGTGTTTTTGTGCATGTATGTATGTCTATGCTGGTACATTTTTACTTGTGTAGCAGTGAAGGTTGTACTGTAAATGTGTTGCAGATTAGAGTGGCTTTTTGCCAAGAAGAGAGCAGGAAGTCCTGCTGTTTTCCACTCTGTTTCTCTCCTTAAAAATCTTGCCTGTAATTCAAATTCTGACTGTTTTAGTGTGTTAAAAGTTGTCTCAAGATTGCTTGCTTACTGTTGAATTATTTCAATTGTTTAATCAAACGATGAATTTAAAAAATATTCCATTGAATATAAGGTAGGTGTATGTGTTCTGGGATGTTAACTTGACTTTTTCTCTTCCTGCTCTCTGATTGGCTGGTTTCTCTCCAGTCCCAGGAGTCACGGGCGTCCTGCTGGTTCTCATCCTCTTCCTGATGTTCACATCCTCCTCCTATTGCGTACGGTAGGTTGAACCAAACCACCATCCATAATCACAATCATGTGTTTGTTATGTTATGTTGTTCGGTTAATGCTGCATGAGGAGGTATTTCACCAATAGACAGCCATTTGTAAAAGTTTACCCAAGGTCTAGAAAATAATTATTTATTTACACTCACCGGCCACTTTATTAGGTACACCTGTTCAATGTCTTATAAAAACAAAACGCTAATAAGCAAATCACATGGCAGCAATTTAATGCATTTAGACGTGGTCAAGACAATGTACTGAAGTCAAACCAAGCATCAGAATGGAGAAGAAAGGGGTTTTTGGTGACGTTGAACATGGTATGGTTGATGGTGCACGGCAGGATGGATCCATACTTTCATGTTGTTTATGCCAAATTCTGAACCTGCCATCTGAATGTTGCAACTGAAATTGAGACTCATCAGACCAGGCATGATTTTTCAATCTTCTATTGTCCAATATTGGTGATCCTGTGAGAATTGTAGCCTCATTTTCCTGTTTTTAGCTGACAGGAGTGGCACCCGGTGGGGTCTTCTGTTGCTATAGCCCATCTGCTTCAAGGTTGGTCGTGTTTTGCGTTCAGAGATGGTATTCTGCATACCCTGGTTGTAACGAGTAGTTATTTGAGTTACTGTTGCCTTTCTATCATCTCGAACCAGTATGCCCATTCTCCACTGACCTCTGACTTTAACAAGGCATTTTACTTCCACACAAATGCCGCACACTGGATATTTTTTATTTTTCGGACCATTCTCTGTAAACCCTAGAGATGGTTTTGAGTGAAAATCCCAGTAGATCAACAGTTTCTGAAATACTCATACCAGCCCTCCTGGCACCCTCAACATTGCCATATTCAAATTTAGTTAAAACCCCTTTCTTCCCCATTCTGTTGCTCGGTTTCAACCTCAATAAGTTGTCCCGTCCAGGTCTACATGCCTAAATGCATTGAGTTGCTGCCATGTGATTGGCTGATTACTAGTTATATGTGTTAAAAAGAAAATGAACCGCTGTACCTAATAAAGTGGCCGGTGAGTGTATATTAAGTAGTCTCAATAATGTATGTGTGCGATGCGAGAGAAAATCTTTTTGGTTTGTTTTTGTGTGTGTGTAGGCAATTTTCATTAAATGGATAGGAGCCATATTGGAGCCTGGCCTCCATTCTTAATGGTTTCTGTGCTTACGTATATGTGTCCCTGCCTCTATGTTTGTCTCTGTGTCCTGTCCGTTCGCTTTTGACTTTTTGTCATGGATCTATCTTGTGTGTGTGTGTGTGTGTGTGTGTGTGTGTGAGAGAGAGAGAGAGAGAGAGAGAGAGAGAGAGAGAAACACAAACTGGTAACCACGAGGAGACATGCCAACAGCGGCCTGCTACAGAGGCAAATCCCCACTAAGTGTTCCTCTCACTCCTCTGTCATTACTCGGGTCAGAGTGGGTCATCCACTCTGCATGTGTGCATGTGTGTGTCTGTGTTAACTCATGAAAGTGTGTGAGGCTTGAAGTGTTTGTGTGCATGTGCTCTCTTTGCTTTTCGTCAGTTATTGAACAGAGGATAAGAGGCTTTTCCAGTCCCCTTCAGGCTTTAGATTAGAGTGGCTGGAGAGGTGGTATGAAGGCTGCCACACACCAGAGAAATACCTAATGAGACAAAATTATGTTGGAAAGGTTTTTAACTTATTCTGTAATTTACAATACTTTGCATCAACATTTCTAACCTTTAACATCATTGCTAAATGAAAAATTGACAATTTACTTATTTTTGTTAACGGTAATAACCAATCAAAGCAAGCAGAACACTACACCTTAGGCTGTTTTTGTTGTTGTTGCTGTTTTTCTAGTAGTAAGTTCATAACAACACAGGTCTATGACAAAAGTGTACTCGTCAAACCAAGATGCCAGCAAATGTAAGGGCAAATCCCTATGATGAAGACTGACCATGCACCTAACAGCTGTCAAGGCATACATTTTTAATTCCAAATAAACCCTGTTGCTCAGGCCTTGTGGTGAGCCTGTACAGAATCAGAATACAGTTGAAGAAAACAGAAAGAAGCTGCACAGGAGCAATACAAAGTCTGATGATGCTCAGTGTTTGCATTGTTTATGGGGGGTCGTCGTGTGTAATGACCCCTTTCATATTGACCTCTGATGTCGTGCTTACTCTAGCTCTGGCCCGGGAGTCTGTGTGTCTGCTCCTGAACAAACTCTGACCTCCATTTCTTTCTTTTGTGTTCTTTGCTCTTTTTTTTCGTGTCCCTCCATTGTTTCCTAATGTCATGTTACAATGTTATTATTCCTCATTTACTATCTATTTTGGGATCATCAACTCTCTAAAACATCCTTGGTAGGACTTAGACGTAGAAGTGTGTTTAAAAATGATCACATATGTTGTCATTTTGCTTTTTATTCAGGCTGTCCAACTATGAGATCTTCTGGTACACACACAACCTCTTCATTGTCTTCTACATCATCCTTATGGTGCACATGGTCGGGTAGGTCTCAAGCCAGAGATGGCAGAACTAAATCTATCTGTGTGTGTGTGTGTGTGTGTGTGTGGGTTTATCTCTGCAAGAGAAGGGGGAGCTTTTAACTCCCTTTACCTTTACTTAGAAGAGTTTGCTTCACACATGAAGGTCAGTTAATATTGGAGACTTCCGCTTACTGGTGGAGACATCTAAAAACGCCTTTCTGCAATTTCCGACACCCTAACGAAAACGAAAATCCTGTTCTACGCACATTTTCAATTGTAGAATCCATGCAAGGTTTTATTGACTTATTCCTCTACGAATATGTCATGTTATTAACATTTGCATGAATATCACATGACTTACCCAAGACAAACAAACAGACAACCAAATGTTTTTCATGCTAAAAGGGAGTGCACGACTTAAATGACAGCTGCACTTAAGTTTATTCTTTCCATCAGGACGTCTGAATGTGGCAGTTTAAAGGGGATCCAAATACTTCTATGTGAAAATGGAAACATTCATTTGTACTTGGAAGTGTCTTTTTTTACCAACACAATTAAACTATCATGCTTGTATTTTTCTACTAGAGGAGCTCTGAAGTATCAGACCAACCTAGACGCCCACCCCCCCGGC